>NC_086294.1:5454545-5757575 GCF_963924245.1 Chroicocephalus ridibundus
ATAGTTAAAATCTGACAGTTACATGCAAATTAAAATCAGTCTCAGAATGGGAAGAATCAGGCAATTGTAGCAGTAAACACTGCTGGCACTTTTGTGCGTAATCCCGTTCTAAGCTTATTTATTTTATTTTTTCCGACATTTCTAAAAAGAACATTTTCTTTCCTGTGTATCCTTGAGACTAGTCATATTTCTGATGTCAGCTTCCCAACTTAACGATGCTAGAGCCTCTCATGTTGCTGTGATGAGAAGAATGTGAACACATCAGCAAGACCAATGCTAGAACAGAAACCACAAATTGGCAACTAGTTATTTTTATTTATTTCAGTGGATTTTGTGTGTCACCTGGAGACTATTTAGAAAATTATTTGCCTGGGCTAACATTGTGTTTATAAATAGCACTCGTATAGTGCCAACTCATTTTAGAGTTGGGTACAAATATTGAGACAAAAACCCAGCTGTTATTGCTTTTGCTGCTAATTTGAGGTGTCAGATCAGAGCTGTGCTGCTGTATGTCAGTGAATAAAGCCCCTTGTGAGATCATTATGTTTTCTAACAGTTGAGAGTAATGGATTAATCAGTGCAGCATCAGTTGCTTTCATTATATGCCCACACGGTAGTTCTGGGCTTTAACTTAAACAGTCTGTGGGGAGCCCCAAGGATTGAGTACGAGAGGCACGCAGGAGTCACCAAAACTCTGAAGAGATCCAGTTGAGTTTTGGACCTTGCCTAACGAGCAAATCTTGGACGCCTTGAAAATCGAGGATGAGAACTGTGCTCGATGCTGAGGGATGGAGTGCCAAAGCCATTGTACTTTTTCATCAGAGGCCGCGAGAAGTAGTAAATATTTAATTTAATGCAAATTCCTTCTGACCTTTGTGAAAAATATCTCTTTACAGCTATTGATAATATAGCTCCTTTTACCCTACAATCTCAAAGTTAATTACAAACATTAATTATGGCAGTGTATAAAATTCAAGTCTTGGTTTTATTACTGAAAATAGATTTAGATTCACATTTTGTAATTGTCCCTGCTGTTAGTTATATTGCATGCTATGTAAGGGCTGGAAGGGGTCTGAAGTGGTCATCTCCCGTCCCACCCTACGGCAGGACCGTCCAGTCCGATGCCATTCCTACCAGGGATTTGTTTAGTCTTTTATTACAGACTTCAGCTGCTGATGGCTGCACACTCTGTAAAAGCTCTTTGTTGTATTTTTCTTGTTCTTATGGAAAGAAACATCTCCCCTATATCGAATCAGAATTCCTTTTTCAGTAATTTAAACCTGTTACTGTTTTGCTTAACTCTTGTTGAATACAAGGAACAGAGAATTTCTTTTCCTTTTGCAATGGCTTTTTATGTAGTTGGAGAGAGGTTTAAGAGTGATATGAATCTGCTAACAGATAGGTCTAAGGTTCTGTCACTGTTAGTGTTAAATTTTGCTGCTAATGCAGTCCCCACAAATTCACGTTTCATCTCTAGTATCTCAGACAGACCCCAAGATCCTCTTCTTTATGGGGATAAATACTGATGGAGACGTCTCATCTTGCATGGGTTCAACAGTTTCAGTCTGCATGTACACTGTGAAAAGATCCCTTCCCATATTTTTATCTACCGACACTCCACTCCCCCCTCAAAGCTCTGGGGTCTCAGAGAAGTTGTATTTCTGCCACCACCAGGGCCAGACCGTTGCGTTCCCTTCTGAGCCCCACTAGCAATTTGGGCTGAGCTGCTCAACCTTCTTCTGCATCAGTTCACCCACTTCTGAACAGAAATAACATTATCAAGAAAACTTTTTACGTGAGAAGCGTTTCATTATGCTTGGAGATGCCTTGGTTAAGCCTTAATAAATTTTCCGGTCTCATTTTACTGGATGTATAGTTGCACTGGGGATAGGAAGCCTGGAAACCATGGCAGTTGTGGGAGAAGCAGTAATCAGGGAGTACAACAGTAATTCACTCTTGGGAATGTTACAAGGCTGCAGATGCACCATTTGTAGCTATCCATTGCATGCACGTAGATAATAATCTTGCATTAGGCCCAATTACATGGTGTTATGGACACACAACACGCGGATTACATACAGAGCCAACGAGCAGACTGTGACAAAGCAGTGGTGTAATTGAAGGAGACAGAAGGAAATATTAGACTTGTTAGCGCTACCAGTGCTGCGGTGCCCGGTACGGCTGCTCCCTACCAGCCAGGCCCGTTTGCTCTTCTGCTTCCTTTCGAAGTCTCACTTTCAAAATACAGGTTTATCACAGAGTGAGGTAACTCGGCACCTTGTTCTTTCCCCAGTGTGTTTAGAGAGTTTTGAGTAGAAAAAGGAAATGGATATCACTGTTCAACTTAGAGTGAAGCCCGTAGATGCATAGAAATATACGCTGCCAAGTGAGGACTGTCGTTTGCAGGATTCCTGCTCTCATGTTAGAAGCCTGTAAAGAATCTCAAGTGTCCAAACGTAAAAGGGCTTCAAAACCAGAAATAAGATGAACAAGCTGGTGCCTTTTCACATCTCTTCCTCCGTTTACCCACCAGTAAATGGGTCTGAATATTTCTTTCTAACTGAGAATTTTGCAACTGCTGCAATGTCCCATGATCAGCCAGATGTGGCACAAAAGCAGCCCTGGCGTTTATCAAAAACCTGAATGGACAGAACAGCAGACCTATAGTAACTACAGTAGAGGCTTATTAAGGCTTGGGGATAAGTGTTAATCAAAAATTTAATCTACCATATAATTTCTCAATTTGATTAGCTGTTTGTGCTAATCAGCTGCAGAAATGGAATGCGAAAGAAAATCAGTCTCTGTTACCATCAAAAAACAAAGGATGTCTTCAGCCTTGCATGTTCACCCCTTCCCCTTTCATTTTAATCCATTCCCATTGTAAACGAGAAACATCACTGTGGGTATTGTCCTGATGCGTAGCTAGTTAATCCATGTGCATTATGAAAATGCCTTGTACTTAGAAAAAATGGACATTTGCATAGAGATTTTTCCTTTCACCAATGATAAAATAGGATACTATAGCTTTTTGTAAGCTGGGATATAGCAGGTGGTATTGTCATCAAACAGTGTTATGTGTTTAACAAAAAACCCAAGCCTCCTACATATTTTTCCACTTGAAATGTGACTGGAAAACATGAAGACAGTTACTATTTTACAATGTACTTATTGAAGTACTAGTTGAAGAAATTAAGTAGTTAATATTTCAGGTAATTTTGTTATGTTGTTTTAACTTTTTCTGACATCATTGACAGAAGATCTTTTTGCTTCATGTCTAGTACTTAACTGGAACAGAGTGGGTAGATGTATTGAAAGTATTATTATTTCAGATGAATAAATCACCAGTTATTCTGATAATCGTTATATGATCTTAATTATATCATTAATTGAATTCCAAGTAAGAGAAATAAAATCTCTGTGTGTGCTCTGTAATTTACAGAATTGAGAGTGTTTGACTATTGATCTGACAGCCTGGGATTTCTGCTCTCTGAATTACTCCAAGGAACATGAGAAGATGCTTAGAGTTCCTGAGTTTTTAAAATAAAATACTTCTATTGTTAGTAGTGTTAAAAATTTAAATCCTTTCCTTTTTTTACCAAAGTATTTTCCATAAAAGTTTTGTGATTTCTTCCAGCATTAGGAGTATAACTTTTTTCTGTCTGTCATCTACACATCCTCCTATTCAAGAGGGTGAAGGAAGGACTAAATGCATAAATATTATTTTAAAAAACACACACATGACAGTCATTTCTACAGGTTAATGATTTTGATGTAATTACATTGAGTCTGGAATTAAAGACTCTTTGTCAGGGAACTACAGTGGTGTATGTGAATTTGGAGCAAGTCAGAAGAGAACAAATGCAACTACATGTAGTTAAATTTGCACAAGAAGTTTGAGGAAGGAGATAGGTAATTGTTTTCAAATCGTGACAGGATTGCAGAGTGAGCATTCTTTCCTTTAAAAACATCTGATTAGTAGGGGCTATAAATCAGCTTTATTCTTCAGAAGAAAGCAAGCAGCTCCATGCGTGCCTCTAACCAGCTTGGGCAACTGGCCGAGGAGTGAGTTAGTAGAGGGGTTCCTCTGGGGTTGTAAATTGAAGTCAATGGGACTGTGACAGTTCATACCGGTGGAGGATGTACCACCTCGAAGATTGCTGATCCCACGTTATGCGTCTTCCAAGTAGTCCTTGGAGGACCCTTAGGACTGCTGCAGTCTGCTTCTGCTTAGCTTGCAAGATCTGACAAGGATCACGGCCCAAGGTGGGAAGTTTGCTGGCATAAATAATATTGTCTATGACCTCAGTTTCCTGATTCAGCATTTTGGATGTGAATCGTTTACAGGGAGAGGACTTCTAAATGAGAGGACAGTGCTTTTTCAAGGGACAAGGGTATATTGGGTTCTGAAAGAGGTGGGAGGGATAAGGCTGGGGACAACCCGGCAGAATACAAGTTTTGCCTTCTGATGCCGGAGGAGTCAGAAGACTCTGGAAGTGTCATAGCTTCCTGGTGTTTGTGTATCTGTTTCTATGGATTTGAATCTCAGTTGGATGAAAATGAGACTGAGGCCTCGTAGCAGCTAGCAGACAACCACGGCAGAACTTAGTTTTTTCCCTTCATGTGTTAAAACTGCCACTGTATTGCGTGCTTACCCCTGTCAGGAGCATTCTCTTAAGAATCATTGCTGGGAAGGCTTCATGTGCATGACAGAAAGCTTTGCAGAATGCTTCTAGAGCACACCTCTACCTGAAAATGTCCCCATTCAAAAGCCAGAGTTCCTGCTGTGTGGGAGCTGCCTGCTCTGCACAACCAGAGCAGCAGGGTTAAATTCCTGCAGCTACAGCTGGGCTGTAATGCAGACAGTTCACTGTCAATTAGTGCCCTTTGCAGTGTTTGGCCTTCTTTGTCCTGAAATAATTGCTGTTATCATAGATGTTTTATTGCCTTCATTATGGTTAACATTTAAATATCAATGAAATAGTATGCTACTAAGTCATCTGTGCAATAGCTATCTGCTAGAGTTATCCCTGAAATTTGTGTTTAAGGAGTGTATTAATTCAGCACTGACTTAGGATTCTTAGACGGAGGGCTATACGTTTGTTGATGAATTATGGGAAACCTCTGCTTATTAGGAGCAAAAACTGAGCCACTCTCATCTGATATTTTGTAAGCAGAATTACTGTGTGATTGGAATAATGCTCTTTCTGTTAAACAGAAATATTTTAAGAAATTTAAAAATATTTTTGAATCATCAAATCAGATGGTAAAGGCTGACCTTTCCATATCCAAATGAAGAATTGCACTGGGAGATGGGGATGTGTTCTCCACCCTCAGTCAGTGCAGGAGGAAGCTTGCTGTCACGTCCTCTTCTGCCTGAATCCAATCCACGTCCTTCTGAAATCAATAGAAAGTCTCTTCTGTGGCTTCCATTGACTCCTGTAGTGCCATGTGCAACCTCTTCAGACATCAGCTCTGTACGTGACTTCACTTTTGTGAGATGACTTTACATGTGGCTTTTATTTATCAGTGTATACCTAAAATCCTCCAACCAAGTGCATAGCTCATTTTTATGTAACAGGCAACTGAGGCAAAGGGTGAATTATATTTTTATGTTTACAGATAAAAGTGGTGGTACAATTAGAAATTCCATTTGTGAGCCCTGTTTGAACTTCCCAACAGGCACGTGCAAATGCAAATAGCAAATAAATATAAATATTGAGGGATGAGTATGTTGATGTAGATATGTATGCGTCCTTGTTCCTTTTGTTCACTTTCTGAAATTGTATGTGCTCATTTTGGCAAACTTTACACAAAAGGCTTTGGTTTGCATCACTGGCTAAATAAGGTCATCGAGCAGTAGCAATTGTATGACAGAGATGTTCATTTTGCGCTGTGCCACAGTGGGACATTTGTGGTGTCATCGTGACATTAGCAGGAATTCCAAGGCAGAGCTTTTCAGCCCTACAGATGTACTCTGATGTTCACGATGTTCACTTCCAGCGCCGAAGCCACAGTAAGGCAGTGGTATATGCAGATTGTGGTGCACAGCAGACGAAATGACATGGCTGATAGCTGTAAGAGTTTACTTTCAGGTTTACTTCTGAAGTTGACAGTATTTCCCTCTTCATCTTATCCAGTAAATTTATAACAGACTGCGTTTGAGTCTTTGCATATTAAGAAACTGAATACACAAACCTGTAATTTTATATACCCATTGATCCCAATACTTAGCTATGTGTGTCTTGTCCAATTTTTGGCAGCATCAAGTTTTCCAGAGGATCTGGAATGAATACTCTATACTATCCTATAAGCCATGGTGCACTAAGACCTACAGCTCTTATCGGCCTGGTGTGTGAACGTGTGTGACTTGACTGACACAGATCTCTGGCAACAGATCTCACATGCCAATTACAGATTTCCAAAACTTTGCTTTTACTGACATAACTCGCTCTGCTCATGGATTTGGAAAGGAAGGGTAATTTTGCTTTGTCGGTGCAGTTTGCTGTCGTGGGTATGTCAGCCCCCAAGCTGGCTCTGGATCGATAGCGCATCCATCTGGTGCAGGGCTGTGCTCAAATACCAGCTATGATCCAACTACGAAGATGTTCATGTTCCATTCTGCTGGGGTGCAGCGCAGCAGCAACACAAACGCGCTGCTGCCGGTGTCAGAGCTCGCTCACTGCAACCTCCTGGCTTTGCCCACATGCATATGTGCCTCCCTGTGTAAGAGAAAAACAGTCTTAATAGGGTATAATCTAATTTAGCTTTAATCTGCTGATGTTGTAGGTGGTGGTTTTGCCAAGGGATTTCTGGGCAGAATTATAAAAATGTTTTTAAATGGGCAGATGACCAAGAGGGCTAGTTAATGTCTGTAAAACTCTTCAAGAGCTTTTTATTAAATGTCCTATGCAAATACATAACATTGGAACAACTAAATCATTAAGGGAAGGGTAATGTGCCTCTAGGTTGCTTCAGCGGGTATTTTCTGCAACACATGCACAAACGCTCAGAAGCACTATCTTCCACCAGAGTGGTGCTGTGGTGTGCCATGCCGCTGTGTAAAGCAGAGGTCGCTCCGTGCTGTGGTCACCACACGTTTCAAATAGGCAGCTGCAGCGAGCAGCAAGACTGGCCACACTGGGACATGGACTCATCACTAGCCCCGTCAATTCTCATGACAAACTGGGCTACTCTATTTGCAGATTTGGTGCACTTGGAGCGTGGCAATTATGCCCTGTTGGAGTGCTTTCCATTTCCTGTGCCATCTTGATAAACTTTATAGCTTCTAATTTGCTAGAGAGTCGTTGATATAATTAGGAGCTACGTAAATGGGAACAGCACACTCAGCTGATGATAATCGAGTCAGTTCATTTTTCATAAGAAGCACTAAGGGGGTTCCTACCAGCAGCTGAGATCATTTTCTCTTTAAGTTCTGCTTTGATAGAGCAGCAGAGATCCTTACGTGCCTGGGTCAGGACATGTTTTATTACCGTCTGTTCCACTATCCATATATTTTTTCCTAAGGAAACCAAAGAAAGGGTACCCATCCGTCCATCTGTTTCCAGAAAGGCAGTTTGAGCTGTCTGTCCGCGTAAGCTGTTAGCAGGCCTGTGAGAGTCAGCAGCTCTTTTCTTGTGCGAGAGCGAGCGCTTCAAGTGCAAAGCTTTCATACTGCCCTGTGTGAGTTCGGGGATCCTCTGCTCAAGTCGCATCAGGCTTTCAAGCAAAGTGGTGGCTTAACCAAAAAGTCTGGATCTGTTCCCATAGTTGATAAAAACTCATCTCCTGCACTTCTCGGTACTCAGGCATGGTAAATAATAACCTTCATCCATTCTTACGCAGCTCTTGGTTGCCTTGCCCTAACACTGTCTTCCATGATACATCCCAAGTTGTCTGAGGTACGGGTCAGCATGTCTTACTGCTTGCAGCCTGGCAGATGCATTACCGAGAGTTTTAGCAGCTTGCTTCTGTAAATAATGTGTTGGTGAAGAAATGTAAATAATTGATCAATCTATTATTCTCTTGTCTCTTTTTTTTTTTTCTCTCCTAACAGTACTCTCAACAATAACAACATCACCCGCATTCCTGTTACCAGTTTCAATCACATGCCAAAGATCAGGACTCTGTGAGTAATATTTTTAATAATAATAATAATAGTAGTAGTGTTTGGATATTTGTTTTCTTGTGATAATCTTATTTCAATCACTTCCTGGTGCGAACAGTTGCCCCTGCTCTGTCAAGGCAGAGGGTCGCTGCACAAGCCAGAGGCTGTGATGGCCATGGTGGGCAGGGCAGGGCCTTGCCCCTGGGCCAGTCCCACAGGGACCACCCAGCAGTGGGGACCAGCTCCAACGGCCCCGTGGCAAGGTGGATGGGCTGGGGCAGGGGCCGAGAGCCCCGGCCTGGGCTGGGGGAGCCCCAGAGCCCCCGGTGAGGCCGCACAGGGTTGAGAAGGCGGCCAGCACCCACAGGGCCCTGACGACGAGTTCACTGGATTTACTCAGCATTAAGTAAGACTCAGTTTTAGTAAGAATTCGAATTTACCGGGAACTGAAACTGGAAAATTTTTTTCCATGGAAAAATCTATAATTTGTTCCAAGCGGGAACATCAACAGAATTGTAAAAACTGCTCAGATGGACCAAATTATTTCAATTTGTTAATAACCTGTGTTTAAATCCTATTTCTTATTCTCAAATTGAGAATATTAATTTCTGAAACAAAAAAAAAAATTAAAAAACTTGAAAAATCTTCTTTTCCAGATACTTTCTGAAACAAAATGTGACTGATTCTGATACATTTTTATAGAAGCTTCTTTTATGTGAAATCCATTTTTCTATAGCTGGGCACCATTCCACTGGAAAAGCTCTGATCAGCTTTAGTAGACCAAAATGCAAAGACTGTGAAGTTAAACCATGTGCATTTGTATAATTTAGCCATAGCCTACCAAAAACCCATTTTCTTTAAATAAATTATTCCTTTAAATTCCTTTAGAGAATACAGAACTTCAGGAAGAATCATGTTTAAACACAGTCTCTGTTTTTTCCTCCAAAATCTCAAACTCAAGCAAGAGATAATTTAGTTCTAAAAGCAAAGAAAGGGAAATAGTAGCCAGCCTGAAATTTTTCTATGCAACTGAAAAATTAAAATGCTTCATGGATGCTATATATGCACAATGTAAAATTGTATTAAATAAGTTAACAGAACTGAAGAAAAATGGCTGTTACTTGTGTCGCTCTATGTAAGATAACCTCTGATTTAAATTTACATTCTTCATTAAATGGTGACATTCATAGATTTTTAATGTAAGTAATTAAATGGAGATTAGATGTTTGTCTTTTAGAAGAGAATGGATAAAGATGATGAAGGTAGAGTTAAGGTTCCTGGAGTTTTGCCTTTTCTCTTTCAGTCACGGTGGTCCAGAAAATTTGTCTGGCTTCCTCAGATTAGTCGGTGTTGTCTGTTACCAGAGCTCAGTGCCTTCTGCCATTTTCCTTTTAGTTTAATTTCGGAGATGGCTTTGTATATAGCTCCCTGGAGACTTAAACTGACTAATCCCCCTCTGCCGTAATTAAGGAAAAAAAAAAAAAGGGAAAAAAAAAGGGGGGGGAAGGAAGTCATAAATAGGATTTATAAAGGGAAGCTTTTATATTGAATTCTGAGAGCCACATTTTATAGAACGTGAATGCTGCCCCACTCTAAAAGGATTTGCTGGAAATTTAATTTAGGCTCCATGGCTAAAAGGGCACCTTTGCAAACTTGCATTCGTATTCATTCACCTCATGTTCTGTAAAGGTAGTTTCATCAATATCAAGTGGCATGTTTCAGTCTCCAAGGGCTGCCAAATAACACAAAGCAGTATTCTTCTTAGCAGTTCAACGTAGGGATTAAAAAAATTCTACACAGACAGGTGGAAATACAATAAAATGGTAAAGTTTTCTCTATTTCCTTCCATCTGTTTGAATGGAGGCAGAAAAGTCATCAAAATAGCAATTAATATAAGATAAATACAGGAATCGAGTAACATTTCATAATTTCTTCTGCTGCTCCTTCCTATTAAAAATTCTTCTTCTATCCTTGTCGTCTTAGCACTTTGCACAATTAATACTTTACTAATTATATTTATTAATAAAATAAGTTTGCATAGCTACATATTACTCTATTTTCTGAATTTCTTCTGTTCAGAATTTAGGCTAATACTGTTTTGATTTAACTGAGTTTTGTGCAAATGGATAGTAATACCCTAATAACTAACACACCCGAGCATGTGGAAAACTGATCAGTTTTTGTTCACCCATGTAAAATATTTATATAAAGATATTATTTGGGGAGAAATGTTAATACTCTCCCTGGTTTCCTTAGCTTTATTTCACTTGACAACCTTTTCTCCTGCATTAATATACGCCCTCAATGAACAGTTTGCATGAAAGGAGAAAGCTCTCTGAAGCACAATGGCTGAATAAGATCTACTATTTCATCTCTTGGGTTTTGATGCAAATTCAGTCCAAACGCATGACGAATGATGTTCATTACAGTTTGGTGACTCTACCGTTTTCTTAAAAAATGTTCGTCAGTTTGTACACCTTCTCAAATAGCTTCACACTTAGATGTGCTTTTTTTTCAGAAGCTCTTGTAGGGAATCCCTGGTCTGAGAGTTGCTTAAGTAGGGAGAAGCCCTTTTTCCCATCCAGCTGAGGCCCAGTGCGGTGTGGATGGTGTTTGTCCTCTCTGTCTCTCTTACATACTGGGGAGATCCATTAGCAGGACATTTAGGGCTTCCTTGCGCTGCAGCTGCATCTGCTGTGATAGTTCTGGGGATAAATAGCTTTTTCTTCATGGCTCTCAAAACAATCTGCTCATTTAAGAAGAACAGAGAAGGAAAAATAAAGAGTATTTTCAACTTGAATGTAGAAATTAAAAAAGAGAGAGAAATGTGCTAGTAAGATTTGAAGTACTTGAAGAATTCTTTAAAAATACCAGCTCTTCTGTGGTGACCTTTTTTATTTAACTGTATTTTCTGTTGCTAAGTTTCATTGATCTTTTAACCTTGATTGGAAGTGACAGGAATTAGTTTTTATTGATTTGCTTTCCTTTGCTTGAAACAGCTTTATTTATGTTAAAGCATGTCCCCCATACCTATTTGCTTAATGGTAAGTGGCCTGTTCTCTGCACGTGTGAGTGACTGCTGAGATAGGTAATTGCATAATTTGTTTTAATTTTTTTATTTAAGGGTAAACTGAAAATGTACCACATCACTTCAGCTTTTCACGTTCCCAGGGAAATGCTTTTGAAGTACTGTGAAAAGTCTTTTTGTGGCTGTATTCATTACTGTGATTATCAAAAATATATTCTAATAGGCTGCTTTGCTAAGCTTGATAGGCTCTCCAAATGGTCTCCTCTCAAAAGCAAACTGTTAGAATATCTGCGCAAAAAACTTGAACAAGTGACAAGGTAGGGCTCTGCTGAAGCAGGCGAGCTGGCGAAGAGGTGACACTTTGCACTACTAAAATGGGAAAACCCAGAAACCAGCTATATAAATTTAGTGAGGGGAAAAATGACAACTCACAGAACTGGAAAGCTGCCCCTTTTTGTGAAATTAAAATGCGGTTTTATTACTCCTGCCTACCTCCATATGGGGATGCAGGGAATGGCATGGGATGAGCTCTGATTTGGTTCCTGAAGGAAGATGATTCTGAGTATCCTTGTTGACTGCTGTGGTGGGAAGGGATTACATTTTAAAGGATTTAAATGCTTACTCTCTAAGTTAGGACAAAGTCTTACTTAGGATGATTTCTGGCTAGACTATATTTATTTTCTTTTCTTTGTAAATGTATTTATTTGTTCTTTCAATCAACAGAAAGTGTTCCAGACAGATTAATGGTTCACAATAACAAAACATTTCACTAGAAATTTAACTTACTGCAGTGTCAACTAAATAGCTTCATAATCCCTAGACACAGGGTCTTCTAGCCATCCTTCGAAAACAATTAGGTTTTACAGTGCTTCCAGGAGACAAGCGTCTTCTTCTCTACAGGATAAACCCTCAGTTCCAAATTTGTGGTATTTTCCTGTGACTGCCCACCCCAGGCATCCAAACCTGGGGACTGTCAGCCCCGGCGCCACTGCTGCCCTGCCCGATGCCCTGCCGTATGAACATCTCACAGATAGACAGTTAATTTCTTCAGTAGATGGACAAGGATGAGTCCGGTGCACACCAGTTGTGTGCGGTTTTTTAAATGTAATGCCTGTAATATTAGTGAATAATGCTTTGTCTAACTGTTTCTGACAGGATTTTCAGTCTGTTTTATCATTTCAGCTTTGGTATAACACTGCAAATATATGACTCATTACAAGGAATGAAATAATTAATGTCCTGGGCTTTTGTTTTGACCTAAAGTTTGGTAGCTGTTAAAATTACCAGATTCACTCCCTGAACAGATCATCATCTTGCAGACTTGCCCCAGCAATGTGGTAATGCTTCTGCAGGTCTCTAGTGCCAGGCATGGAGCAGGCTGGGAAGGGAGCTGTGCGGCTAGATCTTCCATTCCAAAGAACAGCCCCAGCATTGCGGTGTGGCATGACCCTGTCATGGTCCCCTTCTTTGTCATGAGTTGAAAATTCCAGTCTAGAACCTGCATACTTGCGTTAGATTGCCACAGTAAAAAGGGTGTTGACGAATTTATACCGGCAGCACAGGAATGTACAAGGTATCAATAGCCTCTGGTGGGGGGGTTATTTCATTCATGCAGTTATTTCTGATATGAAATCACAGCCAAAGTGATTACTTAGAGGAGTCTTAAATTCTGTATGTTCTTTTCTCTAGAATGGCCAGCTCATGATTACCTGTAGGCATGTAATTATTTAACTTAATTCTTCCAAGACAATATAAATAATAGCACTAATTTATACGTGGACGTTTGTATATTATATGGCAATGAATGTAGACAGCCAAGACCTGACTCAGCTGTAGCCAATAACCTGCAATGGTCCTACTTAAATTGTAGTGAAGAGCCAGACAGACTTGTGCTTAATTGCTCTGGTTTGTGTCTTCTGTTAAAAAAACCTACTGATAACTTTAGGGCTGTTTGGTCTTTTGCAGGCGGCTTCACTCCAACTTCCTGCACTGCGACTGCCACCTGGCCTGGCTGTCTGACTGGCTGCGGCAGCGGCGCACCATCGGGCAGTTCACCTTCTGCTTGGCACCTGTAAACCTGCGGGGTTTTCTCGTGGCGGAGGTTCAGAAGAAGGACTTTGTCTGCTCTGGTAATGATGCCAATTACTCATTTATCTATCAGCCGATGGTTTTATATTGATATTCACATAAAAACAGTGAGTGGAAAATTACGATGTTGTGTTTCTGTAGCAGTCCTGTTTGGTTTTATCGTTGTTAAACTGTATGGGAGTAGATCAAATTGTTAATTTTTCCAGTTTTATAAGAATTATTGGATTCCAGTTAACATTTCAGTTCTCAAATTACTTTTTTCTAGTTTAGCGTTGCCAATGATATCAACATAAGAAATCAGTTAAGTGTGGATAATTTGGTATTTCTCAAGGGAAGAGCTCTACAGCTGACTGGAATACGAAAGAAAGGAAATAGAAGATGCTAATAGGAGTCTGTTGGGAAGTGATTGGACTGTAGAACAGGACGAGCAGATTTTATCCCAAGGGCTGAAACAGGATTCTTAGGGCGCCAATGCACTTCATAGTTCTACAAGTTTCCACACTGGTAAATGAGGCTGATGATATACGGCCAACTCACAAACCATGTGTCTATACATTGGGCCTATTCATCACGTCCCTGGAACTGCACTTGTCTCTTTTGTGATAAAAATGCATTTTCTTAAAAGAAGAAGAAAAAGAAAGAAAGAAATAAAAGAGACAGAGAAAAATAGAAAAATCAGAAAAAGAAATCTCTGAATTTGGATGAGAGAGAGAGAGATCTGGCAGAGGAGAGGCATGGCAGTGCATGTGCTCTGAAAAAAAAAAGGGAGACACCAGACACAAGTTTGGAAATAGTTTTGCAGGCCAAATGGTAAGTAACACGGGGAGCTTGTTACGAAGTGGGTGTGAGTCCTAATCTTGATAGACGGAGTCTTGCGGCATTGTATTCTTTATCTCTCACAGCCTGTGAGCCCTAAAGCTTTATTCTCTTGGTATATGTGTTGACTGATGGAAATACAGTTCAAGTGCTTGTGCTGGAAATGTTTTTAGGAATGCCTTTTTTCTATAGTTCCACTTACATGTGACAAAGAAAGAGAGAAACAGTTGTACTTAGAGAAGAAGGGTTTGATCCCCTTAACGGTATCATGGATGGTAAATTAATGCCCAGCCCTGGAGGTGTGCAGGAAGTGTTATGGACACAAGGAAAATGAAATTGTGTACCAGTGATTTTTGTGACGTGATTTTCAAGAGAGCTGAGCAGCTTCTACACAGTTGCGGAGATTTGAAAATGCCCAGAATATCTGATAAATTACATTAGAAGTTTAACTAAAAGAAAAGCTTATAAATTTAACAGTCTTGGGAGAGGAAAGATAAAAGAAATGGATAAATGAATTAAGCTATTAGTAGAATCTAATTTTACCAAAGATGTAACCACAGCATTTCTTTCTTATGAAATGAAGTTTCAGATGGTGCATGAGTTCAGCTATTTGGATTTATGTGAAGTGAAGGAAAAAGAGTTGATCAGATCAGGAGAGGAGATAATAATCCCTGAATGAGAAATGTAACATGGACAGAACTCATCTAAGCTGAGTTTTCTGTGCAGACTGTGACTTCCAAAAGAGAAAAGGTTTTTAACAGTTGCATGTTGGACCAAGAACATATAAGAGAACTCTCAAGCTTGGCCTGCTTTTTATTAAAACATAAATTAATGAAAATGAAAAGAAAGAAGCTTCCAGTGAGACAGTCCATCAACTGTATCCCCTAGCCCTCATTTGTGAAATGAAATGTAGTCAAAAAGAAATGCATTGGAAGAGCTCATTTTAGTGGAGGATTTGGTAGAGAACTTGGCTTAGTACGTGCTAGTTCCACAAAAACCTATGTGGACGGTTAGTTTGAAGGGGATATATAGCTTCCCTGCTCCTTATTACAGTTCTTATTCCTGATTTTACAGCGTAATTTGTTCGTGATTGACTATGAAGTCAAACTAGGACAGGAGGTGAATAGTGAACTGAACTGGTCTCTCTGCAGAGGAATTTTATACAATTTAAGCTTATGTGAATCACTGTAACTAGCCTCAAGCTGGCAGTGAAAGCTGCCTTTGCATTGCAGTTATGAAGAGCTGAAATACAATGTAGTGAACTACTCTGTTTAAGTATAGGCTCAGCATTTCAAGCACTTGTGTTTTTATGGCAGTGGGAATATCACCACAGCAAAAGAAAACCCAGCTTTTCCTCCACTGTAAAATGGGCTTCATCAGAGCACTCCAGTTCAAAACCTGTGCTGTTGCATGCTTCAAACCAGGAAGAGAAGAATCAAATAATTTGGGGAAATAAGAAAAAACATCCTTAAAAAACTGACTTCTGGTTATTCTTGAAAGCCTATACAAAAATAGTTTTGTTTATAATTTTATAACAAATGTTTCTTGGGAAACACATTTAGAATGCTACATACCAAGGAGTAGCATAAGTTGGAGAAGAAAAAGTGAAACACTGGTAGAGAAGTGCCATAACTGGAATGCAAATTGCTTGATTCCTTCTGGACACTATGCCACCAGTCCTGTACAGTGATGTTCATAAGCATTAGGTGCAAAGTCTCTCAAGATAATGTTGCTAAAGTCAGAGTTATGTGCAGATATATCTGTGTAAGAGTCATACCTGTGTAAACTGAGAATCAGTGTTTCAAAAATGTTGTTCAGCTTGTGCACATAAATTATAAACATGCTGGTTCAGACGGCACGAGTAGGCAAATTGTGAGCTGCGGAAAAGCTATTCCAGGTTTCACTTGCTCACGCCCATGAGCGTTTGGCTCAGAACTGTAGGTAAATGTGTAGGATTAAATAGTGTGCAGTTGCCTGGAGAAAGGTTTGCAAATATGTCTAATTGGATTTGTGTTACTGAGGAGGCAGGGGAGAGGTCATTAACAGAACTGAGCAGGGTTGGGACTAGATGGACCCTCGCTACCGGGGGAGAGGGCTGAGTGCTGCTGGCAGTCCTGTCACCCACCAGAGCCTTCTGGCTGGATTCTTCAGCAAGCTGTCCCCTCCTCGTAGGAGAGTCTCTCCTCCAGAGCCACCCCTGACAGAGCAGCCTTCCTGGGCCTTTGCCTTAGAGCCATCTGCTCGCAAAGAAATCTCCAAGCAGTGTCTTTCTCCTGCACAACCCCTTATTGAGCTCTGGGATGTGTTTGCTGAGACAGTCTCCTACAAGACGGTATGTTGTAGAGGGGAAATTGTGGCACCAGTTGATGTGCTGCACATGGCATGATGTATTTCTCCACTCTCTCCACCGTAACCTTGCACTTCACTGCCACATTGCTGCGACAAGAGAAACAGTACACTAGGCAAAGACGTAATGTCAGCTGAAATACTACCCGCACTCTGGTTCTTGGGAACTGTTTATTTTCCTGTTCCCTTAGCTAGCAGAGAAGCATCTGGGGATGCTGGCTTATGCTCAGTACCTCTTAGAGCCTTCCAGTCTTTGCTTGGATCAAACCCAGCTTCCTTCCCTTGTTCAGATGTGTCACTGTTGAACTGGCTTCTCTTTTTCTAACTCTCTCTCTGAAACACACGCGCTCTCACTGCCTATTTTTCTGTCTCGTGTCCTCCTCTGACCTCCTTAGGATAGTAAATTTATTTCATTTTCCTCTCATATCAGTTTTATTATGGCTCTTTGATTTTTCTTCTACTTGCTCTTTACTTATTGAAGTTGAAATTAATCTACATATTGATCAGCTAAGTCAAGTCATAATGTGTTTTCTCACCTGCGTTAGTGTGGTCATAAAGCTTTGTAAACTGAAGCAGTGGGTTCATGAAGTTACACCATCAGGAGCACCTTGGTCTTTTCAGAGCGCTGGGTAGGACCCCCTGAGTGACCCCATTTGGATTTTTTTACAATGATGAATCATTCTGTTTTTCCTAAGTATATACACGAGAAAATAAATATGCATCTGAACTGCATATCTAAGAATAAAGCAGATGCATTCAGGAGCACTGTATCTCATACTGGGATGTGTAGCACACTTCAGCCACTGCGGTCCTCAGCTGGCTGCTGTCAGAACAGTCAAATGTCACCAGTTCTCAACTGGTTGCTTGCGGAGGAGACTGGTAGATAAGCGGTTTCAGTGGGTTGTGGGAGGAATTTGATTTTTTTCCACTGTAATGTTGCTGCTGATTCTAAGGCAGTATGTTAGATTTGGTGGTGACCCTGAAGATGCAGGTTGATATAGAATTATTATAGTTTTGGCCAGTAGCTTGAGGTATTTTAGACTGGGCAGTGTTTACAATGGAGTATGAAGATTGGATGCGATTTCTTAGGGTAGATCAGCAATTGTTATTTCTAAAAGTTCATGAATTCATGCTTTTCTCAAGTAAGAAGCACCAGATTCTAAAATCTTCATGTTAAATTGGAGCTGATGTCTTGCAATAAGGAATTCAACGAAGTTTAAGTGTAAAATATGTGATTTTTAAGTACTTTTCTAAGATACTTTAATAATGAAACAAGCATCATACAGAAGGAAGTTGGATCCATATGTCATTCTCTTTTTCATTAGAAATCATTTTCTCTGATTCTTGGTCCTTAGTTCCCATTCAGAGGATCTACAAGAACCTGAAGAAAATCAGGAGGCGTAATTTGGATGAAATAAGTTAAAATTCAGTCTGAAACTGATGCAAGAGAGAAATCATTATCAGAGCCAACCATCTAGTGATTTCTGGCTAAATAAACTGATATTGATTTTAAGAAAGTAACGGATTGATCCAAATCTTGGTTGAAGATGTAGAGTTTCTGGTTCATACAGTGAGACTGCAACTGAGTTATAATAAAGAGGAAAATATGTTAGCCTCCTGCTGCTTAATGCAGACTGGAACCCCTAATGAGGAAGCAGATTTATTTGTTTAGGTGAGTTCTAACAGTCTTAAAACATAGCTGTTACTCTCTGGCCCAGACCACAAAACTCAGTAGATTGTCTTGTTCCATTTTTGTTCTAATAACTTCATAGCATATTTTTGAGGAGAGAACCAACAATGAGTAACTAATAAAATCGCACTCCTCAAGCTTAGTATCTTAATGAGAACATTCAGAAGATGCCAAAGGGCAAGTGTGTGGGGAGAGGAACTCCCCCCATCTGCTCCTCTTTAAAAGACTGTGCAATAGTATATCTGCGTAACTAGCAGCAGGTCTGCTCCTTACAACGTGGGACGTGGAGGTACTGCCAGCACGGAAGATTGGTGCTCCCTGGAAACTAAAGAGGGGGGAGGACAGCTTGCTAAAGATGCAGATTTTGCTGGTGCTGGGCAGTAGCAATGGCTCCTGAGGGAGCAGAGTGGTTTCTCTCCACGCAGCCCATCCCAGTCCATGAAGACAAGGGCTGCTGTTGGCCCTTTGTTTTGCTGGTCCCAGGGAGCTGGATAACAAACATGGGAGGAGAGGGCCTTTTGCTCTGTGTGCGTATGTGTGAATAATTGCTTTTTGCCATGCAGGACACCTTCATTGTACAGCTGTGAGTCATATTAGACAAATAACATCTTTTTTTCTCACTGTTAAGTTGGTTTATGCTTTTTGTGACCATCAACAGACCCAATAAGTGTTCTTACAATGGAGTCTTTGCAGGGCTTTCAGCGTTGTATGTCTTTTAAAGCCTTTTGATAAAAATCATGCTTTAAATTTGGTCCTAAAAAATTTTTGTGGAACTCTTAGAGTTTTTACCTCCTGTAATAGTTTGCTACCACAAACTAACGTTCACATCTAGTCTAAAGAAACATTTCAATACTGCACATTTGTTAGCTGCTCCTCAAATGAAATCCTGTAGGCGGTTTGGAAGGATGCTAATTGCTGTTTGATTATCAGAAATTGTTTGTTTTCTGTTTCCATTATTTTTCTTATTACAAATTTAAGTTTACTCTAGCACTAGCAGTTATGTTTTTTCATAATGTAAGAATCTCCTTCTTGAATTGCTTGGTATGTAAGATGACAACATATGGCGCCTTTTCTTTGGGGGACAATCTTGCAAATCTGAGGGATAAATATGTATTTTTTAGGGCCCTCAATATTTCTTTCAAGACTGAAGCTGAAAATTGGCTTTAAATTACAGTTAATTTAGTTTTACTGTCTGAAAATGATGTCTTACCTTTTCAGTATAATTACCTTTGTTCTGGAATTCTCTTTTCCACAAAGCAGCATGCGTAGCTCTTTAATGCTTATTTAATGATGGTGGGTTGGGGTATAATTATTAAGCCATTGAGCTTTTGAACTGTTGCTGTAAGAATAATGACGTGATTAGTTTTTATGTTAACATCCAAAACCAGTGGCTTGTTTTATCACCAGCATGTTGGTAGTATTTTGGTATACAGTGGGAACACATCCCGGTGGTCTGTGGTGGCAGGGATCAGGACCACAGCCTTGTTCTGGGCTGCCTCACAGGCAGCAGTGGTGTTAAATGCGAAGGAACAGGGTTGGCTTTGAGTGCATGGCCAAGCCTTTGTACGAAATCTGTAGGCTTTTTCTGTTTGATACATGTATGTGATTGGCAACACATTTATGAATAGTCAATTTATAAGAGTAATTAAAAAAATTCCTCATTCCCAGCCTTTGCTGCTCGCAGGGCTGTTGCTCACGCTTTTTTCCTCTCTCCTTACTGCCTGGCACCGTTTTGCCCTTTCTCAGATACACTTTCAGACTTCCCTGCCAGGCCCCGCTGTGCCTGCAGCAGGGCAGGGCCGCTGTGGAGCTGCCTGGAACTGGCCGGAACCGGCTGCAACCGGCACAGGGCAGCCCGGGCCTCTCCTCACAGAGCCCGCCCTCAGCGCCTGGGCACCGACACCTCCCGCCAAAACTGAAAGGATCTCCTGACTCACTGGATTAATTCCTTCTAATGGCAGGCAAACGTGTTTATATCAGAAGATCCATAAGAATTTTATTCATCGAGTTCCAGGTACCATAAAGAGCTTGAATGTACCAGAGGCCTCTTGCAAAAGATGAAAGGCAACAACCTCAGCCTGTGCCAGGAGGAAGGCAAGAAAGGTCACTATTGCTTTAGCGTGTCCCAAATGCCAAAGAATTTGGCCCAAGGGATTCCGAGGCGGCTCTGGGAAGGGAACGATGCCTCAGTCTTCAGTCCTTGCCCATGCATCTGGAAAAAAGTGTTTCCTCACCCCAGATCTGGCTGTTGGGTGAGGTCGTGACCAGGCGGGACCCCCCCCGGCTGTCATTATCAGGAGGAATGTCACATTCTGCCTGATATCCTCTCAATAGCTGTGTCACTCTGTAATGATTCTCATTAAAGTGAATCTGATATTCCTTCTATTCCTGAAGAGACCAGCTTTTGTGCTGAGGCAGGGAAAGCCCTATGTTAGCTGTGGCAGGATGCAGGGCAGGGGGGCAAAGACAAATATGCAATCAAGCAAAATCAAGTTGTGTTTAAAATACCCCTTTTCAAGTACCAGCAAATCAAACCCCTCAAAGCATAGCCTTAAACTATTCCTATCCCTTCCATAACTTTATCAAACTTCATCGTGAAACAGTTTGGGTTCTTTAATGGTTAACCTGTTTAGAAGGCCATTCCAGAACTATACTCCTTTCATAGGCTTACAATTGATCACAACCATTATAGAATCAGAGAATTGTAGAATGGTTAGAATTGGAAGGGACCTTAAAGATCATCTGGTTCCAAACCCCTACCCTGGGTAGAGACGCCTCCCACTTAGACCAGGTTGCTCAAAGCCCCATCCAGCCTGGCCTTGAACACCTCCAGGGAATATCCATCATTTAACCTTGTACAGGTGGTATCCTTTCACTTAAATAATTTGTCTTCCTCTTCATTTTTATGCTTGAATATATTTATAAGTTCACTGTATTATTTCTGGACCTATTTTTAAGTGTCATGTCACGTGCACCTTCCAGGCCACTAATACAAATTGTGAAATTGGCTTTAATGAGATTACTGTGCATAGATGCCATTTGAACTGCAGAAGCACTACATCTTTTTAGACTTTCTAGAGAAAATGCTTGTGTTGACAAGGCTGGAGAAAGATATTGAAAGAAAGGCTCAGAGTGGGCACAGGGCAGAGGAGATGTTCAAAATCCTATGGAAGATTTAAATGGAATAAATTTCCCTGAGAGAAAAACAGCTTTGTCATAGCTTTCAAAGGACTTAAGATGTCTCACAGGTTCTGTTGTGGTTTTATTAATCCTTCAGAAGAGCAAATCTACCTCTTAGATCTCAGCTGTTACAGATGAGCCTGCTTTTTTGTTCTGCTTTCTTGCGTTTCCATGCAATTTTGGTGCTATTATTGTTAATTAAATAAGTGCAATATTAGTGCTTTTAGGATATGACAATGTGACATAAGGTCCGGTTTTCAATGGTGTTACTTTACTGATAGATTTTTGAAACATGCAAAGTAGGTTTTTGTAGAACAGAGTAGGCTCCGTTCGTTATGCCAGACCTTCCCTTCACTGCAATTGGATATTTCCTGTTTTATTCCTCAATATTTGTAAACCAATTGGTGTTGACTTTGCCTACAGAACAGTTGTGCTTATGTGCCATGAATTTTTAACAGATAAATTTACTGTTTGGGAATGTTCCGCAAAACAGTGAACTTGAATGAAATAATGAATACTCATGAGTAGCAAATTTTTGCATACCATGAACTTGATGGTATTAACATCATCAATCAGGAGCTCAAGTCACTAATCATAAATAGTTAATGCTGGGCTCAGCGAAAAGCTGTTGAACAACCATAGATGGAAATATTTGCATAAAACCATTTGCTGCACATTCCTGTAGAATAAACACATTTGTACATTTTTTTTCTCCATTAGTGCAATATTTGCCATCAATAAAGAGCGTTAACTTTGCAGATAATCAGTTGTGATTGACTTGCCCGTATCTCTCTGCAGGACTATGCACACTCGAGTGTATTTTAATACTGGGATGCAAACACCAATCAGGAGCAATACATCTGCTTTAGGTATCTTTTTGAGATTGTATTACTGGGAGTCTAGGGAAAATTATAGCTCGTGTAGTAGTAATTGATTTCAGATGTCCCAGCATTGTAAGAAGTTCCAATGGGCTATGTAATTAAACCACAAAAGGTCATAATATATCCACAGATCTGCAATACTTGTAGTGTTTTGTTTATTGATCAATAATTTCATGTCTGCTACGCTTAAAATGATTTAAAGCCACCACTGATTTTTAACTGGGAAATCCTGTCAGATTTTTCTTAAAATCCATTAATATTTTTTACAAATAACTAATATTTTGCTGGTGGAAAAGAACTGCTGCAAAGGCAATTGGATAGGTGAGGAGGTAATAAAGCACACTACTTAGTGTGCCGTAATTGGGTGTCAGTACAAATGAGATTATTTAGTTTATTTAGTCATTGCAAAATTTATTGCAAATGCCTGTGACATTTAAACTGTTCATTTATACACCATAAACATTCTATTCTAATTGTAATATCAGTCTATTTGCTGCTCTTAAAAGGCAAGAGGCCAATGAGATGCTTACTTTAAAAAAGCAGTTAATTTCTCTGTGAACTGCTTGGTCCTAAGTCTCTCCTCTGTCTCCTCTCTCCCCCTAACCTATAGTCTGAGACTGTAAAAAGTGATGCAGGTTAATGGCATGCCAAATATTAACTACCATAGTCATTGAGGCTGTCACTCCATTACATCGGGCACAAAAAGCATAGTAATTTCTGTTAAACATGTTCCTATCCTAGCTTCCACAATTTGTTAGTGTTGGTTTTTTATAGCAAAATGTATAATTGAGTTGATGATTTTTATCTCTTAGAGAAAAATATAATTAACATGGTGAACTACTGCTGCTGTGTAACAGAAAAAATCTGAAATGACAAGATGACAGATAGTAAGAAGAACTTCAGAAGGGAAATAACATAATGCAGCTGGTTTGTCTGTGGCCATTTCCTTCTGTTGCATCCACACCATAAGGACTTTACTGCACTTCTGAAGGACACAAACAGGAATCCTGAAATATTTTTGCTTTTCCTGTGTCTTTTCTTTTGAAGAAGTATTGGCAGCAAAAGCAAAATTCATTTTTAGATTTCAAATACCTTTCTCTCGAGGCTGTATTGCCTTGGGGTCCTTGAACTATCTGTATGCTTATACTCTGCATACCCATGAAAATCATACCCAAATTTTAATTTTAGGAACTTTAAACTCTGTAGCCTACTTAGACTTGTTGTCTTGACCAGTCCTTTTTTTACCACCTCTCTACAACTATACAAACATTAAACCGATTAAACTCTCTTGAATTTTTTTGTCCTTTAATTCTATAGATCTGCTATGGAGCTTACAATAGATCCTCATTTAATTGAAACAGTTAAATCCAAATCAGATTTGAAATTCTGCGTATAGCATTAGTCAAGAAAACTTTACCATAGCAGATGACTGTGTAAGAGCTGATGGAATATGTGCCAGATTCCTGTTGTGTGTGCATGCGTAATACACTATTTTGTTCTTTGCAAATGAAAAACATAAGCACAGGCATTTGATAATAATGATAGTAATTTATGCACAAAGGCTTTTTATTTCATTAAAGTTGTCAGAAATCTGCAGTCTAGATCTAGTTTTGCTCATGAAGAAGAAAGAAATTCACCAAATATAAGGGGCTGTATTCAGCAAGAAATCGAAAGTATTTTTACCCTAAGCACAAAATGTCAGTGAGAAGTGGCAGGAATGTTGGATATTTTGGGGCACTCAGAGAATTCAGGCTTATAATGAGAAATTAAGTTTATAAAAATACTCCTTTTTCCATCCTATTTTAAGTAAAATGAGAAAAATGATCACTCATTGTATGTGGAAAATAGAGTCCACACAAGGACAGCTTCTTTCTTTACTTTTTACTTCACTTTCTTTCAGCGTAAGCTGTTATTTTTTCATCCCGGTTTTGTTGCATCTGCGCTAGGAATAAAGACATTATAATGGTTTCTCGTTCTATTTTGACATCAGGTATTTCCCGGGTTGACTAATGGATTATTTGTTTTACTCACTACTCATAAATCAAAACTTTGCTCACATAAAAGTTCCTCTTTTGTAGTGGAACATCACAGACAAATGGGTTTTGGTCCAAATTCAGGGTAAATAAAAGGCCTTCTATTGGCTTTGGTCAGCTACGTATCAGGTGTTTGTTTGGAGAGGATCCGAAAGGCGTAGTGGGCAGCACAAATAATGTTCTGATTTACCTTTTGCCCTTCCCATTCAAAAAGTTGCTGCAAAGTTCCATGATCTTTAACTGTAGTATGATATTAATTATCACCTTGTTACTGTTGCTACCTGCTTTATATGCCAGGAAGACTGGTGTTTCAGTCTTTTCTCTCTCTTTTCAGGGCACTTTATATAATAACCTCCTTTCAAATCATTCCTTTAGCGTAGACCACTCTGCAATACGGCATCACAAAATGTGGAGGTGATGAGCTGAGTTCCGCTGAATCTTCTACTGTTGATTTGGATGCAGTAGAGTCAGTAACAGGCTCTTAAAACTCCAACTAGCAATACATCAGCTGTTTCGATGTTGTGCTGTAATGAAAAGGGAGTGTATTACTGCTTCTCTAACCCACAGTGCTGTTTTGTAGTGTTATAACTGTGCAAAATGCATTTTCCCCTTGCTACAAAGCCTCTTCGGAAAGCACATCAGACATGTGATGATAAAGGGGGTGTGGAAGATTTGACCTTGCTGCCAGCTTTCTTTTTGCCTCCCAGAGAGCAAGGATTGCTCTGAAGTGTTTCTTCCCAGTTTGATAATTTCTCCCTATCCCTAAAAGCTTACAATAGGCTCCTTTGCACTTCCCTCACTCTTCGTTTTGTTTTGGGCATTGCACCACAATGTAGGCAGACAAAATGTAAAACGTATGTGATCAGGTTGTAAGAACAAATCTCTTATTCTTATGCAAAGGTAGCAGAGGCCTGTGTGCATTTTGAGGCAATAAACTACTTCTGTAAGTATTCACAGTTAAGATCTCACAGAAACCTTAGACTCCATGAAAAGCAGAGCTGGCAGTGCTCAGTTGCAGAGTTGGTGATGTGCGGCAGAGCTCCATTAATTTTGAAAGAATTCTATTAATTCACAGTGATGGTATGTCTGCCCTGCATTCCTATAGCCAGAAGACAGACCCAAGAGAGCTGCTTGTCCTGTCTGTTATACATGTACGTGTTTATCTAGTGAAGATTTTTGTGTTTGTTTTGTTCAAATAGCTACAACTTAAATACTGTATTACACACGTGGTCACATATGTAGACTATGTTAAGACAATGTCTAATAAGAGTTTGAAACTGGAACAAATCAAAGTTCAGGTTGCCTGATAAATATGAAATTGATTCCTTGAGCCATATGTTTTGGGATTTAGATTTTAATAATATTATTGAATTATTGTTTTACAGTAGATTTTTGACCAGTTCATTCTGTAGGGTGAAGCTGAAACCAGCTCTGTGTTGGTATAAAAGACTGTTGCTGGTAAACTCCTTATCTGCAACTGTCACGAAGTTGGAAAATGGACTGTAAATGAGACAGGATACTTTAGCAAAGAGAAGGGATCATTAGGATCATCTCATGATGAAAGCAGCTGCCCGCTCTCATAAAGAGTGAATTTGATTCCTACCCATGCCACGAATGTTCTGTGAGATCTGTTTTTTTCAAGGTGGTCCCTACCTCTGAAAATCTAATTTCTGTATGCCTGAATTGAAATTCGGAGGTCTGGGCTGCCGAAATACAGTCACTGATAGCTCTGATTAGCGTCAATGAAAGCTATATTTAAAACACATGCAGTGGTATGAAACCCACATTTTTCTTCTGCTTTCCTGAGGGAAAGTCAGCTGATGACCCAATAAAAAAAATATTTCAAACGCAATACTTTAATTTGGCAACATTTCGTCTTACACAGTTGAAATGGTGATCTTATCCTGAAACTTGACAGTGTACTTTAATATTAAGCAGTTCTGTCATCCCTGGCTACAAAATAATATTTAGAGGCTATGACCACTTGCTTAACTAAGGGGAATTCAGAAAAACGGAAACAAATTCACATCAGAATCCAATACCTTTCTAACAGAACATGATTTTGCAGTAGTTGTCTTTTGCTTTCCAGGGGAGCTCTCTCTGCCAGTGTAAAGTCAGCCTGTAGAATTTCCAGCTGATATCTTTTCAAGCTGTATCTGCCTTTCAAAAAAATGATACTTAGAAGTGCCACCGAATGTCTTTCTGATGTTGACTTTTCATTGCTGTTTAAAGTCTTTGAAAATAGGAACATAATGTAGGCTTGCTATACGAGTTGACTTTGTTGTGCCTAGTTAAGGGCTAAATCAGAGGGTATGTAGGCATAAATCAAGAGAGAAAATTTACAAGACTGTTCCATTCTTATAAAATTTTAACTATCATAATTATATCGGATTGCAAATTGATGCAATCAAGTATTTTTGGACTTTCTGTCACCTGCAGTTATAATTTATGAAAGTATCAGTCATGGGTCTTTTCCAAGACAAACCCCAAGAATGTACAGCTTTGTGTATAGTTTTCCATGTTTTGACATGTATTTGTAATTTGACAATTATGATGTTTTAATTTTTCCAACCAAAAGACCAAATATGTTTTGTGATTATAATCCACCACAGTCTAGAAAAATACCAGTTTTTCCTGTTTCTATTATGATTTTGTCACTTCTTAACAACACAAGCCTTCACATTCAGCCCTCTGTGTCTGGTCAAAAAGATACTTGAGGCTTCTTGTGTGACATGTACTTTGGAAATATGACTCATTCTAAATAAGTCAATAACTGCTACATCTTGATAACTTCAATTAGTGTAGCAAAACCATTTTATCTGTGTCTAGGTGTACGTATATATAAAAATTTTAGATGTAAGAATCATAACCATTTGAGTAAAATTGATATAATTGCTACAGTTTTGAAAAAACTTAATGACACTTAACTAAACCTACATGTATAGAATGTATATAGAGTAATATCCTCATGCTAAAGCTTTGCTCTGTAGCTTCTTGCCTTTCAGTGGAATTACTAGATTAAGCAAGGATTTGAAGGTTTGAACTCACTTTTTTCTAAATTCTTTTTGTGTTTCCATTAACTGCACTGTCTAATCTTGAAAAAACTAGCTTTATATTTCCAGTCTTTATGCCATAACAGGTTACCTCATTTCAAAAACATAAGTCATCGTTGATGACAGTCTTCTCTCAGTGTGTAAAAATACTCAAGGAGTGTTTGTGTAATGGAAACTTCTAGGCAAAGATAACTTTTGGAAATACTACTTGATCTTAAGGTTTATTTTTTAAATCTTTGAATAAATTGATATGGCTGATCACGGAGGGGACCAAAGAAGTGTTCATGAGGGAAAGAGATTGATAGAGTGGAGACTGAGGAAGAATAAGAACACAGCAATCTTCTACACGTTTTCTCTGCAGTTGATTTGTAGCACATTATATTCAATGAATCCAAGTAAATTATTACTTTATATAGCAAAAGGACATGGAAAAATCAGAGGCTGATGTGTTTTGTTGTTAAAATCTCAGGCAATCATTTTTCAAAACTAACATTTAATGTTTTCATTGTGTCTCAGGTTCCCAGTCTGAACCTTCATCGTGCAGTGCCAGTTCCATCACTTGCCCATCTGCCTGCACCTGCAGCAACAATGTGGTGGATTGTCGAGGAAGGAGCTTAACAGAAATTCCAGCTAACCTGCCAGAGGACATTTGGGAAATGTAAGTGCCAATGTAATGCACTGTTCTTTTCCGCATCTCTCTGGTTTTAGTCCATGTCATAGCCTCCTGTGTGGAAGAAAGGCACATGTTTTGAAAAACCTGATGAGCGCTTATCAAGTATATTGTAGTTGTCTACTTTGCTTTCATTCTTTTAACCTAAACGGTCAAACCATTCTTTAATGTAAATTAAGATATTGTTTGAAGTTGCCCTACCCCAAAGCAAGATGAAGTTCTTGGCATGTTATGTTCAGATTGTGTTTACATCTCACAAATCTGGAATTACAGTTCTAGAGTCAGGAAAAGAAAACACACAGTCCTTTTTTTTTAATTCAATTGTTTTTATTTTTAGTTGGTGAATTCCCCAAGAGATGGAGGGATTTCTTGTTAGCTTGGCGGGATGCATTTGTAATGAAGTGTGACATCAGAACACACTGTCCCTGCTGATTTTGCCTTCTATTTCTTGTCTCCCACATTTTGTTATTCCAAATCCTTTAACGCTTTTGTGGCTTTTGTGTGTTTTAACATCAGATGCTGGTTTTACACTCGTTTGTCTTTACTACCTTTAGGAATTGCAATCATCTATTTTTGTGTGCATGTTGTCATACTACTGTGGTCGTGAAATACTGTCATGTTAAACGAAGTTGCTTTTTGTTAGTCCATAGGGAATGTAGATCAGTTCTTTTCCTATTGAGGTGCTTGTCATACAGAGGTTACTGTCATCCACCCAGCATTTATAGTCTACACAGTATGGATTCAAATATTTGTATAGTCACTGGGCTCATTCAGCTTCTCATTGCTGTAGGAATACTGGTACATAGCAAAATTTGCTAGGATAAAATATAAATTGAATTGCTTGTGTGTAGCCTGGCCCACTATGATGTGTCAGGAGTGTGACAGTTAGGGCCAATGAAGATGATGAGCTATATTATTTGGTGGTGATCTTCTCTACACCACCGCTCCTTTAAGTCACTTTATCAGTTGCTTTTATAATTGATCTGAAATTTGTTTGCATTGCTATTTCAGCACAACAGTTTAAAGATAGTTTACGCTTGATTGTGCATCTCCACAGAAAAGATATATATTAGAAATGAAAAAATCAGCTCAATAAATGCAAAGAATAAACAACAGCTTAAAGTTAACGTTTTTGAGAATCTATCTAGAGCATGCAAAAATGTTTACAGGAAATATAAACTCTTATGCAAGCTGTTCTGCATTCCCATTACCTGCTTGATCGCTTCCTGACAAAGTTCAGCATGTATTGGTTGTGTTCATTTCTAGTATATTGTGGCACACGAAATATGCATGTAATACTTGTTTTTCAGTGTGTGAAAGTTGGTTAAAATTATCCTGGAAATACGAATTGTGTTTGGCATACTAAGAATACTCAGTATTTAGTCCTCGTTCCAGTTCTGTCAAATGGAGTACAAATTTTCAGGAGTGGCTGGAATGGTTGAATAATAAGAGACAGAGGATGAAATCAGTCCAGACTTGCTCCCAAATTGGGGTTGGGCTAGGAGAGTTTTAAAATTTTGTTTTGTAGTGTTGAAAATGCTAGCAGAAATCAGATGATCTTTGTGGCTCCATGCCAGAGTCACATGGAGAGCAGTATCTGCAAGAAGGCTGCAACTGGTGAGCGCCGGCACTCTCCTGACAGTGCAGTCCCTCTCAGTGTGATAAAGCAAGTGAAAATGTTCACCTTCAGTGCCGTTGTAGTAGCATTGAGTGTCCAAGTCTTGTCTCCAGTTGGGTTGCTCCAGCCCACAGACCTAGCCCCTGTAACTTGTCGTAAAAGCAAGTTAAAAGATCTCCTTAGGAGAGCAGAAAGCGAAGGAAGACTTGGAGAGCCTTTAAGTTAGATGATGAGATTGCGAGTCAAGATGAATATAACGTTTTAAGAAACTTTTGTAACGTGGAGGTTATAAACCTTCTAGATCTATAGAACACCATATAAAGCTCTTAGCGCACCATTTAATGATTTAGATCTGTCAGGCTTCTTGCATTTTAGACAGTACTTATTTGAGTCTTTGTAGATAAACCTCTTATATAGCTCTAAGCCTGCACATAGAATCATCTAGGTTGGAAGGGACCTTTAAGATCATCAAGTCCAACCACCAGCCTAACACTGCAAAAACTACCACTAAACCATGTCCCTAGGCACCACATCTACTCATCTTTTAAATACCTCCAGGGATGGCGATTCCACCAGTTCCCTGTGCAGCCTGTTCCAACGTTTGATAACCCTTTCTGTATCCTTTGCAATTCACAGGCACTTCAGGTGGGAGTAATTTTGCAGAACTTCAGAGTCTAACCCTCATGAAAACATTTATTGCTGCCTTTCTGTGGGAATCAATCCTGTGAAGATTTGTTTACAGAATATGTGTATAGATTAAAAGATTTAAGTAGTTCTACCTATTTACAATGAGGGTGGTGAAATACTGGCCCAGGTTGCCCAGAGAGGTGGTAGATGCCCCATGCCTGGAAACATTCATGATCAGGTTGGACAGGGCTCTGAGCGTCCTGATGTAGTTGAAGATGTCCCTCCCTGCTCATTGCAGCGGGGTTGGAGGAGATGGCCTTTAAAGGTCCCTTCCAAACCAGACTATTCTATGATTCTGTCAGAGTAAGTCTTAGCAAGTGACATCACTTAGATACAGTTTTTCCTACTGGTAAAATGGTGTTGCCATTTTGTAAAAAGTACTAGTAAAAAAGTGCTGTTAACCTTATATCCAAGGGCAAGGTATTACATATTCTTATACAGAGTAAAGGATATGTCATATAGAAAATGTTTCTGGAAAAAGGGAAGAAGCTGCCGCAGTGATTTCCTGGAAAAATCCTAACATAAATTCTTTTGACCAAGATAGCCATCCTGGTTTATGCAGAAGTCTGTCATACTGCTCAGAAATTCAGTTTGTCTGAGGCTGCTCCGGGCTTATTCAATATAAAATCCATCCAGAGGTCTGGTTCCAGCTACACATGGAATAATGACTGCCTTTTGATTTGATATGATAGGCAGAATAATACTCTCTTGCTGTAATGCTATAGCAACAAGGCCAAGTAAATTCTTTCTACATGCTGCAACACACACGTCTAGCTCTCACACAGCAGTTCTGTTGGTTTTTTTTCCCATGGGATTTATCCCCCATGGCTGGAATTTAGTCAGACCCTTTATATAAAAGGTGGCTATGTAGTGGTGCTGCCTGAACACTTCTTTCTGGACTCTGTAATCCTATGCTCTGATCCTCATTATCTTTGAGAGATCTAACTCTTACTAGCGAGGAGATTCCTCCTATGGAATATGGGGCACTGACAAACTACATGGCTGGGTTGCTATTACGTAGAATCCTAAGGGATATTGCTGGAGATGGTGTATTTTTCATTCAGCTGTTTCTATCTAGCATTGTAAATACTCATTCCACTAAAATACATTTCCCCCTAAAGACTGTAGTCCATTCATAATATTTATATGATAGTATTAAAATGCTGTGCTTTCCTCAGTTCCACTTGGGGCATTTCCAAGTTCCTTTGCTTGCTTATTAGTTGCATTCAGTTACAGCTTTCTAGCTCTTTATTTCCCCTTAACTCAGTATTTCTTTGTAAGCCAAATTGTATCCGGTAAGAACCCTTGACTGACAAACTGTTCTACAAAAATGAAACACACAGCTGTTACTCTAACATGGTTATTGAAGGTGACCTACATTTTTCACTCTGTGTATTAATTAAAGATCTTTTACTCAGCCTTTCTGCCTTTCTTCATTAACATGGGTAGGCGGAACCTTCTCTGACAAAGCTGCCAACAAGTCCTAAATTTGTTTTTGTTGATAAAAACCTATCAGAAAACAGGTAACTTGGTTGTCACGGAACATAAAACAAGTATCATATGACACTAATTTTCTGTTGCTGCTGACCTCTGCCACAGGTGACTTAGAAGTCTGTTGTGTTACTCTATTACACCTCTCCCTGAGGTGCATTATCCTGAAGGCCCTTGTTGCAAGAATGTTTATTATTAAATAAAGGCATTTAGGAAAGCTAGAAATCTGTATCCTAGCCTTGCTTTTTCATAATTTCATAAAATAGGTAGCTAGAGTGTACAGAATACAATTCATTTTTTTAGAAAGCATCTTGTTCAGTGGGGAGCTGACATCGGCAGCCAAATTGACTGAGGAAAAATGAGTTACAAGAAATTGCAGCTGAGGAATACAGACTGTGTGGTGAATGTTATAAAAGATTCTCTGTTTACAAAGTGGTTCTCTTGTGTTTTATAGAGGAGAAATGAACAGTGTATGTTATAGAGAAACACATGAGAATAAGCACAGAAAAGTTTTGCATGAATACTTGGATAAAAACAAAAGTCATTAAGCACCTGGAGGCATTTACTGAAAAAGAAGTACCAAAACAAATATGGCTTGATGGTTTGCTGGTAAATGAACAATATAGTCATTTCACTACAATGGAACAGCATCTACAATAAAAGGAGGAATTTGCGTTTCTTTAGAAAGGGTGAGAGAAATTGCATGCAAGAAAAATAGGGAACATAGCGTGAATGCAGAATGGACTTGACCTTGAAGGGATACGGGGAAGCAGGGATGACCTAGAAACTAGTAGGAGGCAAAGTCTCCAAAGAATATGTTTTTCTGATCAGACTTGTTCACAGCCGTGCAACCAGTGCCTGTCAGGCTGAGTGACAGCTCAGCCCATAAAGACCGCAAAGCCACGGTATGGTAGAGACCTGTTAAATGCAAAGCTACCAGCTGTGCCTGCGAGAGCCACTACCCTGCAGCTTGAGGGAGCTTGGAAGGGTGTTGTGAGAAACACACTTGCCGCAAGAGCGGATTTCACTCAGCATGTGGTTTGGGCTGTTGTTGGCTCAGGACGTTGGGCTGGATGGATCTGAGCTCTGGCGCTGTCTGCCTGTTCTTAGTCATTAGTGTTTGTCTGGTTTTATGCCAGGGAAAGGACAAATTTCCTGCACTTGCAAATGTATGGCACTGGGAGTAGTGGCATTGCTAGCCCTGTCTGTTGTGTTTCAAACAGTATTTACTTCAGCATGCTGCCTGCCAGTTTCGTTTGATGCCTCCCAGTACGGGAGAGTGATCAGTAACTCCCTATTAATCTTTTCCCAACCTCACTAGACTTTTCCTCTGTCCCTTCTTTAGAATGTCGTTTTCATGCTCTTTGTCTATCTCAGACTGATCTACTTCATTTTTTTTTTTTTTTTTGTTTATCACTGCAAACAAGGCTGTATTTTAGGATATTAATTCTGGACAGCTTTTGTCTGAGAATTTCGTACACCTTAAAACAGTAGCGCAGGGATTACTACTTCTGCCTTTGTGTTTCTTAAATATTGGTGTAAGACCTTCCCAAATGAAAGCAGGGAACAGCCCCCCAGAGGCTGGCCCTCCTGCTGCCGTCTGGTCCGGAGTGCGTGGGTGCTCACGCTGTGGTGCCCAACAGCAGGCAGGCTCCTGGGCTGCTGGAGCAGCAACCACTGGCACCAGCGTTGGCTCTGAGCACTGCTTCTCGGAAGCATCTTCAGGTTGTGTAAAACAAGGATTTGAGTAATTGCCATTGCTAAGGGCTGGATTGTGGACTGGGACAGATGCTTGAGAGAATAAAGACTTAGCTGGGCCCAGTAGGGAAACTGTTGGGAAAAGAAGGCTGAACTCAAATGAGGAAACAGCAAAATACGTGATGAGAAAGACTGGGAACAAAGGCAATCAAGACAGGTTGATAAAAGTGCTTTGATTCTGAGAAAGTGAGGAGTATTTATAGATAAGGCCTGGGACAGAAACTCTGCTGGGTGGGCTTCGGGCATGTGGCAGGAGGGCTGGGACACTGGGTGGCATGGATGGTGGCTGGGCAGGCTGTGGGGCTGGGACAGAGTGACGCAGGTGAAGATGGAGCTGAGGAGTCTCTTCCCACCATAAGACACATGTATCTTGCAGAGCCTTCCTGCCTTGTGACTGTGTACTTGAGAAACCCAACAACAATTTGTGTATCTTTGTCGCTGCGCACTAGTGACCATCTACAGAGAGATTAACTACTGGACTACACAGGGATTTGCTGTTTTAACTGCTGCTCTTCCAGTTAGACATCAGCGCAGAGGTCTGGGAGGTGTACTTTTGTTACACGTGAGTTTCCTTGTGACAGAATTAGTTATTTCAGCTTTTAGGTTTGAATCCACTAAATTAAATCTATTATTAAAAAAAAAATTAAAAATAGGCAATGCCAAAGTTAATGTTTGTAGCTGCAGTCTTCGTTCAGTGCTTTTGTATATATTTGTTGTGGTATGTACTTTAATTCCAGCTTAGTCTCATGTTGCTGTTATAAGACTGGATTCATTTCTTGTTGTCGAGGGATGCATCAGGGTCATGTAGTGAGGGAACCTGTGTCTATAGGATCTGTTTATTTGTTGCAGAACCAGGAAAATTCTAAAAGGGGACTGTGGGGAAGATAGTCTTATGAATGCACTTCTTGCCGGTGGTTTTGTTAATTGATTCTGGGCAAGTGACTTGCACAAACTTTTCATGGGTGGTCACTAGTGATGTAATCCTCGGTTTCTAGCTGACTCAGCTGAGATATTCAGAAGTGCTGAGGACTCACAGCTGCAGCAAAAGTCAATAGGAGCTGTGCTTTGAACACGTTGTGCTGTGCAACGCTAATTACTTTGAAAAGCCAAGTCCCAATCATCTGCAGACTTATAAATCAAACTCCAGAATCTAAAGTATATCCTTAGATCTTGAAACTGATCTTAGATTTCAAACCTGTGCTTTTTCGTATCAAGTTTGCTGTATCGCTGTTACTTAACCTTTACAACAATCTCTGTCTGGTGAGATTAAGAGAAATATAATTGTATAAAGCACGGGTAATACTGGATAGGATGTATCTGAATCAGAAATGAAGACCTTTTTGTTTCAATGCTGATGTAATTGCTCCAGACAGAGTAAAGAGGCTGACAGTCCCTCAAGGAAAAGCGCTGCTTAGGCACCCATATCTGGTGAGGTAGTAACCAGAGCTTCCCGTCTGGCTTCTGAGCAGAGTGAAATAGGATGGCAGCCCTTCCGCCTGCATCTAGGTTTGGCTTAAGGTCAGTTTTGAGTCACTTGTTCTATGTTGGTTTGGTGTATCATTCTCACTATCGATAGCTGAATTGATGACTGATATTTTATGAGTAGTGCTTGATTTTGGTGCATAACTTCTACTCTTAGGAAAAATGTTAGAGTTTGAGCACTAAGGAAAAATCTAATGCACCTAACTGTTGGTTTTCTCATGGTTCTGTCAAAATGAAAACCTTCTTTTCTGCAAGAGAATCACTTTGAAAGGCAATGTTCTATTTGTTCCACCCTTAATTAATGCTTTTCTGACAAATTAATTATTTAGAGAATTGCTGTCATGAGGTTACCACTGTGTGGGGCAGTCTTGAAGACAGACCTGTAGATAGATGAGTTAGTGGCTTTTGTTGCTTCAGTGATTCTCTTGGGAAAAAATTACCTTCTCTGTTCTTCAGTACCTGTAGGAGTGTGTATTATAGGAGAGCTGGGATTTTAGTTATGAATCTTGATGAAGCTTTGTGATTTGAGGAAGGTAATCAACAAATTCTGGGCATTTAAATTACTGGTATATTCAAAATCAATTTTCCAATGATTAAAATAAAGTCAGAAAAGCTATTATAAAAAGCTTGAGCGCTGGTAACTCTTTATTTTAATAAAATAATTTTTTTTCTTATAGAAATTATAAATTAACGGTACCACAACAATTTCATGTATATTAAGTTGTCTTTGAAGTGTTCAGCTTCTTAAAGGCAAGAGTTTTATCTTTTTGCAAGAACATAAGTGTGTAGAAACTATAAACTTTGGGGACAGAGGAATAACAGTTCAGCATTTAACATTGTCCTTCCTCCTAAAACAAAATTATAATAATTTTCGCAGGCTTCCAGTAAATATTGTAGCTAAAGCCAGCACAGTATTTTTGAACACGGTAATAAATGTTCCATAATTGCCTCTGGTGGCAAGTTCTCTGGCTAGGGAATCAGGTTGGCTCCTGTAGTTGAATCATATAATATGATTTTCATTCACTGCTGTAAATTGGCTCTGGACAGCTTCACATGTCAACTTTGACTACTATTTTCTGGATCTCACTAGGCAAACTGTCATTCACTCCTTGCATTCAGTATAAAATGGGTTTCTATTGTCAGGCCAAAAATATGTAGAAAATCTTATATTCTGTGAGAGCAAGACACAAAAATAATAAAATATTTTCAGATTGAGAATCAGTAGAGAAAAGATAAATATATGGGAAATGTCAAAAATAAGGGTGTTTTCTGTGCTGAGACAGATTAAGGAAAACAGGAAGCTATGTATCACAGTTCTAGAAACAAGCAGTAACGTCAAGGAGTTTCTGATGCAAGATCAAGGCAGGATTTATTTCTTACTTGTATTTGTAAAATTGAGTGTAACTGATGTCATCTGTAGGCATAAGAAGATGTTTGTTTTGATAAATCTAGATTTCATACACGTGATAATTTTCATTTTGGCTGTATCATTTTTTTACCTTCTCTCCTCTTTATAATTGTGACATTTCTTTAAAAAAGAAAGTTATGTGCAGGTGAGTTTTACTCAGGCAGGTTGTGTAGGAGTTAGTAACCTTACGGGGTGTGTAGGTTTGGGGTTGTTGGGTTTTTTGGTTTGGGTTTTTTTGCGTGTGTTCTTTTTTTTTTCTCCAGAGACAGTCCAGCAGGAATATAAATTTAGCCTTATTACTAAAAATGTATGGTGTGAACAAAAAGGCATATATCTTTTTTATCTAATATAGTTGTCACTCAAAAGCTCCTGTTTTGCCAAGCAAAATGAAATTATAATGTATAGTGAGTATGTGTCTCCTGAAAGATGATTATGAAAGTGTAGAAGGAATCACAGAAAATAAAATAGGGAGCAGCAAATCATAACTTTGAAATAAAATATACTAATCAGATTTTTTACTGCAGGAAACACTAATTGCCTTTTGGCTTACATGTGTTCTTTTTATTTTGCTAAAAAAATAGGTAAAGAACAAAGAATTTGAGGAATGTTTATATTCACATGACAGAATCTGTTTTGTTGAGAAAATATTACAGGTGGCAGAACTTCAAGTACCAGAAAGCTTTTTAATTTTCTTACTTATTTCTTGCATTTTACCTTTTCCTTGTTAGTATTTGTAAGTGTGTACTAAAAATAGGTGTTACATAATGTACGGAGCTCTTCACAATAAGTTAAGATTGTAGATTAAACAAGCACTTTTTTCCTTCCTCTCAGTTTACTGCTTCCATTTCCACTAAGTCTAAAAATATATTTTTGTGTTACAACTTGACAAGTATAATGCAAACCAACTTGAAATCCTCAGATCCCTGAGCTAGTTATTGCATTGTTAGAAAATTCAGAAAGTGATCTGGGCTGGAAGTTTCTTGAAGCAGTTGGAAGTCAACAAGAGGGGCGGGCAGGAGTAACCTACTAACGTAATAATGAAATAGCAATGTGACTTGTTGAGGGGTTGGTCTTTCTGGGACCCAATGAAACAAAAACCTACTCTCAGTAAAACAAACATTATGAGTCTGGTTTGTTGAAAAACTTTCCTATTTGTTTACATTTATGAAATGTAACCATAGGCAAACTATTGCTTTCCAGTAGGCACGGTAGAAACCATGTGTCTGCCAAGTATAGACGTCAAGCTTCAGATTACAAACAAACAAAGCAAACCCCAAAAAACCTAATCCAAAAAATAACAACAAGAAGTGCTCAGCAGAGGTCTAAGACTGAGTCAGCCTCAGAGCAGATGCTGTGTTGTTGAAGTGAATGCAAGAACCTCATCCTCTCTGCAGCACCCTGCAGGCTGGTATCCTTGGAGCCTTCTGAACTGGAATCACTGGGTCGCGAAAATCTAGGAGTGTAATCCGTGTTTCTGCTGGTTTTGCTACACCACAAGATCTCAGAAACACAAATGGACATTAACACATGCATGCTGATTGAATGAAGCATGCAATTGGGCTGCGTTTCAGCAGTAGGGAGTTGGAAATTGCCACCTCTCTCCAGCCAACTTACTTTCTCTTTCCTGGGTTTGTGTTCACAGCCACATGCCTGTAAACAGGTAAAATTCTTCCTGCAAACTCTGATCCCAAGTCCATGTGACACAATAAACTCTGCTGAGATGGGAAATTGTCTAGTCTAGCATAAGAGTGGAGAGACAGTATTTCGTATTCTACCCTAGAACATCTTCTGTTTAACCTTTAGCGTTCTTGCTGATTGTAGCCACTGAGGAGGGCTCACAGGGGAGCTCCCCTAAGTCCCTGCTTTTGCTCCAGAGCGCAACCCACAAACAGTTCGTGCAATTGTGGCATTGCAGGGAGAGGGAGCTCAGGCACCAGCAGTGTGCTTGGTGGGTGCCTGCACCCTCACTCCGTGGATAAAGCAAGGAAAATAAATCAATGAGACTGCTATGAGAACTAACAATGAAAGGTGATGGGGGCCAAAAATTCCACCCGGGAATGTGGAGTATCATGGTGGTAGCTGGAGAAGCCTGGAGGTTTGGTAGTATATTACTACGTTCTGGTTGTTCCTGTTGGTGTTGTGTATGTATGGATGGCATTGGTGTTATGTCAAAAATTGTTTTGCAAAATACCTGTCTACAGATTTCTCTCATGTCTTCCTGCTTGTCTGTACCACATTTGATGCAACATTATTAACATACCACAACAGAGCTGGTAGATTCATAATGTCACTGCCGTTACAAATTTACCAGCAAATACCTGACCAACTGCTCAACTACAGAGTTGTGTCAGCTTAAACTAAACTCATTGTGGTATGTCAGAAGATACAACATCGCTAGCACTACTTTTTGATGAACACCATGTTATCAGGAAACATATCGAAACATCTGGTTTCATTCTGAAAGATGTCTTTTGGTGAGCAGAATTAGGTATGTAGCTTCCTAGGTAGATTTATTTTGAAAAGTCACCTAATTTTTGATAGGATTTTGTCTATTGAAGATCTGCCCTTAGATGAATCGTTAAGAAGCAGTGCTTTTTAAACTATAGCAGGAGCTTGACAGTTAGACCCTGAGAATCATCACCAAACGTCGGAATATGAAGGGAGACTCTAGTTGTCACCTTGTATTAATATAGGCAGACGGTTTACTGGCTCTCAACTCTCCAGTTCCGAAGGCAGACTCAATGAGATGGATTTATAATACATATTATTAATTTTATTTGGAAGTCATTCAGGCACTGTGATGAAAGGCAGGATTATAGAAGTCTTGGAGAACCATATGTGTTTAGGGTTTTTATGGTGATGGTGGAGTCTTTGGCTGAGGTAGAGATTGAAGGCTTTAACTGTCTGTTAAAACAAGCAGTAAGCACAGGTGTTTAAAATGCTGAATGTCCTGCCATCCCAAAGCACGTTTTCTACCTGTTTTCTACCTGTCAGAGAACTGAGGGGTGAGAGACAGAGCCACAAAAAGGCTGTGCCTTGGTAATGTACATGCATAAACACTTTCTGAAGCAGCAGGACTGCAGGATTTGGCCTTGCACTTAGCAGAGGAGTGCCCTGTGCAGTGCTGCAGTGCAGTGGTGTAAGGGGCGATGACTGCAGCTTCTGCCTTTTTCACTGCAGAATAAGCCGCAGGTTCTGACTGCGTAACTGCAGGGCAGGATTCCTTCCTTCACAAGGGTGCCTCCTATCCAGGGCTGTCTTTGGGTAAATACCTCAGTGCAGCTACCCAAACCTGTTGTGCATGGTAGGAATAAAGCTTATATTTCAAATGAAGAGGCAAGAAAAAGGGGTCAGGACAGGGCTCAGATCTAGCCCATATTTGTAGTCAGAAGACTAGATTTTAAGTATGACTTATTCCTCTTAAATACTGACAATATATCTGTGGACTTTTCTTCATCAGAGTCCAAAATGAATGATAAGATACGTAAGTCCAAAATAGGAGATAAATGTAAGATAATGGTCTAAGCAGCTTTTGTAATCCAAGTTGTTCTCCTTGGCAAGAAGGAACAGTCTCCCTCTTGATTGTTAAGTGCTCTAGAAGTTTCTTCCTTACTAATACAAAGAGTTCTCCCTAGCCCTGGGCTTTGTCACTGTGGGGGATGCACACGCTGCATATTTCCCCCCAAGTAGTCCCTAACCAGCTGCCTGCAAATCCCTGCTTACAGGGCAGGAGAAAAGTGAGGGGTTTGCCCTTCCCAGCAACCTTCACGCAGGTTGTGTGCATCCTGCCAGGCGCGAGTGTGCTACAGGTTACTGCTGCACACTAATCTGATCTTCTGCTTTCACTCTCTCGGAGATTGCTTTTGGTTATTGGCTGCCTGAGTGATGCAAGCCTGAAAGAGCCCCAGCACAGGGAGCAGAGCGACGTGATCCAGGGAGCAATCTGGCTCATTCACTCGCTTTCTCTCTCTCCCAGCGGGGAAGTTCATGACTGCCCAGTGCAGAGGGACGTTTCTGACACGTCTCAGGCAAGAGCTCGGTGGCACTGTTAATAGAGCATGGCTGTCTCATTTGTAGGCTCTATTCATCTGACAGCTAAAAATTATCAGTACTGATGCTTCACTCCCTCTCTCTTTTTCTCCAAGCTAGTGATTTTTCTATGTTATGGGTAGGTAAGCTTGACAAAACATTACACATTAGCAGCTGAGACGGTGTTTGAAATGGGAAAATTGCTAGCAAACTGCTCCATTAGAGACCCAAATAACAAATTCTTTCTTTCCCTCAATGAAAGAGAGATAGTTAAGGCCCAAATTAATACGTCTGTCTCCCCCACTCTGCAGGGGGAATCACTCTTCAAGACAAATGGCTTTGTCACTCCTGAGAGTGTGAGCTGGCTATACAAAGGCTACATTAGGCAGAGTGTTTTTTTTTATCCTTTGCGCTTTGCCATCCTTGGTGTGAGCAGTATAGGCACCAGATGAGGAGGTGATGAAAAGATTTGCACCTCAGTGAACTTTGAGATGGATTAGCATGGGAATTTGAGTGCTTATTCTTTACTCTGGGATCATTTTTCATATTTAACTGCATTGTTTCCCTCTGCTTCCTTTGTTGTTGGTTTTTTCTTCTCCATTATGTTTACTTTTTGCTCTCATTGCTGCAAAGTCATTTAAAGACAGTAGGAAGAAGAAGGACTTTATCCTGTCTAACATCATGTTATTACAAGAAAAATGTATCTGAATCCATTGGGCCCTCATACTTTCCAATCTCTGATAATGTATTAGAGAAAAGAAAGGAAATTGTTCTTGTCCTTTGATGTTGTTGTCAAAGACTCTAAAATAAAGCTTCGAGAGGCAGACAGAGCATTGCTGCGTGTCAGAAGGGGGGAGATATGCTTCAATTCATCTAAGTGATACAGCTGGCAGCAGGCGACATGGCACAGTCAAACGGGCAACTGAAAAGGAGGAACAAAAGCCCCTGAGAGGTTTGAACATGGCCAATTTATTTTATCGGTTTTGTGAATTCTACTTGTGGAGTCTTTTAAATAGAACTTATTATGAAATACCAGAGGAAAATTGAGGAAAATTTCATTGAGTTGTAAGAAATCTTAAATGTGGGGGTTAGTGTTCAAATGATCAAAATTTAGCCTTTTAGGACTGTGTCTCTTGCACAGAGATCTCAAATGTGTTGAAAAATTATTTTCTAGTGTATTCTGGTGATACACACAAAAATGAACTCACTGATGTAGCTTTGCACTAGCACAGATGGTTTTATAGTGTATGACAGCACTTTGTAGTGTGCAGGGATAGACCATGAAAAATACAGTTTTCCAGAGCTCATGTTCTAGGTAAACAAGGTAATTTTCTCTGAAATAAAATGTGGCTGTAAAATTTAGATTAGCTTTTCACTTTTTTGCAGAAAAAAAATACAGCACTAGGTAAGAACTCTGTTTTTCACATTACTGAAAGATGGCACCTCTAGCAGCAGTTTGCCATTATATTGTGAATAACACTGTTTTATAATTACATCCTTGTCCTGGTTTGAGGCCTTCATCGCCTTGAAATGGGCAACAACCCTTCTGGCAAAACCTAGTGTTTCCTAGAGATTTTTAATCCTGTACTGTCCTTCATGTGTCATTTATGAGCTCAGATGAGGTGAAAGCACAAAGTATTAATATAAATAATTCGCTTTCCACTATTTTAGTTGGGTAACTGCATTGTATTTTTCCGCCTATGCCTGCCAATCTATAACATGCATTTATTAAAAAAATAAACAGAAGTCAGATTAGTACTTCATGCTTTTAAAATACCTGCTTATTTAGTGCTGCACTTTATTTAATGCTCCAAGTTCAGCTGCATTTTGTGCCCAAGTTGGAATCCACCTGCAAACACACCCTGGTGAGAGCACGCGGTACTGCTTGGTGCTTCTCTGGTAGCACCTGCAAAATGTAGTGCGCTAAGCAGAAAGTGTTACATGTAGTCTTTAGTTCTTCATTTACAGAGAGCGTCATACAATAAAAAAAAGGTAAGATGCTAAAGTGAAAATACAGCAGTAGACGACAACCAGTAGCCTTGTCCATCTATTTCTGTAACAGGCCGTCTGCTGCACGTTTTGTAGGAAAGGGTGAAGAATTCAGTACAGCTTCAGAAGGTAGCTCTCTGAAACAACTGTTTTTCTGTATTCCTCTCTACCTTTTCTAGAAATTTCATTTTTTCTTATTAGTCGGGATCTGCGGCTATTTCAATTTTGGCTTTTTTTGCCCTTCGGGGGCAAAATTTCTGTATTTCCACTCTTGAGTCAGTTCAATTTCCTTGGAATTTTAAGTGATTATAAAAAGGGGCCATGTTTCCCCCCATCACTATATTTGAATTTCCCTGTAAGGACTGCTGTGCCCATGTGCAGCATGTGTGAACACCCAATCCATAAGGCAAGGGAATTGGACAGGCACGGCCCTCTTTTGTTCCTAGAAGTGTCTGCATAGAAACACTTGGGAGGAGTTAAACACCAAACTGGCAAGCTGACAAAAAGCCTTTATGGGAAGAGTATGTGTACTGCTAATTCTGGTGACAAACGCCCAACAATAGTAGCATGCTGAAGCTTTACGGCAATTTGCATTTCACTGTGGACTTGCCAGAAATGAAGCACGTTATATTTAGACCAACTGGAAGGGAAATCTCAGACACTAATTCAAATCATAAAAACAAGGAATAGAATTAACTCTGATCACAACCTTTAAAACAGACTGCTTCAAAAATAAAAGAGTGCATGCACCTTGACTGTACAAGTTGACAGTGCAAGTATCATAATATTCATGACTTAAATAGCTTCTCAGAGTATAACTGAGCTGACAAAATATCTTATTTTCAAGGGGATTTTTCTTTTTTCTATTGAAAGCACAGGTGAACAGAACGATACGCTGTGCTATGGAGGGCTGATGGGCCTTACACGTTTTATCTACGTTATTCCCAAATCCTGTAAAAGCCATGTTGTACTTCTCCCTGCATCTCATTTTATCTCTGTTCCTGGTTTTAAAATGTTTTCTCCCCTCTGCATTGCTGCAGCAGCTCTAAATGACTAGAGTGATTCATTCCACCTTTCCACTATGTTTTTGTATTTCCGTTCTAAACCATTTCCAACCACAGGCTTTTGCTGTTGAAACTGTTGCTTTTTATGACATTTTGGAAAGTAGATACAACGTTTGAATAATAACTAAGAGCTAGGTAAAATGAAATTTTGCCCTCGGTTCCAACTCGGATTGTAGAATTTCAGCTGCCATGGTCATTTGAATTTGTTGTATGGTGATTCACCTTTACTTTCTAATTGAGATGAACATTTAGGGTTCATCTGAGGGGAAGCCAGTCCTTTTAACAGGAATTTTGGGAACTTGCTGACAAAGACTTGAAAATATTTCTGGGAAGGAACAGAAATTAATCTTAGTGGTTATTGTATGTGGTATCTTAAAGCTGCTTACATTTTATGTTAGTGATACATGCGCTTATGATACTTCATAAAGAATACTTCTTTCAAACCAAGTTTCAGAAAGGAAAACAACAGCATTTTCGTGTTGTCTGGACCATATTTTAGAACACCTTCAGTATTTGGTAGTTAAAATAGGAACATACAGTTCTTTTTTTCTCTGCTTTAGCATAGACTTCCCTCCCACCCCCCTTAAAAATCTGGATTCATATTGCAGTGAATTCCACTTTGTTTTTCAGCATGTTTTCACAGATTGTTGCTCCCGAGTTGCTCTGATAGTTTTAATAATCAGCTTATTAAGGTGTCACAACATAGCATAGCTTTTGGGTTACATAGCTATGTTCTATTTACAACAGCTAGTCAAGGAAAGCATCTGTATTTTCTACCTTAACTTTGATTAAGTAGTAATAAAATATACCTACTATTTTTTATTCATTCCATGACCTTTATAGGTACAATTTCTATAGCCTGTGACTTTTTTCTATACAGATTTAGTGTAATCAATGAGATTATTTTATTTTCTAAGTTACTTTCTCAGTATTTTCTCCATGTAGTGTCTTTCAAAGAAAAATCTGTTTGGCATAAAAACTCTATAAAATTGATTTATATTTATATAAAAATTTGCTACCATGTTTAATGTTATTCCTGTCCCATAATTGTGTAGTTAACATGTATATTACTTTGTTTGTTTTCAGACGTTTGGAACAAAACCTCATCAAAGTCATTCCCCCTGGAGCTTTTACCCAGTACAAGAAGCTTAAGAGAATGTAAGTTTTAATAAGACCAACATGCAAAAGCAATCATGAATCTTCTAGTTTCAAGTTCAGTATCTTTACTTTAGAAACATATTGGCAATTTCTATGTTGAAATCACTGGGGATTGCACAAATAATCTTTTCAAAGTGTAAGCAACAATGGAATTTGGTTCAGGATGCCTAACAGTGCATGAAATCCGTAATAGTGCTAGTTTCACTTCCTATTATAAACGATGTGAGATAATTAGTTGTTAGTCTGTTTGAACTTCAAATCTGCTTCCTCAGAAAAGATTTTAAGTTCTATTTTTTTTCTCATTCATTCTGGTATCTGTTTGCACCACTTCAATGGAGTTGACCCCAGTTATAGCAGGAGTGCTTGTTCTTGCAGAGAAGTTAGGAATTTTTGTAGTGCATACAATGTCCTGATGTTGAAATTGTTTGACTGTTTAGAAGAAAACAAAGAAACCTGCTGGAACTTGTTCTCTTTGTTTCTTAATAACCAGTAGATACCCAGGCAATTCTTTTTTTCTTAGCTCTTGTGTTTTCTCTTTGGATTTAAAAAAAATAATCCTGATTTGTAGCAGCACTCTCATGCAGATAACCTGGGCGTTGCCCCTGGTTGGTCAGTCTTTTCATTTTTAAGTGACATATGAGAGATGTTGTGACAGTAGTACAATGATACAGACAATGATAAAACAAGTTACTCCTGCTTCACCTTAGTATCAAGACGTTGATGGGTGGCACTGGACCAGCAACTTCCAGGAGTCATTCAGGCTTTGTAGCTCAGTCCTAGAATTGCTAGAAAGGGGCCTTTACAGTTCTTGTTTTCTGATGTGAAGAATACTTACTGGAATTAAGAAACTGTCAGCGCATTTTACAGAAGACACTGAATTATCAGATAACTAATGCTTTTGGAAACCGAAATGAGCTTGTGCTGTACCTTCGGATTTAAGGGTAAAATTACTGTGTTTGCCAGTCCAAACTTACCAAGTTCCTAGAGCTGAAAAGCTGTAAATATGGATCTTAATATTTAACAGGTCAGATCATCAATCTTAGAGTCTCTATTCTTCTGTCTCACTTTCAATATAGCTGTATGTATTTTTAAAGAAGTACTGTATTAGATAGCAAGATGGTAATTTCAGTGAAAAATGATGGATCCCTTTTCAGTGACCTAAATTGTAACTTTTTCGGTTCTTTCTGAGGTATGACTAATTTTTATTTTTGGCACTGTTTTACTGTCCTTTCATTTTTCATGATTGGTGAACTCTAGTTTTATGGGAGTTGACCAAAAAATGTTCTTTAACTCAACTAGCTACTCAACCCAATGCGGCACTTACTAGGTGAAATGATTAATGGTAGAATTTCACAGCAGAACTCCATTAGCAAGTTGTGTTAACAGCTTTCTGGAGTATAATTGGCGTACTCATTGAGATCTGAACTCACAATTAAATAGTAAGTTACTCTGCCAGATGATGTGTATCAAAGCTTATTTAACGTGACAGCATTTTGTGGAAAAAGTTGGGATAGTTAGGCTGCAGAATGTCCCGTAGCAAACACGATGTTTTGCCATTTGGTTATTGACCTGTTTCCTTGTTAAAGTTTTATTCCTGCTGGACAGGGAGGCTCTAAATTGGGCATCACTGTTGTTACATAAAGTTGAATTGAGGACATTTGTTCCACTATTTGAAGAGAATATTGACATCATCCTTTCAGTGTGCAAGATTCCAAGTATTGTTAACACAAAAATGTACTTTGGTCAAAAAACTACCTTTTAAAACAAAAGAATTATCCATCATTTTCCTTATAGAGGAGGGATGTGTTTGTTGTCAACCTTTCTTAATTTCTGTTACTTTGATTTCAGTGAGCATTTCAATAGCATGAACATTATTGATTTAATTAATTGATGCCCTACCCAGGGTACAAATGAAGAGCACTATTGTTGTTGTTGTTGTTATTATTAGCAACAACGTTTTTACAGAATTCAGAGGATAGTATAAGCATTGTGAATTGTGTTTTTCTTCTCTGGTGAATAAATATGCGAGAATGTTAAGGATAATAGATTGCTCACTTGCAGAATTTTGAGTATTTTGATTGTTTACTGTGTATTTCCTGCAAGATTATGCAGTTTCCTTTTCTTAAATAATTGGATAACTGAGACTAACTTTTAAGTAAGAGCCAGTTGTCCAAGGTAATCCTTATATTACTTGATATTAATAGGTCAAGATGGTAGCAGAAGATGTATGTGTATTAATTCAAGTATTATATTTTCATCTAGCTGAAGTTTCCTGTTTAGAATGTCTCTTCAGTAGCTTCCAGGGTGGGGGAGTTATTTTGGTGGTTGGGTTTTAGCAAAGGAACTGAAATCTTTTGTATCTTGGACTTCATCATAATGGCCCACATCTTCTCGCCCAATTAATTACATGAAGCCAAATGTATCTGTCTCAGAAGGAAGATTTGGCACCTCTCGGATTCAAATATGCAATTGAACTATATAATCTGGCATGATCATTCCCCTGGTATTGGGGTAAATTTTGGGGTCCTGGCTCTGTGCTCAATTATTCAAGGGCTTTAGAAGAGGTTTGAGGGGCTTGAAGGAGATACATCCCATCCCCAGAGATAGAAGTTGTCATTATTGCATGAATTATCCCAGGCCAGACATGCCATTTTGAATTCATTTAGATAGCAGTTGTGCTTGTACCATGGTTCTGTAACTTCTAGCCTACGAGTTCCAAAGTTTATGGCATTGCCTCCTGTTTTATCTTTGCTTTTCTGAGGCTTTTAACTAACAAGTTTGTAGCACAAGACTACTTCGAAACGTGTGGTTGTACCTCACTAGCTCTGATGCTTGTAGTGGCATTTCATGTTTTCAAATTACTTTTACCATATATTAGCAGAAAACACATTGAGATTTCTCAGTCTTCCCAGTAGCTCTGTGGCATTGCTACTTTTGTTAAGCATCTTCTAAAAACTAAACCATATATGACATGGATTTTTGCTGAGTACTCTTGTCAAATGAGAACAGTCCATTTTACATGTTAGAGATAATCAAGTAATCTGTTTCTAATAATGTTAGTCGACAAAGAGAATATTCATCCAATGCTATTAATAGTTTTGCATTTGGCTGCGTCTAAAAATAAATCTGTTTTGTTTCAAAACCTTTTACAGTAAAGACATTTAAGCCATACAGTCCTATGTTATACAGTGACTCACAGGGTATCCTTGCTCCCCTGGTGCAAAGTCAAAAACAATTTATGTCCCTAACTGGTAACTGAGCACAGCCACCCTCCAAGGTGCGTTCAGCAACCTTTAGAAAGATCTCTATTGTGCTGTCAGAGGTGCAGAGAGACTAGTATGAGATGACTAATGTGTTCCCTGCCTGGGTGGAATCATGATAAGTTTATTACATTTCCAGCTAAAGAGCCACATTTCCAGTGAGTGATTCAGAGATACCCTAAACTACAAAAATGAGCCTTATGTGATCTAAATTGACTTAGTTGTGCAGGTTAGAAAAACACGTATCTCTGTCTTGATGTAAATCAAGCACAGAATAGGATGATCTTACCAAGGCAGACCAAAGGAAGGGAACAAAAGTACAAGGACATAATTGAATCCCTTTGCCTCAGTCAAGTCAGAAGGAGATAGAGCTTCCTTATCCAACAGCAGTGGAGCTTGGGCTCTAATGGAAAGGAAATAATGTGTCTAATTATCTTCTAATGCTGATTGTAGTGCATCTGCATGAAGTGAGTGAGTGTCATCACCCAGCATGGCATTTATGCATGTTCAGGCACCATTAGTTATACACTCATTAGCGTCCGGACATGGGGAGAGAGAAAGGATGGAAATGTTGAAATGTAGCAAATCAATAAAATTCTGTAGTACTTGTTTCAAAAAAGAAATGCCCCTTTTCAGATCCTTGTCATTGTTCAGCAAGCTCATGATTTCATGTCATTGTAATAGGTTTTAATATGTTCCTCAATAAGTAGAGAGCACAGATTCACATCAGACTTCTGATTACATAAGAGTTACTAGATCAAATGCAGCAAATGTTACCAGACAGTCTAAACAGGTTCACAAAAACCCGTATAAAAATAAATGTTCCTACTTTCACTGTCACAGATATAACTGCTATGAGTTGAGCTGAAGAACTGGAAACCTTCACTGAATGCTGTCCTTGTAGGCAGGATGTTGTAATAGAAAACATCAGTAGATTGCAGAGCAGTTTTTTCATGAGCCTCATAAAAGAACCAAAGAAAATCCCACTTGATGTGGCTAGATTTGAAAACAGCTAGAGGACTTCATTAAAATTTTAACCAGCATAATTTGTAGCTCGAAACATGTATAGAATGGAAAACCTCACTTTCTGATTCCTAAATTCTTTTTCAAGTGATATTTAGTCTGACTGGGATCCCTAGCATGTGCCCCAGTGGAAATAACAGTGAAGAGGTACAGGAAAACTGTATTACTCCAGCTTCAGCTATCAGTGGAAAGATTTGATACTACTGGTACAAGCTGATACCCACTGTCAGTGAATGCAATGGGCTGACTGAATGTTATGCCTGTAGCTAAGCACCTGGTTGAACTGATTGACAGGAAGATTGAACTGCAGTGACAGTCCTGATAAGGCACCCAGTTCTCAGCATCTGGGTCCCAAGTGTTGTAAATTTGGCTCTGTGTATAAAGAAATTGTGGAGTAGTCTGTATTTATCGTCGTGTACTTGGTTGGTTATGATTAAAATTGAAGAGTCTTTTCCAAACCAGGAACACACTCTCCCTTGAAAATGACAGCAGGTTGTAACTGAATTCCACTCACATCATAGCTGAAAGGGTGGAATCTTGCTGGGGCTTCCTGACAGGGTCTCCAATGTGCTGCTGGCTTCAAAGGTCCATGATTTCCATTCAGATTCTCAAAGGCTTTCCCTAATGTCTGAAAACTCCATGCAGACCTGCAAGTGCTGTGTTGACCCTCTTCTTGCCTGCCTCACCAGATCAGGGTCATGGTAGGATTTTGCACTGCTTGTTTTCTCTAGGCCATTAAAAACCAAACATCACTAGTACAGTACCAAGGTCCTCCGTGACACTGGTGCCTGCTTTGGGACAGGGGTTGGGTAGTCCATTTCCCATCTCCTTTCCCATTGGTATTAAACAGAGATGGTGTGGGAAAAGGCTTACCTCAGAAGAATTTTATCATCCTAAGAATTATTGATATGTTTCATATAAATTGAGAGTAAGCCTTAGTGGAATTTCCTAGGGTTTTGATGGGAATTTTGTTTGAGTATACCTCGTGTTTCTGTTACTTAAGAATATGTTCATCTTTACATCCCATTTACCAAAAGGTTTCTTCTCTTTGACAAATAGTCTTGCTGCCTCAGAAGCCACTCCCCTGGTGCCTACACCATGCTGACACTGTTAATCCCACCATCTTCCATAATGCGTGTCCTGCCAGCACATTCCAGCTAACTTAGAACCTCTCTTCACTTCATCTATTATTTCACTTATAATCAAAATATAATACTCTGTATTGTTATAAAGTTAGCCTTCCATGCCTGCATTTATACAGACAACCGCTACTCTTTGTCACAGGCTGTTCTTCATGCTTAAGGCCCACCCCACAGAGTCACAATGCAATCTCCGTTATTAGTAGTCCTTAAGATGGTTTCATCAATGGTTTTTATTCAATGGGCTACCTCACTGTTGGTTCTTCAAAGCTCCTCGTGAAACTCTTTGTTTCAATGTCTGTAAAATGAAAGACCTTATTAACAGGGAAGCTGCCATTTTACTGAGGCTATGGCCTGTTGTACTGACTGATGTTTTTGATCATTCCTGGAATTTGCTTATCTGTGTCCTTACATAGTTCATAATGTCTTTGAGGTAATATGATCTTTTAGTTCTGTTTTTGTATCAAGTATATTTTTCCAGTAAACTACAGCTAAAATATTTCCATGAAATTCCTGTTTTCAAATATATTTTTAATCCTCCCTTCTCTTTACAGAGACATCAGCAAGAATCAAATATCTGACATTGCGCCTGATGCATTCAAAGGCTTGAAATCTCTCATTTCATTGTAAGTAGAAAATAGAACTGAATGGGCATTTGGGGAGAGCTTGTGTGTAAGAGAAATAAAAATGATAATGTGCTGTCTGGGAGAACTTATGTTTTTGTGTGCAATTGCCAGCTTGCGTGAAGCATCTAATCTTTTGTAAATGAAAAATTGGTCATGAAGGTTAGAAGGAGGAAGTGTTTACACATCTCTAGTAAGCTTTTTTTATAGATGAACACCCCCAAGGTTACTGACATTCACTTCTTGATAGCCAGGGCATTAGTGGATCTACCGTACATGTGCACCTGCAGGCTAGTCCATGCCCCCCAACTCATCATGGCACACAAAAACCTCATCACAGCTAAGACACTGCTTGGTGGTGTTAATCAGGGAGGAGTTAAGGGAAATGCTTTCATACTGAATTTTTCTTCTGTATTAAAGAACTGAGATTGTACTCTTGTGAGGTTTTTTTTTTGGTTTGGGTTTTTTTTCAAACTAGTTAGGGAAGACCCTAAGCTCTTAAGAAAATATTTATATTTTTTAGCTGTAATTACTACTTTATTAAGCTGGAAAGGGACTAAAATATGACTTCATACAGAAGATAAAAGGAAGGTAGGATCTCCTGACAGCCATTTGTTTCTCTTTATAGAACACAGAAACTGTTTTAGCACCAAGTTGAATTTAAATGCAGCTATATTTCAACCTAGCTACCCACAGCACTATTAAACAGTGGAGCTTCAAATGGGTAAAAGGAGCAATACAAGGTCAGAAGCTGCATGTGGAGAATGAACTAGAATAGACCATTAGAAAGAGCCACAGGTTGAGAGAAGAGGTTAAGCTCAACTGGAATGGTATTTGCCTGCATTAATTTGAAAGACGGTTTTAAAACATTTAGCTCATTAATATTCATATAACATTTGATTTTTAAGAGTGTAGTTTATTTCTAAAAGATGCCGTATTTTATTCTCTGAATACTGGATAATTCTAGCAAACTGTATAACTTGCTGACTAGTGCTAATATTAGAAGGCTCTCCAGTACTAAACTTATACATTGCAGTAAACTTCTGAGACAGAATGGAGAAGGATGGGCCTTTTTTTTGTGCCCTGAATCCAGCTGGGAGAATGCCAGAAATATATATTAAGTGTTGCTAGCCTTTGTTGAATAGTTAGGGTAGTGTTATTCAACATGCTGTGGAAGTGGTCAAATCCCTCAATGCTTTCTGGAAACGATTCAGTAAGAGAACGACATTTACTGAACGCTACAGTTTTGGCTTAGTATGAAACTACTGCTGATGCTGCAATGCTACAGCCTTCTGGTCTTGGCCAACCTCCTGGCTAGGAGCAAGCTGGACAGGAAGGCATTTCTACTGGGGTTGACATCCCAACTCAGAAGTTATTCAACTTTAGCTATAGCTAATTCAGATACCCCCAGGTGGCCTCAGGAGTGGGACAGAACACCTCAGAGTGGATAGCGAGGAAATGAGAATATAAACTGGGAAGGAATTTATAGTGTTTTGACTTGCACACAGAAGCGAGTGAAATGACTGTGTATTCTCTGCCTGGTTGTCCAAAATGATATTTCAAGTAAATGATGTTTAAATATGTTTATATCCAAGTGGGTAAAATAGTGCTTAAGTTAATGCTAGGAGGTTACAAGGGGGAAGAGAGAGGGCAGAGATGATGAGATGCAGCACAGAAAGGTCTATAGTAAAGGAACTGCCTCTGAGCAGTCTTTCCTTTGTTCAGTGCTTGTCTCTGCCTCAATTTCCTTCTCCCGCAGCCACACAAAGCTCTTGTAAGACACAGTCTGTTTCTCCTCTCTTTGGCAGACTGGTTTCTAGGACAGTATCGACTCCAGCCTTGAAATTATCAGCCTCCTCCTCTAGGTTCAGTTATCCATTGTGCTTGCCATTGGCTTTTACTTTCTTCTGAAAGGTTTTACTCTAGCCGCTTGTCACAGGTAGGTCTTACAAATGTTTTCCCTGTGGCTGATAGGCAAGAGTTAGTTCCCTGATCTTTCATGACCTGTCACCTAGACCTCTGGTGGGTTCTTCCCTGATGGTCGCTTCTCTAGTTGTTTCAGTTTCTGAGCCCTAGATATCTTTATGGGGCAAGATTATCTGCTGTTCTGCAGAATCTGGGTTTCTCTAGAGACCTCTGCCAGGTTTCTACTTCTGAGAAGTAGAGGATCTTCTGTCATCTGATCTCTGCTATAGCCACCAGTCCAGTTCTGTAAACGGCAGAAAGACAAGTAAGCGCAAGAGAAGATAACTCCTTTGAAGTGCCAGCCCTCCCAATGAAGCTGCCAAAGGGGAAAGAACAAGGAGGAGAAATGAAGTAAGACAGTTTGCTTACTAGTGTTTTCTCTTTTAAGTGACTCGGTCCTTTTGGTGCCTGAGGCCCCAATAACTTTAGTCAGCTGCGTGCCCTGAAGGAATGCTGCTCTGCATACAATGCTTCAGTTCAGCTGAGAGTAACTTCTGTTTTTCATATATGTAAGTCAAATGTGATTGGCGGCATGCATTTTAATGAGACACCATTGAGGTTTAATCTGTGCACAGAGCAGCTGGACTTTTCAGCTAGCTGAGTTAAAACAAGAATAAAGGAGGGGAAAATATTAATGCACAAATGAAAGTAAGCAACTTTGTTTCTGTTAAAAATGAAGTACTGCTGTACTGCCTAAAATCCTTGCTTTTTCTTCCCCTGAATTATTCCCATTTTCTTCTCCTCCCTTTACTCCCTGCTTGCATGCAATTGCAGTGCTCCCTATGGGTCTAAGAGAGCGAAAGTGCTTATCTGGAAGACAGCCAACATTGTTAGTCTCGCTGGCTAATGGAGGCCTATATATAGCGGGTTGCTACTCTACTTTCTTCTGAAGTTAACTTTGGTTAGTGTTTCCAGGCAGAACTGTTTCTCAGAGTCCTCTGCCTATTGTACCTATGCACAGATGGAGGAAAAAATGGTGTTTTCAAAACACGGGAATGTTTATTACAGAAGTAGTTTCCCCTAAAATGTATAAAACTTAAATCTTTTAAAAGTGCTAAGCGATCCATATGCTAGCAGGTCATAAGTTTTTATTTTAAATCTATATATTTTCTTTAACAAGAAATTCACCTATGGGAGTCAAACAGGTCACAATATCTTAATGCTTTAAATAAGCCATTTCTACCTTAGGTTTTCTCTGTGTTTCGCAAAAGAAAGGCAAACTTGTTCTTGTAAGGACTCAAGACTTCTCCATTCCCCACACAGGAAAAAAAAAAAACCTATGTTTTCGCCATGCCCATTTTTCAGTGGGGTTTTGTTCTTTATTCATATAATGACTATGTCGATCAAGGAATTTCTGCTCCATTTTTCTTGAAAATATTTGGGCATGTACATAAATTATTTTTTTTCCTGCTTGTGACAACAATTAAGGAACCAGAATCATTCTTCAAAAACCTTTTTTTTTTCTTCTTCCCAGAGTTTTCTGGCTTTTCCTTTTCCCTTTGTTACTTGCAGGCAGCACTGTGAGCCACTGGTCAGCTCTGGGTCTGTGTGTTCTGTGGATTTAATTCTATTACAGTTTCTGAAATTCCCTTTCAATATTTAGGCACCAGGGCTTAGCATATTTTTGGTGTGAACCAAAGTTGAAACCTGTTTATGGACAAAACTGAAGATACAGTAAGATCCAGCTTCTGGTTTTGAGAGAACAGAGTAATGGAGAGCTTTCCATAAAGCCATTGTGGAGAATGGAGGGTGTTGGGGATAAAGGCCTGAGAAAAAGTGTCTTTAGAATTAAAGATGCTACTGTGGGATTTGGGAGGAAGAAGTTATGTTGCATAATTTCAGTGATAGCTCTTGGACAAATAAACTGTTTGTCTGTAACAAAGTCTCTCCTCTTGAAAATTGGAAATATTCCTCTGTCTCAAAGGGATGATACAAGGGTGCATACACTGAAGGCTGTGAGATGTAGTGATAGTGCAGTTACTTGGCACCATATGAAATATCCAAGATGAGAAACAAATAATTAGAATGATACGAATCTAAAAAAACAGTAAGCAGCAGAGATGTAACTCAACTGTGGCAATGTAGCCATGGCTTTTGTGTTGGAGGGATTAGTCTTGCCATCCAACACTTCTCTCTGTATAAACACGCGAGCAAATAGTACCCTTGCAGTGAGAGGTGTGGCAAAATTTGTTGTTTGCAAAAGAATGTGTTATCTCCATTTTAAGCAAAATTTTGAGAAATGCTCTATTTGTAGTATGTTGTGTTTGTGTTACGTAGTTAGAATTGCACTTTGCTGGAGTTGGAGCGATTAATAACTCAGTGCAGAACATGGAGGCTAAGTTAGGAATAGTTTCATGTTTCAAGATTGCTGCATGCACGTTCTGAACTAAATTAATTTTTCATTTAATCAACTCAAAATCTGTCTAATATCAGTGAGAGGATTGTGTTAGCATTTGGTAATTGTTAATAGTATCAAAGATAAATGTTATTCTTGGGGTCAGTAAACTTCCCACAAATGTAGGTTTGGAAGGCCATATCCAGACTGTCTGGGGACATTTTATGAGATATGACAAAACAGTCTAAGCCTTCAGCGTGTTAAACTGAATGAATAAATTTTAGACCACTGCAGAGGGAGAATTCCTTTGCTTTTGTTCATATACTGAATTGGGCTAGTGAACAATTTAAAAGCTGAGATCAGCCTGGGCACAAAGACAAGAGACAGCTTAGATTTTGACATACCAGTCCCATTTAGACCATCATCTCCTCAGTGATGATATATGTGGTGTCATTCATGGTGATTTGAAATCTGCAATAAAACACTGTCTATTGCAATAACTGCCAAACTTATTTTAAGGTAACAAATTGCTTTGGATAGTTTTACTGTGATTTATTTAGCCTAGCTTGTTCTGAAGAAATATGAAATAGTGCGGGGAAAAAAAATTACATGTCTGAGTTTCTTTCAGATATTAGAAATTTATTGCTGTTTTTACCCCTATCAATTCCTCCTCTTTTGAAAACTTGAATTCTTATTGAGCCTCTGCCATTGTATGTAGCTTGGGAAATATAATTCTTCCTAGCAAGAATTGTTTTCACAGTGAAGGAAAGTTAAAAGCGTTCTGAGGACTGAAAAAGACATTGCATAAAGTCAAAATTTGACACTTCAGTAAGAATGTTTCAGTCAAGCCAAAATAAAGGAACACTTAGCTGGAAACCATATGGTCTAGAGTAAGAGATTCTGTGCTAGGCTTTCATACCCCCAAAAAGTTCTGTGTCACCTCCCAGGGAAAAATCTCTATATTCTAGGATCTGACTTAACAAAGCAGCTAAACTGCAACTACATTTGCAGGTAAGGTAGGACGACAAACTGTAAAATAAAGGCAACATGGCAATTACTGCTTCACACCCTTAGGAAGCAGTATGCTAAACTTCAGTGCATGTGAATGGCTGTGTGTTGGTGAAGTCTTTGCAAATTCCTCAATTTTAACGTTGTTCAAGAGGTCAGAATGTCTAGAGAATGTGAAGAATCAGTGAGACTTTTATGTTTCAAGACCCTGCTGCTGAAGATTTGTTACATGCCTAATTGCATTCTCACCTAAGATAACGTACTTGTTGCTGTGTGTGCTTCCAATACTTTCTTCTGGTATATCCCAAGCTTTGCAATGAACCTATGCAGTGACTGTTTTCACTGTTTAGTCATTATTTTTAACTACTTAGAACATCAGTTGGATTAATCTGCAAAACTTGAAGTTTAGTAGTAATAATTAATAGTTGAACTGGAAATTTAATATTTAATTGTGTCTTGGAATAGATACATTTTGGGGGAATATTAAAATGTGCCAGAATCGGGCTGAAGAAATGTAACACCTCATTATGACTTTTATATATCTGTATAATTTCTTATTGCAGATCCATAATAACTCTTCAGTTGAATAGGGTACTTCTTCCAGGGATCTCCTCCAATGCTTGCAGTGCAGCTAGGGGTCTGTGCTTTATCTGGGTTGTCCTTCCCCTTGTTTGAAAGGTTGATGGCAGCCTGAAAACTGCTGCAAGTTGGGAGCCAATCTGGCAGGTACTTTAGAAGAACTGCAGCTTGTGGTTTGTGGCCATGCTGAAAGCATTTAGCTGTGAACTGGCAAGCTGAGGGCCCTGGGTGCCACTAGGAATGTAGCCCTCAGATGGCTCAGCTGCACCTGTGTCATAACAGCAACTTGCTGATGTTAGAAAGCCACCTGCAAAAAATTTGAGAAAAGTTTGCTTGAGCTAAAAATACAGGAAGAAAAAAGATACCTATTGGTGTCTCAGTCAGTTTGGGCTTAGTCTCTAGTTGATACTTTCAAGGTGACCATTGTGGATACAGAATTAAGCTATAGCTCACTTTTCTCTTTCTCCCAAATTGTACATCATGTTTAGGGTAATATCTTCTCCACCTGACAGTAAATGGTATTTGTCAGACCTGAGGCTAACTTGGTCTCCCAGCGAAGTTGAGAAGCAAACGAACAATCAGGAGCACACAACAGAAGTTTTAGTAATTTTTTTGTGTTCTAATAAATGTTGTTCTTATTCACTGATTTGCTGTCTATTGGCAGCAATTACGGAACTGTTTTTAATTTTATTACATATTAACTTTGTTACTGTATTTTTAATAAAAAATACTTGGGGTCTAAAATTTCAGTTGCTAGGGGATAGAAGAAGGGTTGTATTCCTGTGCCAAGCTTGCACAGTAGCCAAGACACCTACATGTCCTGCAACATAGGTGAGGGATGCAAGGGAACATACATTTTTAGAACTTGTAATGCCATAGGCAAATCTCCTAACGTTTATCTCTGTTGGTAAAAGCATTGGAGATTTAGATGAAGTGCTTGAATTGACTTGGCTGAATTTCATCTTATATGGCCTTTTGAAGTTATGGGTTTTTTTGTTTGGGGCTTTTGTTTCTTTTCTTTTTTCCCCAAAGCTGCCATTCTGGAAACATTGTGGTGCATTAGTGAGATGGGAAGAATGACAGGACATAGAGGAAAGCAGATACGATGATGGACCGTATCTAACCTGGCCAGTCTTTTCTGCAGGCTGACTCATTCCTAGTACTGTTTGGAGTGTAACAGTTGGTACATTCAGAACAAAAGCATCATGGATCAAGAACATGACCAATATTCATATTTGGTGGTATGAGTAGGCTTTCCTGTCTTAAACAGAAAAAAATGAGAACTCTGAGGAAAGTTTCTATGCTTTCTATTAGAGTAAATGGAAATAAGGAACTCAAGAAATGAGCGGCAATGTGTTATGTATCTCCCCTCCCTCCCCCTTTGCTGCTTTCTGTAGGACCGTTTGACTTCAGCTCTGGCATGGCAGGCAGACAGTGGCATCAGCTAATCTGGCTCTGTGTAGTGCTGAGCATGAATATGAATTAGAGACAAGTGCCTGAGCTCTCATACTGACTTTTGTTTAGCTGTTAATTTGTTCGAATGTTAATGTGCCACATGCACATAAGCCCAATTAGGTTTGAAAATGCTTACTTTCTTTTCATAGCTTCTAAAAATTGAAGCTTTGTTTTATTATATAAGCTATTTTAATCAATAAGCTATTTTAATCAGTTTAATTTCACTTAAAATAATAAAGAGGATGGATAAACACATCCAGGGTTTCAAATTCAGTGGAACACTGTACTATGACCTTCTGACTCTTAAAGAAAAAGTAAATGAAAAATTACTTTAAGAAGAGTCTTATTTTGATATTTGCATCTAGTATTACCATAACTAACAACTGCACCGGGTGTGAGCGTTGAGATTTCTTTAAGGTTTTACTTAACATAAGTGGTTTTACCTCTCCAGCCTTAGCCTGGAGTGGGGATTTTTTTTTTTACTTCTTTCCATGGGCATTTGGTAAACCTTAGCTTCTGGACTCTTTCTTATATGCTCTAGTATTATGCGTTATTGATCAGCATTGATGACCCTGCTACTTCACAAAACTAAGGGAGATGTTCATCAAACATCACAGAGCTTACAGTCTAAACTTTGTATACAGGTGATGTGCTTGCTAAAGAAATGTCATTCAGAAAGTGTGCAAACTGAAATGGAAATATATTGGGTTCTGTGGGCATTAACTCAATAATTCAACCTTTTATAAATATTTTATTTGCAGAGGTTTTGCTTTTGCTTCCTGATACAGATGCTCACGCCAGTTAGTTTGTTCAGAAAGATGTCAGTGAGTCAGTCAGTTGGATGTTGTTTTAGAGCCCAGTGAAATTCAGTGACTTGAATATTATCTCATATTTTGAAACTGCTATCTAAACAGACCTGCTAGACTTGTCAAAGTTCCACCGTCATTTCTGTCTACTTTTGGGTAGAGTATAAAAATCTATGTACCTTGCATGAAATTTTGTTGAAGTGGGAAGTTGTGTGTGTCTTCTGAAGCTGAAATTAGGAAACAATTAGAACAGTTTAGTGGTACTAGCATTCATTTCTCACAGAAAACACGAACTGTAACAGCACATTAAAAGCTAACCTCCTGACTCTGTAATAGTTAAAGAGAAATTATGTTGCATTTGTTTAGACAAAATACAATGCTAGATGATCATTAGTTTCTTGAGTAGTTCAGTTCCTGCTAAACTACAAAAGTAATAAAAAATTAAGTTTCAAGTTTAGATTTTCATATCTCAGTGGTGTTATTTTATTTAGATTCTTTTTATTTAGGCTCAGAAATGAGCTGATCTGGGAACTCTCCCACCTCCAATGACTGATGAAAAATACAGTGAAGTGGTGATACTCTGGGAAGGCCAGAGGGTATTGTAAATGGTCTGCCATGCTAAGTGTTTGTTTTTCAGTATGTTCAACTCTCCGTAATATTTTAAATGTTGAAAGACAGGGTAAGCCAGAATTTCAGCCAGCATCCAAGCCTCACATGGCTATTTGATTCATTGCTAGCATATTATTCCACATTAAAAAGTCAGGGAATTAACCAGTTCAGTGATGCCTAAGCAACAAAATTTTGACATTATCTGATTTGTAACCATTTATTATGTCCTATGTAGAGCATAGAAATTGCCTAGATACAGTTTTTCCAAATTTGAAGTCTATTAAGTTGTTTAGGTAAGTTGTAAAATTTTCAGAGGGAGACTAATCTTCCCTTCTGCCAGGACCCATACAAGTTTTTGCATCAGACAATGTGCCTTTCAATGGTTAAAATATTTCTTAAAAGGAGTGGAAAAAAAATCCCTCAACAGAATGAAAAATATTTCAGATACAGTTTTTGGATGATGTCCAGTTTCTACATTAAAAATGCTTTCCAACACCAGACGAACCCTGAATCATAACGACTCATTTAATACCATGTGCTCTCTGGAAAGAAAATGAGATCAGTAGTTAAATGAAATGCCCACAGATCCTGGGCACGGTGCACAAGATCAATAAAGACGATAATGCAGAGATGTGGGAGGACACTAAACTGGTCTGTTACTTAAGATTTATTTTGTCTTCCTGTATCTTTCAGAGTGCTCTATGGAAACAAGATCACAGAGATTCCCCAGGGCCTTTTTGATGATCTTGTGTCTCTGCAGCTGCTGTAAGTATGATCCCTTCCTCTTCTTTATTTTACAGACTAGCTAGATTTACTGTTTTTTCAGCCTCTGACATTAATATAATCACCTTTTCCACTGAAAACTCACTGGGACGTGCTAGTCTGTTGTTTCTCTGTCAGGCAAGAGGGAGGCGAGGGCTGGGAAAAAAAAAAAAAGGAAAGTGCCAACAGTTTTATAGCACAGTGTGTTTAATGGGTAATAGACACAGCAGATTTAAGTGTGGGGAGGAAATGAGAGACTCGGTGAAGTCCAAGAAAGGAAATTTGGTTGCTGGCTGATGTGCGTGTGGGAATGCCATTGGACTGTTTTCATGCGTTAGCGTTTGTGGTTGAATGTGTAGATCCTTGAGGGCTACTGTGTTGCAAGTACCTGCACGTGCAAGCAACATGGCAATATGAAAGGTCTTATTGGTGCAAGCCACGCTCAGTTCCATGTTCTTCTTATGCCAAATGTGGCTAGTTGCCAGAGAAATGGTTTCAGAATACACTGTGTATTTGAGTATTTTATGCCACGTGTGATTTAACACACATCATGATCAGGGGTAAGATATATACTATGCACTCTTCAGTATTTATTAATGTAGCATAAAAAATTTCCTAAGCCAAATGTGAAATTGCAAATTTCACTCACTCTTGTCTCCATAATCATATTGGGAACCAGCAAGTCAGAGAAGGAAATCAGCTACTATTTCAGCCGGTCAGTAGAGGGAGAAAAGTGAGTTTAATATGTATTCCTAATGTTCTGATTACCGTCATGGATGATGCACTCAGAAAGTAAGGGTGAGATATGATAAATTAATCAATTTTGGTTTATATCACACACAACCCTCCACCCCCAAACAATAAAATTATATAAAATAAGAAATAGCTTTTAGACATGCCATTTTAAGCCTTTCTGATCATCTTGACAATAACCAGAAATGAATATCCAGAAGTTCATGATTTCCATAGAATGTGTCACTCTGTGATTGCAGTCTTTGCTGCACTTACATGCTATATAAAAATAAGCATAGATTTAGATAAAAAAGTCCACGAGCAAAGCCAAAGAACTAAAATATGAAATAGTTGAAACTTATGTTAAGTGAAGGACTACTCAGACATACAATTTATCCATAGGATCTTAATTGCAAACATGGATCACCCTGTTCTAGAGCGAAAAGGGCAAGCAAGAGCACGTATGGTTTGGTTATGACAGTCCTCGAGCTGCGTCGGTGGGAGGCTGTTCATCTCCTCCTGCACAGCCAATTATTTTGTCTTCCCCTTTTGCACATACTTTTTCTGGCAGCTCCTTTCCTCTCCCCTGTCCCATACCTCACAAGTTTGTTAGTGCCACCGAGTCTTCATGGCCAGCCTGTGCAGTGAGAGAAGACTGTGTATTTAGGAGGGGAGTAGTTTGCCATTTGTGAGAACAATAAGCATGAAAGTGCTTAGAACCTGGGACTCTGTACGTGTTGATATAAGTGGTGCCGTTAGCCATTGTCAAACTAGGGTTGTGTTGGGTACAGTGAAGATGCTGCAAGTAAAAGGAGAGCTAAAACTGAACTTGTCACTTTAACCTCTGAGAAAGAAAGTATGTTAAGACAACGTGAACTTTATCATAGTCATCTCCCCAAATCTTTTATGGTTACAAGTTCGAAGTGATACACAGTTGCTCTGTCTAACCCAGGACACTTTACAGATAGGCTCTTTACCAGTAGAAAAAAAAAATAAAATCACTCAACATGTGGCTCACAGTGTCCTATAAAAATGTGGGTCTAGAACTTTTGCATAAACCATTAAGCAGGTTTCAGTGCCTTTATACTATAGTCCTTGTGTGCGTGTAGCGCAGGCTTTCAACAAATTACATATTTCAGCCCATATGAAGTAATTTTCCAGTCTGAATTGGCTCAAGTGATGCCTTTTTATTAGGGGGGCAAAATATATATGCCGGAGAGCCATTAGATCATGTTGTACTTCAACCATTTAAACATTCTCAAGCTGAGAAGGTGGAAGTAGTTGCCCCGTTATGGGATTCCCAGAGTATTGTGCCTCCAGAGCCTTTCAGGGTCTTCTTGAAAGTGTTTGAATGTAAAGTATGTTTTGGCAAGGAGGGCATTGAATGAGCACGCTTTAAATGCAAACAAATATCTGCACACTTTTCTGATCGTGGCTTTGAAGCAGCTATTATGGGATTGCTTGTAGTATTTTAATGGATACCAAAAAAATAAGTGGCATTCATTGGTTTTAGGCCTGCTGTTGAACAGTTGGAAGAGTGCCCTATGATTAGATCTAATTTAGTGTTCAGTGGGCTCTAGATTGGATTTCTTCTTATTAGTCTGGAGACACACTGATAAGAACTCTCTGATTAAGGTATCCTGGTAGCCAGTATAATTTCCTAAGCTTGAGCATTTTTGAAAATATACTAGCATTATGGTAAAGCAGGACAATCAGAAAAAGGGAGTCATTGTGGGTCCTGTATAAATTCATTGAGATTGTATTTAGAAGGAAAAGATTGCTGCAAAATTGCAGAGCAGATAATATTGTTATTTACTGTTTTGGATAAGACTTACCAGAGTTTCTCAGAAATGTTATTGTCCTTCTGTTTAAATATACTGTCACAGTATAGGTCCAGATTATTTCCCTTTTATTCTGGCAGAATTGTTTTGTGTAAGTGCCTTACCCTCTGCAGACAGTACCACTGATGTCAGAAACACTGGAGCTGGGTAAAGTAATGCTCAGCTCAGGCATGACAGGATCTTAAACTGCCCCCAACTGACTTCAGTGTATGGGAAACGACGATTTCAGAGATGGGAAACGATGATTTCAGAGCTAGTTTTAGACCACCTGGCTAGTATTAGAATTCTGTATTTCCATCATATAAGACATAGGCCAATATTATATTTGGCAAGAAAATAACCAGGCATGGTTAGATAATAAGGATTTTTTGCTGGGGGTGGTGGTGGGGGGGTGGTTTTGTGTTTGGATTTGTTTTGTTTTGTTTTTTTTAAACCCTATTGGTTTAATTTAAAATGTTGCTTCGAAGTCTTCATTATAATTAGCTATCTTAAGTAGTTGACATTCCCCACATAAATAATAACAATTGGATTTCTGCTAAATTGCTGATTTCTCGTGTCATCCTAAGTATGCAATTGTAACCAACACAGCAGCAAACGTTATTGTAGAATTCCAACTACACATCTGTTCTGTGGAACAGAAGCTTTTCTTGGACCATGTTATTCTCCTTATCCTGTTTGAAGTTGCCAGGAGAGAGGATGCTAGAAGGCTACTGTACCCTGTCCTCATACATTCTGCTTCTCAGCAGGCTGGATCAAGTGTCTTCTGAGAATTTTAGGTTAATTTGGGTTTGAGAGCTATACTCTTTTTAAGAGAAGGATAACTGGAGTCTGATTTTTTTTTATTATTTTTTTTTAGAGTAAACTGAAACTTTCATTTCACTGGGGCAACAATCCGTCCAAGCTGTGAAATAGTGTTTGATTAATTATCGTTTCTGTGATTTGCATTTGAATATCAAAAGAATGGAAAGGATTTCAGTTTAAGGTGGGAGTTTTCAAGAAACCATTAGCTGTGGCCAGTTTGAACTTCTGTCCAGGAGGCCTTAGACTAACCTTGGTCTGTATAGAAACTGGAATATATTTAAATGTCCTTCTCACCTGTCTTTTAGTTTTCCTGGAACGTGGACAAGCTCTTTCAGGAGCCCTTAAGTTTGCCAAACTGTCTGCCAGTCACTGCACAGGGGGCACAACATAACACTGCGCAGCTCTTTCTTTTTCAGCAGCCCAGTGTCAGATAAAGCTGCCGGTCGCTCTGCTTGCTCCCAAATGAGCACAGGTCCAGAGCCAGTCTGCAGAGAAACAGTGAGTCAAGTGGCTCAAGACAGTCAGCTGTGGATAATGGGCACCAAGTTTGTTAACCAGTATTTTTCATATCTAAGTAATATGCTTCCCTCTCTGCAACCATATTAAAGCAAACATTCTGGGAGCCTTTTTATTACAGTTACGCACTGTGTGCTTCACAGCGCTCTATTGCCTGGAACAAGAAGGTATCATAAAATCTCTACTGTTGAAAGAGATTGTATAGCAAAATAATATAGGGGGATGAAATCTCATTTTTCAAATGTCTGGCAAGACGGTTTCAGTTTTCAATAAATCCTTTTCCTTGAGGAAATTTAATTTGCATAGTTACTAATCATACAAGTGCTTACGCGTGTTGATCCTAAATTTTATGGTTGAGATCCCCATGGCTTGCTGGGCAAGAGAAAATCCATATAGTGGACTCTGTTTCGATGTCACTAGAAGCAGATATACTCCTGGGGTTACATATATATCCTGAAATCAGAGGTTTGTTGTATTCCTCTCTCATAAAACAAAGCCAAAAGCTTGCAGCCTCTCCTCCTTCTCCTGATGTCTGATCATTAGGGAAAACTCAACAGTATAGTTGTAAAAGACCGATATTGGTGCCTAAAGTTTGACATATTGACGGCTAAAGTAAAAGTGGTGACAAATTAGACTTCCAGATCCAATCATCTAACCTGGGTTAAAGTTGGAACTAGATCTAATATTTACAGTTTGAGTTGACCTTTATTTTTAATAGACCTGTATGAAGTGAGAAGTCACGTGTGTACTTTCAGAAACTGCTATTATCGGTCTTCCCAAAATTCAACCAGTCAAATTTTGCTTTTAGTGATTCTCCTTTTTAACCTGCCTTTTGTGCTGTTTCTCCTTTGATGAATAGTGAGATACTTGGTGCTCCCATAGCTCTTCTGGCGAGGTTGCTTGGAAAATACCTCCATGGCAAATTTGCCAAGTTTGCAGTGCTTGTGATGATTTGTAATTGTAAATTGAATCCCAGTACTTAAGAGCTGAAAATCGGATGTACCAATTCTTTATTGTATGCTTTTGGAGCCTGTTGGAAGCTCAAAGAAAATCCAGTGAAGCACAAACCCGTACAAAGTATTTAAAAAAAAAAATAAAAAATTATTTGGAAGAATGTACATTAGTTCTAATATTTTGTATTGTATACATTACACTGTTACATACATAAGTATCATTAAACAGTGATGCAAACAAGTATATAAATGCCAGAATAAAGAAATTACAGTCTTCCATTTCCAAGTCCTTTATAGCACAATAGTCTCTCCTCCTCCCCATAGCAACCTTCTGAGCTTTAAGTGATGTATAAAATCTTGTTCTATGGAGTTCATTTTTCTCATGGAGAACAGACAGCGGGCATTAAAAAAAAAGAGACCTTCTGACTTAGATGTAAGGGGAAACATTTTCACAATGGCAAGTGAAGCAGTGGAGCAGGCTGCCCAGAAAGTTGCGCATTCTCTGTCCGTGAAGATTTTAAAGACCAGACTGGATAAAACTCCAGAGCAGCCTGGTCTGACCTTATAGCTCAGCCTGTTTTGGGCAGTCTAATAGGAAAGAATCCTGCGAGCCACTCTGAATTATCCTGTGATCCGATGAAATTGTTTCTCAGCTAAAGCAAATATCTGCATTAAATAGCTATAAATGGATCATGCTTTGAGTGAGGTTCAGGGCGGATGACCGCTGGGGGTCCTTTGCAACCTATGTCATTTCTGGGTTATGTGATTCTAAATGACATATGAGCTTTTCTCTTGATTACTCAGAATATTTCTGGCTACAGCAGAGATACTATGCGAGCCTCATCCTTCTAGTCCAGGGCAGAATACTCTCTGCACAGACCTGTGTAACAGCTTTAGAATTGTTTTCAACCTATTTGCCTCAAGCTTTGTTTTCCTTCAGATTTCTGCATTTAGGCTGCTATTGTGATGATATTACTAAACTCAATAACTGCTGTTAAACTGAGGGAGCAGCATCTGCCAGACATAGAAATACAATTACAGTCAAGCACTAACGAAAGACTGCAACAGCATCTGCCTCTTCTGTGTCACTTCTGCAACCTGTCTGCATGCAGCTTCCCAAAACAACCACTAGTTCCTACGTCAGTGTCTAATTCATTAGCTCTTCTGACGCCAGTGCTGCAAGCTGGGCTCACCTGACCGAAACTCTTCCAGTTATTACTGCACAAGAAACAAACTTCCTGATAGCACAGGAAGTTGAGAAAATTAGTTTATTCTGTTGTGCTTCTGAATTATCACGTAGTTTTCTAAAATCAGCTGTGACTTATGTGCAGGCGTAAGTGAATTATGAGTAACAGAAGTCTGGATGCTATGGCAATACGTGCTTATAATTCTCCAGGTAATAACACGAGTACTGCAGAATTGTTTTATGGACAGTGTTCAACTGGAGTTGCAATCTTTTGGGTCAGAAATGAAGGAAGCCTTTAAAATGTCTGCAAAACAGGACTGTCAGACTGTGCTCAGTGTTTCCTTCTTGACTCATTATCAGCTCGTGACTTTTCCATTTTAATTTACGTTGAATAAATTTGTCATCACCATCATCCAGTTTCCTGAACATGGAGAAACACTTAAAGCTGGTTCAAGCAAGCATGATGATGATTTCACACTGGTTATTATCAATTGAAGCACTGACAGACTCTTCAGTGGTCAGTCATCACATTAGAAAATGTAAATTTTAGTAGATGTCTAAATATCTTGACACAGCGAGAGGCAATCAGATTGCTCCCCTACGCTCCAGGCCATTTTAAAACATTCCTGGAACCTAACATAATTATTTTGCCAATAAGTAAGCAGGGGCACACACAATTCTGTCCTTAGACATTGCTTGCCACTGACTGCTGGGATGACGGAGTACTTGACTAGATACTTTCATATTGGCACTTCAGCTGTTCTCCTGTGATAAGTTGTGTTAAATTAAAGATGACGCTTGATTCCCTATAAATTTCAAGAGAAAATTATGAAAAAAAAACATGCTAAAAAGTTTTTTTTACTTTTTGTAACAGATACTCTATATCCTAAGGAATGCTTTTTGCCAAGAGTCCTTTCTTTGCTGTCCTATAGTGCCGTTGAATGTAGGTGAAGCCTTTGACTGTCGATATTCTATAGAAGTCATGTATATTCAATTTTATTCTGCTATTACCCATGCAAAACTGTTACCCCATTCTCCTCTTGCATACAGTTCTCCTGTGCGTTTTACATCTGCTTTTTTCTGGTGAGTTCTCATTTTCCCTAGTGGAGTCTGGCATGTGGGATGTGCCAGCCAGTTCATGGGATGCCGAACATTTTCATTCGTATTATGTTGTCGTTGCTGTCAAAACACAAAGCTAGTGAAAAAGAAAGAGAAGTTTTCCAGTGGCTCTGTGCAGCTTTTCTCCCTGACGTTTTCTTTTTGGCTCGTTAAGGTACCTAGGATGATTTCTGGTCCATCCCGTCACAACAGAAATCAACCTTCAATCTCTAGCATGTGTTCAGGTTGCTAGGCTGCCGTTTCATTTTCCAAGTTATGTAGTTATTTGCTGATAGTTTGATTACTTGACCTCACTGCACTGAAAATACAAACATTACTAAGGCAAAAAGCCATATAGACATCCCTATTTGCTCTTAAAAAACCAATTTTTTCAATCATTTTGGGTTTGGAGTTCAAAATGTTATTTAAATGTTAATCACTTGAAACTGTGCTTGGGCATATAATTCAATTATGGGACCATCTTAATTATGCAGATGGTGCTTATGAGCATCTGATACAATTACAGTGCCAATTCAATACACGTTCGTTCAAAGGGCTTAGCTGAAACATGTTATTATTTCAATGTGTGTGGACAAATTCACTTTTTCAGGAAATGGGTTCATGGAATTGTAATACTGCTCTGCTCGGCTCTTTGCTTTCAGGGGTGTGTAAACCACAAGGTCTTTAACCATTCTCCTGTATTCCGTGGTGGTCCTAGGCTTGCAAGAGATTTCTTCATGTTTTTAACATATCCAGAGGGATGAAAATGGAGACTTGAGTTAATAATCCATCATCCCTCTGGGTAGCAGGCGGTTTTATTTCTACTTGAATTTTTAACCTCCTTTTGAATGCTGCACCACATCTGGAGGCTGTGTGTAAATCTTATCCAATCAAGCTGATAACAGAATAGGAAAATTAGTGGAATTTACTTTCACCATAAATTGGTGCAAAAGAAAACCGTGTAATTCTCGCTAAAATAAGACTCAGCTTTTAATATTGTCCCTTGTTTTGGTGTGAGTCCAATAAAAGGAACCCTTAGTATTTTTTACAGCGTGGTTCAGTGTTTAAGGAAGATCAGTGTTTCTGCTTCCTAGAATACACTTTTCTCATCTGTCTTTGTGTTTGTTTAAAAATAAATTCTTATTACCACTTTTAACATCATGTGAGGCCAACCGTGTATGCCTAATTAATAATTGGATGCCATTAGGGGGGGCGTGATAGTGAATAAAGATTAAGCAAAGAATTGTAATTTATATGGGGGAATATTCATAGATGGGGTATTTTAAAATAACTGAGAGTTTTGAAAGGAATATAAACCTTAATGCTTCTTGCCAGAAGTCATCCTCTAACTCACAGTAAGTAGGAGCAAAAAAATTTTTGGGATGATTTATTCTGCTTTCTCACAGTTTTTCACTTTCCCCCCAACCTTTCTCCCTGATTCTGATCAGAAATAGAACATTTGTCTACCTCCTGAGCCACTGAGTACGGCTGCATCTGTATGACTCCTGAGCACGCTCTCTGTCCTCTTTAGATTCAGGTACTGCACATATATTGCACAGATGATATACAGAATAGGTGGTGTCACCTCAGAAAAGCTGTGTAGTACCTGAATTCCCACTTCTAAACAGTCTGCGCAAGCACTTTCCAGTTCCAAATTACTTTCTCCGATGCTTAAAGGAGAGAGTGTGCCTCTGTATTCGTGGCTATGTATAGGATCAGTTTCTCTCATTTTTGGTATTTGGCTCTTACATAAATGTCACAGATTATATCACCATGAGTCTAGTAATTGAAAATTCATGCCAGGAAAACTTGTTGTATTGTAAATTCTAATTTCCAGCATCGGGTTTATTCATGTTTTGCTGAAACTAATCAGAGAATGAATTTGAATCCTGTGTGTTCGCTGCAGTTGTAGGTCAGCTTTGCTTGGAGGGTTTATTAAGTGGGATCAATGATGGTTAGACTTCAAGCCCACTCTTTGCAGAGGGGTGAACAGCATCTGCACAATGCAGCTCTGCTGTGTGTGCACTTCTCAAGCATCACAAAAAGACATGCTGGTTGTCCATGTATACAAATACAACTTTAGTTCAGTTGTAAATTATCTTATTACTGAGATTGTTTTCATTTTTGCTTTATGCTTTGTTACAAGTACTGCTTGCAACATAAAATATAACTATAATATTAGAAAAAAAATTAGCATCTAGCAAAATAAATCAAAGTACATACTTGCTTTCAGTTTCTTTCCTGTATAACTTGGGTACCAAGCTTCTGTCATGAAATGACCAATCTACGCTAATGTGCATTACCTAAAAACAATGTGGGACCAGTGCGCAAGGAGAGGGGGTAGAAACGAAGGGATTTGTAATACCCAAGTGTATGTCTGGGGATATTGTTCAAAACTCTGTAGCTGATTCTGGCATCTAATAACTTGTTAAGGCTGTTCTTTATGGAAAAGATAATGCGCAAGCTTGAAAGAGAAATGCATAATGCACGAGAACCGAGAGGGAAATGAAGATTGCTTTGGCTTGGACATATGAATGGCTGTAAGAAGCAAGTAATAAGGGATGACATTAATGTTTAGTGTTGGAGCAAAATCTCAGGAGTTGAATGCATGGGAAGAACTGTTCCTGTAGCCTGATATGAAAATTATCCTGTTAACTTCTGGTGGAGTCAATAGGAGTGTGGATTAGGTGTCTCATAATTATCAGTCACGGAAATACAGATTCTGGAGGGGTTGTACTAGTACTTGCTTATGATCTTCATAAAATTATTTTAGCTATTAGTTCATTGCAAAAAGGTAACCTCATTTATCCATCATGGCCTTCTATGTGACTTTCTCTTATCTAATGTCAAACTTCATTTTCCACAACACATAAAGAAGAAAACGCAGGTAAATTGATACTGACTTCTATGTAGGCTAGGAAGTTGAGTTCTGCACCAACACCCTCTCTCTTCCAAAGCTCTGCATTCCTGTTCTCCTTCAGAAAAGGGCTCTACTCAAATATTCATCCATCTTTTGTGTGTCACAATTACTGTAACATTTACTGCAGTAATGAGGCTCTGCCAAACCGACAGTAAGTGCAGGAGAGCTGTAATGAGTGTACAGTGTTCCAAAGGTTTTGTCAGAGCAAAGGCAGGGTGCTGTGCAGAGGAAGCAATCTTCTGAAGTTATGTTTTGGAGCAAAAGAAAAGCATCATGTGTAGCTAACTAACAAGCAGGCATTTCTTCCCTGATAGGTTACCCTGTTGTCTATAGTGGTGTATGTGCAGTTTGTTGAAAATGGAAGCTCCCTGTGCTCTGAGGGTTGTATTTGAGATGGTATATTTGCTTGCTGGGGAATGGAGGAAGTGTTTTCCTTTTTACCTACAAACATATGTGTCTTCTGATGTAGAAGATGTAGTGTGGTGCCTCCCAGAGAGACACAATCTTGCAATAGTAAGCCCTTCAAACTCATTGACAAAGCAGCAAGCATTTTGTGACCAAGAGAACTAAGGTAACAGCATGTATTGTTCACAACGTACATTTTCTCAGGCTGATAGTAGTGAAAAGATGTGGATTTGGGCTTTTGTAAGAATAATAGGTCATTTCCTGCCTATTTTCTTTCTAAGTGTAAAATACCGCATATGCGGATGACATGACATTTTGAGTGTTCTCAGTGTTTGGTTGTCTCAGAGGGAGATCCAGCTTGTCGTTGGGTTTGTATGTGCTTGTTACACGTGAGAGAACTCTGGATGGGTAATCTAAGAGTATTTACACAAGTAACTGCCCAAGATTTTCTGGATGAACTGACTAGTTCTGCCAACTGGATGCTGTGTAGCTGTGCAAAATATGTATTTTTACAAGGGATGTAGATTGCCTTGTGCTGCTTTTCCACAACTGCACAGGAATCTGGTGTAGCTGGAATGGAGTAGGCGCGTAGAACTGTAGGACAGTGGAGGTTGGAAAGGGATCTCAGGTGATCACCAGCTTGGAGACCCCTTGCTCAAAGTAGAGCCACGTTATTAGATCAGAGCAGGTTGCTTATGGCTTTGTTCATTATCATCGGTATCATCATCTCCAACGATGGAGACTGCACAACTCTGAGCAACCTGCAACTTGCAATAGCAAGGTGGGGGACTGTTCGCCATTTCTATGTATATTCAGCAGAAGACGTCTTTAATATTTGTGTAGAATTTTGAAGAAATGGGGGAGGGGGGGGGACTGGGAATACAAAAAAAACCCAGTAATCTTTTAAGTATTTTAAGGTAGCTAGCCACTGTTGTATGTCTGTATATTCCCCAGCTATGAGAGTACTATTTTTGACTTTTTTTTTTTTTCACCTGTTCACGAGGCAAATGAAGACCTTTAAATGTCGGTTAGCTTTGGTGACTGGGTTAATATTTCTTTAGATTTAACCCCCAAAGTTCAGTCTATCTTTATTTGATTATTACAAGATTAATGAATTATAAACCTTTCCTCTGTTTTCAGGCTTCTCAATGCCAATAAGATCAACTGCCTGAGGGTAAACACGTTCCAAGGTCTGCATAATCTCAAGCTGCTATCTCTTTATGACAACAAACTGCAGACCATCAGCAAGGGGCTCTTTGCACCTCTCCGATCGATCCAGACTCTGTGAGTATGCAGGCATATCATAAATGACAGCTCTCTCTTTTTCCTCCCAAAGATGTTGCCTGTCTTTGCAAAGGCAAAATGTCTGACATTAAGACAATTTGGAAGAGATCCCAAGGTAGTAGCCCCCTCCTTTTCTGACAAAAATAAAAGGAGTAAGAAAAAGAAGCGTTGCATAAATTTGGCACAGCCAGCTATCGATGCAGCCTGCCTGTAGTGACAGAAATGTCATAAGTGTATTGAGCTCCAGAGTAATTCATTCATACTGTTTGTTGGGAAGATAATATGTAAATTTGACTCTGCAATGCATGAACAGCAGATACTATTAAAACCATTGCCTAACAGTTTTTTAATGAACTAGTGAGATCCTTACTGGATCTGGGTCCTACTGTACAGCTGGTGACTTCTGAAACCATATTTCAGCTGATATTCCACTTAAGGGAAATGATACGTTGTATTATTTGATCCATAATGAAAATCCACTAAACATCTTCTGAGAGTCTTTGAATCGGAGGCATTAGGAGAAGAGGGATCAGAAGCAAAATTGGAAACAAAAGAATAGAAATGACTCGATATTTTACAGAAGGCTTCATCCTAAAGCTGTGAGTAGTAAAATAATAAAGTGAATAGTACTCCTTCAGAGCTGGAGTTGGCAGCCTGATATAAATGAAAAACAAGGAAGAACCCCCTCACCCAATATTGTGTATGTGTGTTTATATATATTCGTGTGTGCATATATAGATATAAAACTCTGTGTGTTTATGTAGTGTGTAAGTATATGTGTTTCCAGTATTAAAATATATATATGTATGTATATGCATATACAATATGCATATATATATTCTAGTACTGGAAATGTACGTATACACATGCACATATATATTTTAATACTGGCAATGTATTGGTCAAATTAGTTTTGTAAGTGTTTTAATTCATATAAAAATGAGATGATTTCTAGCAGCAGGGTTGCCTGCTACCTCCTCAGGCAGCCATAAGCACAACCTTAATTCCCAGCAGATATCTGGCCAGTATGTATTGCTGCAAACCATTAAGACATTACAATAATCACGTACAGACGCCCCCACCCCCAAGTCCTGCCTCTCCACCTCTACCGTGCTTTCTTCTGCTGCAACATGCTATGTATGTACATAGATATGGAAACAAGGGAGATAAGGAAAGTTCATTTACAGGGGTATACAAGATTTGTCAAGTTAAACAACAGGTAACACCCCTTAAGGTATGAAAATTTCTCCTTGGTTTCCATGGGGTTTTATTGTCACTCCTGGTGGCTTAGAATGGACTTGTTGCTTCACACCAAGACACTTTTTCATTAAATGGTTTGATTCATTCCCCCATTTTTAGTAGTCCAAGTGATTACCATTTTCTGCCTTTTTTCTAGAGCTACAAAATCAGTCCCATATCCTGTCTCTATATGCTTGTTTGTTCATCGGACCTTTCACATCAGGAATGGCTCTACTACAACAGTAATCTTCAGTTTCTTCAGGCACTTTCTGCTATGTGTGCTCTCACTTCCCACTCCTTGACAGCCCTTGCCCTGTTGGTTTTTATACTTATTCTGTTAAGTGACAGTTCATAAATATAACTGCAAACAGAAAAGAAATTAAGTTTCTACAGGTGGAAAAAACACACTACCAGTAACAGTGCAGAGTTCTTGTGAAGCTATAACTTTACACCTCTGTCCAAACCAAATTTAGACATCTGTCTTTTTTTAAACTGTTTTTGGAGTTATTGGAGAGCCATGTCCTGCTCCCCTGGAAGTTAGAGGGACCGGTGCAAGTTAACTGAGATCAGAGTCAGGCTCTGAGACAGACCTGACAAACTCTGCTGATATAGTGCTCAACTTTGTCAAGTGGAATGAATCATAACAGCAGCAAGAGAAATGCTGTTTCTCTCCAAGATCCTCCGGCAGATTTCTATTAACAATATCTGGATATCCAGTTAAAATCAATGCTATAATACCTATTTCCAATTGTGTGTGAAATACGTTGTGCAAATTCTGGTGAAGGAGAGAGTCAAGTTCTACCTTGCATAAACAGTTCAGTCTCAAAAGTAAAAATTTTTGGTCCAGGAAAAAATATGTATAAGGGAAATACTATTACGCATGATGAGTATATGCAAATATCAATCTCGCTCTTGAGAGAAGACCTCTGGATCGCTTCTGGCTTTGCCCACAGATCCAAGGCATTTTACTAATTTTCATTTTGATCCCTAGAAAACTGAGCTTGCCAATAAAATTTCTTTTAAACCAGGATACAAAATGATCTTCAGGTCAGGTGCATCTAAAAAGGTACATTTCTCTCAAAAGGCAGCATATCAAGCTTTCAGGAGAAAACACTGGACTCTGTAGATGGGAAGTGTGTGTCCTTTAAAGCAGGCTTTGCTATCTTAATTTTTTGTTTCCTCTGTGGAAGGACTTGCAGCAGACTTAATGAGCTATGAAATGTGATAGCTCACAGAATTCTCCCATTCATGTGCAGCTCTGTGTGGTTTCCGCCAGGCCTGGGTTTTTGGAAGCTTATTCAATTACTCCACTCTTCAGGTTTGCGTTTGTGAAAAACAGTGATGGAGTACAGTGTCACAGGTCACTTCTGATTAAACATCCCATCCTTCTCGCAGACATTTAGCTCAGAATCCATTTGTGTGCGACTGCCATTTGAAGTGGCTGGCTGATTACCTGCAGGATAATCCGATAGAAACCAGCGGCGCTCGATGCAGCAATCCGCGTCGCCTTGCCAACAAACGAATCAGCCAGATCAAGAGCAAGAAGTTCCGCTGCTCAGGTAATTCATTTATCCAGGCTGTACTGCACTTTCAATTCAGAAATAAGCAGGTCCAGAGAGCCTACTAATCAAATCTGCAGGACAGTGTTTGCTATAATGGATATTATGGAGCATCTTTTAAAATTAAATTTGGAAAATTCAGTTAGTTCTCCAGAAAGCCAATTACCTTATGGATTAAAAAAAAAAAAAAAAGGGGAAGAAAAAAAAAAAGGAGGGCAGTTGTCTTCTTTGTGTCTCTTTAAAACAAAGAAAAGAAAAAAGAGAAAAGCTTGTGACATTTAATTTTAAAGAATTACTAGGTTATAAAATGTCTAAGGAAAACTATGAAGATGTATATGAATCCGTGTGGCAAATGTTGTATTTTGAAGGGGTGGAAGGTGGCTGGATCATCATTTGTATTCGAGCAGAACTCTAATTGACCTTAACGAGAGCTGAGCTCCAGTAAGTTCTCAGACATAAAAGGCTGAGAACAGTATGACTGAGGTTTTTATACAACTGGCAGTGGGCTTTTCTGACCTAGCATGTGTGTGAAGCTGGGGGTGAGGGGATGGCATCGATCCACGTGCTTCTATAGTTTGGTTGTTTTTATATATCCACAAGTAACATGCACTAATTAAAGTAGGATTGCCATTGGAGTTGGTAAGATTTATGGGTTTAGTAAGTTTTTAATCAAAACTTGCATCATAGTTTAGGCAAAGATTTTGTGTTGTGAGCTAGATGGAAAAATGTTTCCACCTGAAAATAACCTCTGAAGTAACATAAACATCTTTTTCTCTACCCTCTCAGTTCTTTATTTATGGCCCAGCTGTTAGTTTTACTAACAATAAAAGGACATTTATTGCCTTATACAGCACAAGTAAGCAGACTGCTTCTTCGTGTATTTTTTCTATTGGTTATATGTATTTTGGATTACTGCATTTTTGTATACTGTAAAGACAAGCAGGTTTCCATGAGCAAATCTATTAGTGTGTACTGAGAAGAAAAATGACTGTTACTGGTGGAGTACCTTACAGTGTTTTCTGTAAAAATCACTATTATTTTTGTCTTTTTCCTCTGAAAAAAAAACCCCAAACCCATGATTAATTGTGTTCCTGGTGGTAAAAGATTAATGACTCTAGACGGGGATGCAGCATGAAACTGAATGGCAGCAGCCCAAAACAATCCGTTGTGCTTTGTGTATCTCTGCGAGCAATATGCTGAGCTAAACCTTCTCTTTATGGGGAAAATAAAATAAAGATAACTTCATTTGCAGTCAGGTTTTCTTGGGCATGCTTGTTAAAGTCTTCAATCACTTGTGACTCAAGCCACAAAGTTTATAACCAGAACTGAAATTATGACATACTTTTATCTAGGTTTTTGGATTGTGTCCATCATAGTAACAAGTTAATTAGTCAGTAATAGTTATATTTAAAGAAACTGGAAATGAAAATGCATAAATGTAATTTAGAAAGGAGAGTAGACTGCAGAAACAGATACGTTTAAATCTGTACCAAATTTGGCATTGTTATTTTCTTCTGCTTTTATTAATAGGCTGGAGAAATTAATGTTATGTATATGCATGCATGCCTTGAACAATGGTACAGGCTATTGGATAAGGCAAACACCATCTGATATCGTTTATGAAAGGTCATAGCTAAGAAGAGCAACAACACAGAACGCAGTACCTAGTGATGTTGAGAATATTATTTTGTGTGAGTTCTTATCCTGGGGGTCCTTTCCTTGAGGCATTAGGCTGTTTTTCCCTTGGTCTCCAGTTCTATGAGTATATCAAAACCACATGGAAAAGGCATAAACCTGACTTATGAAGGACGAGAGCAGGGATTGTGCAGCTTCAGAACAAAGATTTCAGCTAGATGAAAACTAATTCTATTCAAAAGCTCAATAGAGAAGGTATCCTTGCCTATAGAGTTTCCAGATGGCGATGAGATACATTGAACTCGACTCACTGTCTGCTCACATGAGACGGGGGAACGTCTAATGGTTTAGAAGAATCTTAGTTTGTAAATCAGTCCAGAGAACAGACATCCTTGGCACCTGTTCTACTCAAGTTGTCCCTTTGAATCATGGCTGCTTCAGACTTGGCATTTAGCAGGAATTTTCCATGTTTTCATCTTGAGGAATATGTTTCATCCCAGGATTTAACGCAGCAGGTCGGTGTGCAAAAAAGTCCAGGAGAAATGAATCTTCATCATTCAGAAGTCAGACTATTGAGCAGTGCTTTGTCTTATCCAGGGATAAGCCTGCACAGTCCCACTGGGATGGCAATGCTTAGTAACTTGTCAGTGTCCTTTCTGGCTGTGGGTTTCTCCCTGTCTAGTTTTTTCATCTTTTGCTCATTGTCCGAGAAAAGAATTTTTATTTTACATCCTTTTGTAAATGTGCATCTCTGTTCTCAAAGGGTTCTTGTTTCAGGGTCCTGATATTTTCATGTAGTTTTTTAATACATTTAGTACACGTCAATGGTCAGAAAGATGGTTTTGTTGTGGAAAAAGCAGTGAATATGAGGGGTTGGTTAAGGAAGCAATGTAAGGGATTTTGTCCTGACCCTTAAGAAGGGATGCAGATGCACAGAAAGCGTGAGCTCAGTGGGAGCAGAGGTACTCAGCCAGTGTCAGGATCACACCCATGGGTAGTTAAACTTAGGTGAGCTTAATACTTTGACATAGGGAAAGGGCCAGTTCTGAAGTCACAAAATTCTGAGGTTGTCCTGAAACAATCTGTGTGTTTTCCACATTCATTTGGATTCTACAAAGTATCGTACAGGGGACTGTCATCAGTCTGGAATGGTAGAGGAACATCAAGAAGGTAATGTCAAGAGGACACATGGCAGAAATGCAGATGGACTAAATTGAACTGTATTTGATTAATTAACCGTGAAGACAAAACTATGGAGCATAGTAAAAAAAAAAAAATAATAATCTAGAAAACTTAGTTCTGCATATTCTTTCCTTCCGTTTTCATTCCAGCTCCCCACCATCCTTTTAAATAGTATTTAGCAAGAACTTGTCTTCTTTTTTAACTTATTTTCGAGGCACTTTTCCCAGATGCTATTTCCTCCCTGAACTAAATGACTCAAGCTTTTACTGATAATGATGGAGCAACATCTGCAAAGGTTATGAGTGGCCATAGCAAGGAGATTCTGTGCAATAGGTAGATAATGTACATAATTATTTTTAAAAGGAGAATTGGAAGCATTACAGCATGAAATGAAGGAACAGCAGGGAAAGGGGCATGTTTTTGCCCGGGGCTGTGAGACAAGCAAAGCTATTGAATATACTATCAAATATGTTTAAGCCTCAGATTGCAATAGATACTATTTCCCATGTTTTTCTGCCTTCCATTTAATGTGACGCACCAAAAAGTAATAAACCTCCCCCTTGCTCAAGTCTCTCCCACAGCTATAGAATCCGAGACCAGAAAAGGTTTTTCTTGAAAGAGAAGTTGGAGGAACAGGCTGTGACTAATTCTCTGTCTCTTCTGTTTAGAAAAGGGAAATACTGTCATTTTCAGTGGCAACAGTAAAATTCTGATGATCATTTTCTTTTTGGCTGCATCTGCCCGCTATGACCACCTAAGGATCCAATGGTACTTGCCAGCCATAGGTCACTGGAGGCTCCCATTCTTAGTAGGAATGGGGAGGGGGCGGTGGGGAAAGAACAACAAAAATCTTCTGCCCAGTAGCATTTGATTAAGTTCACTACACGGCAGTTTTGTTTTCTAAAGCAGCACTGGGCTTTAGGAGGAAGGGAAATGAATCTATGAGCAGATTGTGTTGTCTCTGTGGTAGCTTATTGTCACTTCAGGAGTTGGCAGATGCTTGGTTGCTGTGTGACACTGCGTATGAAATAGCTTTTGCAGAGAGCTGCCCTTGTATTCAGCCGTATATCTTTTTTTGCCCTGTGATACGTTTGCATTTTTCAGTATAGCGTATTTCAAAAGTGGTGAAAGTTACACCTACCATACCAACACAAACCATTTTGGATAATGATCAAAGCCTATGTATATCTATGAGCATCACATCACAAAAGCTTTTTATCTTCTAATTCTTAGACATAAGAATCTTAGAAATAAGGTTACTATTTGAAATACTATGAAGTAAACCTGTCTTCCTGCTTCCTCTTGCATTGGGGCATACATTGTATATGACTTGACTTTAATTAGTTACTTAAGTTCCACGTAGTGCTGTACAAATGAAAAGCCCAGGGAACAGGCGGAGGAGGACAACGAACCATCTGCCAGCACAATTCTCACCTTTTTGGACACTTCTCCTTGTTAACCCAACCCAAATCAAAGTCAGCCTCCGTGATTCGTATGGATCCAGAGCATGCATATTTAGGGCTAGTCTCATCTCTCTTGTGTGATGTCCTGTTATTAGGTAGTAATGTAGTTGCTGTTTGTTCACTCGTAATTTTCAAAGGCATTTGTTAAAACCTTTTCTTGCTAATTGCAGTTTTCCTCCTAAATCTTTATGTGTTTTTCCAGTCTTTGTCTTCATACATATTCACCTTTCTTGGGTTACCTGTCTACTTTGGAACAGAGTTCCTATTACATGTGATCACCTGAAATTTCCTTCTCTCTTCTCTGCATTTCAGCCTTAGAAGCATAGAACGTCAATGGACAGAGTATTCCCAGTCAGGAGAACACAGGCTGCACCTCAGGGCTTTTTGTCCGGTCCCTGGGGCTGTTCATACATTTCCTGTCCCTTGGGCTCCCTAGGTTATCCCCTTCTCTGCTTAGTGACATGCAAGCACTGTTTAAGCTCTTTGAGCTCTCGAAATGAAAGGTGCAATGTATTGCTACTCCTCAACCAGTGTTTAAAAGTCATGAAAGGCAAGTGAATTTAATCCAGATCTTACATAATTCATCTGATCGAAACACTCTCCAGTTGTTCCTGTAATTTGCCCATCACTCTGGTGACAACTTTGCCAATTCCTTCCATATCTAGAAAGCAAATAGTCATTTACAGACTGTGTATTCATATTCCTGCCCTTAGCGTTGTCTGTTTGATAAAAAGCATTGATATCCACCTGCTCCTGTCTGCCTTGTTACAGTGCTGCAGTGACACCTGCTCGGGGATTCGCGATGATGCCTGCCCTCAGCGTGCTGGTCTCCGGCAGCCCTGCCTGAGCAGGCACCAAGCTCCAGCACTTGTCCATGCTGGAGGTGACAGTGGTGGGGATTGGCGGTCCTGCACAGGATGCTCTAGGCCTGGTCACGTTTGGGGTAAATCTTGTCTGAGGCCAAGCTCCAGCAGTTTTGCTCACCAGGGCTTTTGCTTGAGCGGATTGAGAGAAAGGAATATGAAACGTTGCCTATGATCTGGACAACTGGAAAATTAACTGCGTTCAGATTTCTTTCTGTGGGGCTTTCTTTGTGGGTTTTGTTTTGTTTTTATTCGGTTAAATGGTGTGTGGTTTGTTTTTTGTTTTTTTTTCCCCCCTGAAAAACACAAAAACTCAGCAAAAGTACCTTCAGAAGCTCTCTGCATATAATGAAGCATTTGTTGTGCGTAAGAATAATTCTGTCTGAATGGAAGGTTGTTTAACAGCAGCAAATCACCTGCAGATTAAATCCTAGACTGAATTCGTAATTATGAACCTGAGTCTTCACTGACTGCTGTAACTGTGTATATTTGACCTTTGGTTTGCATGAAATTTTTCTGAAGTCGAAGACGTTAGAGAACACAACGCGACTGCTATGACTAATAGTAATGGAGCTAAATTCCCTTGTACTGTAGAAATGTTCTTGTTGAAAAAGTCATTTGGCTGTACTGTATACTGATTATAGCCCTCCCTTTTCTGTAAATCTTTGATAGCAATTCAGATCTTTATGTTAATATTTTGTGTCATTAGGGTTACTCTAACCCTTCATTAGCTCAGGATGAACACTATGGGGAAGGTTTCCTGCACTGCAGCAGGGGAAAATCAGGCAGAATGGAAACCATTTTACTAAAGGAAGCAGAAGCTTAACAGAGAGCAGGTGGGTCTGCTTGGCAGAGAGTATGGTTCTTAATAAGAAAGGAAATTGATGTGTCACAGTTTAAAAGTTTATTTTAAGTCTGTGTCTTATTTTATTTTTAAGTTGAAGTAGTCTTCAAAAAAACTAAACATCTGAACTGCTTTGTCACCAGCCAACATCCTTATTTGCAATTATAGTAACGAGGCAATGAAAAGAGGGAGGATGAATATTGAGTCACAGATACATCCAGATCACTTAGGCATCCAAATAACACAGTTGTCCTCGATTCCCCACATAGGCAGCATACAGAGCTACATAGATTCCTCACTTGAGATCTGAGTTGTCCTCTGAAGGTGTCTTCATTAGCTACGGCAGAAAGCTGAGTGATTACTCTTGTAACTCAGATACCTCAAAAACTAAGGTGGGACAAAGTTTGTTCTCCTCTCTCACATTGCCATTGCGAGTGTTGAGATTCAGCTGAACAACACCGGAGATGCAAAGTTAGCACTTTTTTGTGTGTATAATGGTCACTTGAATAGGATAAAGAAAATAATTGGAGAGACATTGGCATGAAGAGAGCTAGTCAGCTAAAACCAGTGCAAGAACGTTTGAGCCTGCTGTTGGACAATAAATTTTTATCTGACTCTTTGGAGACTGCGGCAGTCTCCTTGAGGTGTTACAGCTTGATGGGACAGTTAAAAATAGGGTCTTATATACAAATTCTTAGCCATCTGCAGATTCAGTGACTGATAAACGAACAGATCTTGGATTACCAGAGGTGAAGAGCAGTAAGAGCAAACCAGACAACGCTGCTTGGGAGCAGAGTGTATCTAAAGGGTGGGGGTTTTCATGAAAACTGGCAAATATCTGCAGATATGATCATTCTTTTTTCAATTTTTTTTTTTTAAACATTTATGCAGAATGATCTTATGATCCAAATGATCCAAAGGCTTACAGAAGTTGGGGGTTTTTTAAATGTAATTTACAAATTAGTGTGCTTGCCTTTTTTTATTATTATTCCATTAAAAAAAAAAAAAAAAAGAGGAGGTGGTGTCTATGTTCCTGCACATTATTTGCAATAGTCCGCAACAAGCAGAAAGGCCAGAATTGTGCCTATGGAGTATTTTGCCTCTTATGAATTCTGGGGCCATAAATTCATGTTTTGGCAGACTTTTCTTTGTGTGCTGGTACCTCTTGTTCATTGTAGTTGATGATTAGCTTAGGCAGTTATTGTAAGCGATGTTTAATTAGTGCAACAGAGGAATAGAAACTTGTTCAAAATATTCTCTAGGGATTTCTCAGGAAGACATTTGCAGGGCTCTGACTGCATTTGTTTCCAGTAGGACTGAAAGAGTTCATTGACACTGAAATTACTGAGTTTATTACAGATATTCCGCTTAATACTGAAAATCGGTATATAATATAGAAGTCTTTGGAAGATATGAACTGTTACTTCTCATTGTTTAACAGAGTAATGTGGATGAATTTATTTGAAGAGCCCAGAATTGCTGTTTTATTAAACCAGTGCAGGAGTAAGGATATGGAACTCTGCATCCTTCTTTGCTAGAGCCATACAAAATTATTGGCAGGAATGCTAGTTATAGATACAATTTGTAAATAAATGAGGTGTGGATTCCAGGTTACACATACTTTGAATGAATCATGGAAGAAAATTAATGCCACTCTGTGCCATGTTGCATGAGTCACAAAAGAAAATTAATAATTTAATTTTTGTATCAGTTAGGACTCTGGCTAGTTTGGCAGCTTGTGGGGATTGAAGGTTTATTGTGTTAGGTTCCTCTAAAAATCTGCTTTAGTTTCTTTCTGAGATTGTAAAGATAAACAGTAAATCAAATTGTCTTATTTTCATTGCAGTATGCAGATCCCCAGTATGAGGTGACTGCATTAACACTGTACTTATTTTCTGGAGTTCGCAGGTAATTGTGTGTTGACTTCCTGCGTAATAATGCTGGTTCATAGCAAAATGGTGAAGCAGAGCCCCTTGCTCTATTATCTGTCATCTCTGCTCAAGTACTTGATTGTTCTCCATGTAGGCAATGAATAATCTGCTCGATGCTGACTTTGTTCTTTGGGCAACACAAACCCTTTACTAAGGAAAGTTGTATTTTTTTGAAAAGCACAAGCATTGACCTTCACTGAAGTCCAGCAGAATGTTCTGAGCAGTTGCAGAGGGACAGACACTTCCCCTCTCATTTGTGAAGCCTGTAAGAACATTCGAGATGTGACTTTCAAAAGCACTCTCCACTGGTATAGCTCTGCAGACATTAAAGTCAATGGGAGTTTTATTTCAGTGGGAGCAGTCAAGCCAAAACTGAATGCCCTACTTTATATGTCAAAGTTGCAGGAATAAGTTACAAGAGGTAAAGTTGTTTGAAATAATTCAGGATGTCAGAAAGAGAGAGAATGCTGTCTGCAAATGATATACAAAACCCAACAAATCTTATGCCAAGAAACAGAATAACAAAATACTCCTGTTTCCCTTAATATGTCTGTAGTAGCACGTGTACTGCCTTGCTGTGAAGTGCAGTTGAAAAGGAAAAAAAAAATTAAAAAAAATAAAAAAGAAAAGCAGTGGTAGTTACAGATTGTCACTGTAAGTGCCACCAACATGAAAGGCCACTGGGAGCTGAAATCAGGCTCAAAGGGAGCTTGGGGAGCATTTAATGCCAGAGCTTGGCCATCAGCTCAGAATCTACTATTATTAATATGAGCTGTGGTATGTCTAAGATTGCATTTGAATAAATAGAGCAAACCAAAATGGCATGTATACTGAAAGGTGACACCAGGAGAGAGTAAGTAGCTAATAAAGAGCAGGGTAGATTGAGCATTCAATATGTGGTGGAAGATGCACATCCTTTCTGGAAGGAGCTGTTTGCAGTCCTTCGGCAGTATTTTCTATTATATTAGTTCTGTCTCTGAATTCGCCTGGGCTCTGTTCTTGTACACTAACCCCAATTGTGCTCCAGGGTGTTCCTGCAGTTGTAGCGTAAAGGATGACCTCTTGTATCCAGCACCTTTTTGCATGGGTGGAGTGGAGAGCAGCTCTCCGTGAACCTTCAGCTTGTGCTTCTCCATGCTGCTTCCTCTCAACGCTCTTCTCTCTTTGGCGCTGCCTAACTCTGACTCTGGCTGTCCATGGGGTTTTCCTTTGTGCTTGATCTAACCATGTGGTAGAACAATACAAATTGAACATGGTTCTGTCAAGCACCATGGAAGGCTGCATACTCCCTGCCGCATGGCATGCTGGGATACTTCTGCTGTTTTCAGAAGCATCAAAAGGTGAGAGATTCCCCTTTTCTCACAGGAAAAATGAAAAAGGTGAAGTGTTGCTTAACCAGACTCCCGGACACTGCAGGGGGGAGCCCTAGTGATGTTTGTGACAGATTTTCCAGAGGGCTTGCATGCAGAATAACCATTTCTAAGTAATTAATCCGTTTAATTGCTCCTACAATGAAGTTAGGCATCCTGTTGATTAATATGATTCAAGGGTGATTCCAGCCGTACCTACAGAGATGAAAAATCATTTTTGTCTTCTTACTTTATAAATAACGTAAGCTGCGTCTCTCTATTTGAGCTGTCCAGTGAGTCCTTCTACTTGAGGTACGCTTTGGCTTCTGTTTCTGTAACAAAATGCCTGCTACTTAATGTAACTTTGGACCTGATCTTAACATGTTGGCATTTCATTATGAAAATGTATACTGCAAAAGAACTTCAGAAGAGTCTACAAAGCATTATCTTTTATCTCTTGAAATGACATGGGTAACATGGCCTGTATGAAAACAGTATTATCTAATAGTTACATAGCACAAAGCTGAGTCGGCGTACCCAAATTTGCCTTTTTAGCTTTGGCAGCTTAGATAAGATCTATAACATACTTCTGCCTAACTTCCCCTACTATGGAAAGTAGAGATAATTACACCTATTTATAAAGGACTTAGAGATTCTCATACAGAATTTTTCTTATATGGAAATACTACCTCATCTTGCACATTTGTTACATATCTCTTTTGAGCCATCAGAAGAAGGGCATCTGAGATTCTTAGATTTTAGCTGTAATTACCGACAAGAATTAATACTACCGATGTGAACTTATGACAAACAACGTACCTTATTTTTTTCCTGAAAACCTACGAGAATTGTGATCAGTGGTTACATGAAGAAGTGACTGTCAGGATTCCTGGGGTTTTTGTCCAAGTTTTAGGCCAAGTGATCTCTGTGATGATATTTTTGGTGCCAAATATGAGGCAGCTGGATTCATCTTTCCTAGAATGAATACGTCAGGTCAGTATTTAAGCCCCTGTTGAAACAGCTTGATTTTTTCCAGAACAGATCATCCAGCACTCTTTTTACTTCCTTTGGGCAAAGCTAAGTTGTAAAAACTGAAATGAGGTTTGCTAAACAATGCTTAAGAAGAAGAATAGTACAAAAAGGTCATTGTCTCTGTTGCTTAATTTCTCCATGTGGGTATTAGAAAGCCACCTAAAATTTTTGAGCACTTGGAAATGTGGTGTTTCTTTATCTCAGTACTGCCGTTTTGTAGAATGGCATGTGTGTTTGTTTAATGATACTGAGGAATTGCAAAGTGGTGTCACGTAGGTTGAAATGAAAAAGTTATCAGAGTAACTAGCAATTCAGATAAACACAGTTGCTCTCAGTTAAACATAGACCTTGCTGTTGCCTTGGCTACTTATTTTACAGCAAACTTAATTCCTTTTACTTTTGGAAATAACTGGAATCTCCCAGGTTATGTTTTATGTTCAGCCAAGCTTCACAGAGTTCTCAGCTACAGTGCACGCATGCTTTCAGGTGTAATAAAATGACCAAATGTCTTGTCTGAAATAGTAAGATGAAGCCAAATGTTTCTTCTGTGCCTGTCTTGCATCTCTTTTCCATGGCTTTCCACAGGTGACTTTATAGTGTGCAAGAAGTACTACATGTATGTGATGGTTAATTTTACTTCCTGAATCCTGTCATGTTCACTCAGAGCCTTGCAGAAGTACACTAATAAAGCCCTGTGTGTAGAAATGGATATACACACTTAAATAGTTCTGCAAGCAGATGGCTGAGTTTCACATTAGTATCCCAGATGGGAATATCTTCACAGAGCAGCCACCTGTCCAAGGGATCTCAAGGCTCAGGTCAAATAGTAAATTGTATCTAGTCTTTGGCAGGTGATTCCTGCTGTCTCACAGTCTGACAGATGACTGACTGAGTACTTGCTGAGCATCTACATGCTATTGATTACTTTTGACTCAGCGCTTACCTGGGTAACTCTTATTTAAACTCATTTAGAAAAAAAAAAAAAAGGAAAAGGGAAAAAAATGAGAGAGGAAAAGAAAGAAAAGCATGAAGGTGATGTTTGCTCCCTTCCTCTCCTGCTGAGTTGTGAGGGCTTTCCCCTGTTGCAAGCGTGGAGGCAGTGGAGTCGTGCCCAGGCAAGATCAACTTCTTACAGCTGATGCGGTGTGGAAAGTTGTATGCCATCAAGAGAGCGAGACTGCTAAGTCAAAATGTGGTAAATATTCTTTATGTACTTTGTCAGAAAGCTTGAAAGAAAACCAAAAAGGTTATTTCAACCTCTAATGTTACAATACTCCTTTTTCTCCTTCATAAAGCTTTCCACTTACTTTCACATGCTTCTTTTTTCCCATAGAAGAGGAATCTTGTATCCATCAGTAGACTGAAAACTATACTTAATAAATTTTTACACTGTGTAACTTCATAACATTTGTGATTATTCTTACAAAGAAAGCTTTTACAATGAAAATTCGAAGAGCTTCTTCTTCTAGGGTTAATTTGGGGATTTCCAAGACACTTTCTGATCACTGAAAAAATTTGGTGGGTTTTTCAGGGTGTACTGTATTGTAGCAGTTTTAATAAACTCTGATAACTGTTCATCTTTGGCATTATTTCCAAAGAATCATAAACAACCAAATGTACCGTCTTATAAATCTAAGAAAGAATAGCTGTATGTTGTTGTAATCAAGCCATAGTATGCTCATCACTTGACATTTTAGCCTGACTACCAAGCCTGGAATTTGTAGGACTGGAAAGCAGATGGGTTTTTTTGAAAGGATGAGTTAAATGATGGTAATGTGGAGAAAGTATTTTTATAATACTTTAAAATGCCCAGTGGCCCTAATATTTTAAGTGCTGTGCTGTCAAACTAAAAAACAGTAGCTAGGTCTCACTTTAGATGTATAATTTACAATAAGCATGATAACCTGTGAAGTATTTAGCACCACAGAAGTGGTAGCGTACAAAGCTGTATGTGATGTTTCTCATAATCTAGCTCGGAATTACAAAAGTAAACTGAAGCGTGTCTGTGGAATCAAAATGTTAGATTGCCCGCAGAATTGCTTGCTTTCACTGCATCATCCTGTGCAGGTAATGTGTAACATAAATTAAAATCATGGTGGGTTTAGGTGACTTCTTTTTTCTTACAGAAAATTGTACGTGGTCATAAAAAGAGCAGTGGTGTATTTATCAGTCTGAGAGGGGGAAGCAGGTGATGAATGTCATCAAGTCTCTAAAAGCAAATTTCAGCTCAGGTTGAAGTTTTTATTGATGTTTTCACTTGCTCAGGTCATTCCTGAGAAAGCCTTGCAATTGACTTTTAAAACTCTGGAAAAGTTAAAAAATCCTTCTTGGTGGTTATGTTTGCTGGGCATTACACAAGGTTCCTGAGACAATTCTGCGGCTTCCATTATGAAATATGAAGTGAGTGGGCAGGTATTGCATGGTGGGGTCTTGGCAGCACTTTGCTTACATACACATTTATTAATACTCCTGGTTCCTTGAAACACAGAGATCAAGTTTCCAACCTGCTGTTATTAAAAGAGAAAAAACAAATCTGAAAAGGACAGATTAGTTCACTGAGCCTAATTGCAAAAGCATTTCATTAGAACGGGTCAAAAACCTAGTCAAAGAGGTCTGGCAATCATGGTATAATGGTACATTAGGGAGTGCTTCTCACTAAGTATGGTCTACCCGTTCCTTAATTAAAATGAAAATGATTTAAACTGCTATTACTTTCCTTTGCTGTTTGTTTAACATAGTTAATAAAGGTATCTCATTGTTGGAAAACTGACAAGGTTCTCTCATAAAAGATTGCTCTCAAAAATAACTCCCAATAGCTGACGTCTAAAAATTTTGGGCTTTTTAATGACATCTTTAAAAGTCCTTTGTCATTTGAATGCACTAAGATAGCTCCTGCTTTCATGAGGTCCCTTTTCCTTGTTGTGAGACTAAATTCCAAATGGGAAGAAGTGACTTTGCTGGAGCTTATTTGAAGCAGACTCCAACAGCTAATTAGATGTGCTTCAAAAAATACCTTAACAGGTAGGCTGGTTAGACAAGGGCTTAATCTGTCAAGGGAAGGGGTGAAAAACCAGTGGCTAGTCTGGGGAGTAATTTGATAAATTGCGGAACAAAAATCTTTGGCAAGTATTAAAATCGTGTGCAGGAGCCGGGAGCTGACAGGAGGCGGTGTTGAGAATAGATTCCACAAAATCTCCGATTGCTGCAGTTATCAGGAACTGTGTTCTGGAATATATTCTCCTTTTATTGCAGGGTCAGAGGATTACAGAAGTAAATTCACTGGGAAGTGTTTCATGGACCTTGTCTGTCCTGAGAAGTGTCGCTGCGAGGGAACAATTGTAGACTGCTCTAACCAAAAACTCACCCGGTTACCCAGTCACCTTCCTGAATATACTACTGATCTGTAAGTGCTGGCTCTCCAGGATGTGCTCAGCAGGGCATGTTGGTTTTCCTAGTTTTTAAAGGCTGTAACATGACTCAGACCAAGGCACCTTCTACTTTAATCCCTGTGTGAAAAAGGGGAAGTTAATTTTATTTCAAAGAAGCACCACAATTCTCTTACTTCATTAGTATTCATACCAACTGTGGGGATGAGAAAGGAGCCATGGCCCTGTGCATCAGCTGCCCCGTGTGTGTCGTCTTGAAGTGTTGACCTGTTATGTGGCCCAGGCAGTATGGTTCCTTTCCATTCTACCTCCGAGTCCTTTGTCTTTGCATCCGGTCATTTTTATTTAAGAAATGGATTAACCCTTCTGAGTTAAATCTGTGCTCAGGAGCCCATTCCATCTCAGCAGTGCCTGCTACTCGGGTGAAACGGCTCTTACTAAAATGTATTGTTAAGCTATAAGTGATTTTATGAAATTTATTTGCTTTTAGAGATTCTTCAGAATTCAGAATTATAATATACTGCTAAAGAGACTATGAGAAAACCTGTTTATTACTTAATAACCGAAGAACCTTTTGTTATATTAGTAGCCCATTCAAACACAATTCTCTTTCTATGTTAGTATTCTATTTATTGTACTTAAGGCAATTGATTTAAACCCCCATAAAAATTGTTGATCTGAAGTTAAGATAGAAAAATTGGAGACAGACATCCAGAAACACAGCAAAGTCTCTACATAGAAAAATGGCGTTACATGTAATCAGACAAAGAATTTTGCATCCCAAGCCTGCCAAGACAGTGGCCTCTGCATTAATTTTGAAGACCAGTAGACTTCGATGGGAAAGGAGCTGAAATCAGATCCTTCTGTTTACACAAACCCCACCTCCAATTGCATGTCTGCTGTAGGAGGGTGTGGGAGAGAAATTTAGTCACGAAAACAAGGCGTTAAGGTTAATAATCCCTTATCCTGTGCATTGGAAGAAGGCGGTATTCTGACATTGTCCTTTGGCATTGCACTCTTAAAGGCATCCTGAGCTTTTACTGTAGATGCCTTTGTATGTTCCCTTTCCTTCAAAGCTAAACTCTTTTCACTCTAGGAGTCTGGGCAACATATGGCAGATAGTGTCTTGCTTAACAAAGGTCATAGTTCTCTGTGTGGCAGCCCTGTATGTCACAGTGACTGTGAAGTATTAAATGTCTCTTATTTTGTTTCTATCAGGCGTTTGAATGACAATGATATTTCTGTTTTGGAAGCCCTCGGACTCTTCAAGAAATTGCCTAACCTCAGAAAAATGTAAGTTTGAGTCACTTGCTTGTTAGAATACGTGCTGCCTTGGATTATAAGGAAGGAGGAAGGGATGCTTTTTTTTTGTAGTGTAGTACTGTGGTAGCAGAAATCACGTTTTTAATGTGAATTTAAGGAAACTGAATGAGTTGCCTGTTAGATGGACAGGCCCAGTTAAATCACAGGGGCAGATGAAGATCCCTAGGCTGACATTTCAGTGTTCTTTAGGCTATATTTCTTAAAGTCTTTGACTCATGGAGACTGAAGGGAATTCTGTCCTGGAATTTATTCAGATGTATGCTTATTACCAGAGATGTCTGCAAAGTTCAGCATTTTAGCTTTGTCTTTTGAATGCATTGTGTGACTCCAACTGGTGTGTTTGTTCGAAATAGTCAAGGAAAAATAATATTGTAAGATATAGATGATGGCAGTTTCTTTTGATCATCATTGTTTTACAGAGGAGAAGTAATTAGCTAGAGATCAGTCATTTAAATATATCTGTATAATTCCGTTAACAGCCAGAGTCCTGGCACTGCACAATGTATATATTTAATAAAAGCTGTGTTTTGGAAAGAGAATGTTTTGTTAGATTACCTCCTGATAATCTTCTAAATGGGTCTTTATGAAGTTATTTAAAGTTTTAACCCTATGTCCCCATTGCTAATGTCTCATCTAACTGTTTGCTTTTAGTAAGATTTTATTGCTAGAGTCAAGGTAATTTAGGGAAACCCAACCAACCAACCAGGCTTTGCATTCTGCATTCATTTCGCGTGGTTTCTGCCATCGGGAGCTTCCTAGCCGCTTGAACCCATGTAAGATCTCAGGGGATTTGGAGACAACTGTAGTTGGTTGGATTCTTATGACAGCTTTATTTCTGCGAGAGTTTCAGGTGCATGGGAGTGGGCGTTGTATTTGTGCAAGTACAGGCCACCAGACTTGGGGAACTAATCATATACATTAGCGTCCTATTTTATGAATGATCCATAAGCTGTAGCTATAGTGCAATTAGAAAAGTTGTTGACATTGGAGTGCCCTGTTGTCTATGTAAGTAGATAGTAAATGTCCTCACCAAACCTTCAGGATTTGTGTTTTGAATACTGGAGGATTGTGATAGCTGGAATAATTTCTTTCATTTTATTTAAAACTAACTGTAGGCAAGTCACGGTGCTGTCCTTCCTGTTCCCATCAGTCACTCAGGTGGGAGGAATGCCTCGACAGACCTGTACTGTTATGCATAAATGCAGCATGAAACAGTAACGAGAGTTTTTTTAAGAGTGTTTCCTGTGAAACAAAAAATCTTTCTGCTCTGTTCTTAGTAGGCGATGAGAACTGAGGTGTACAGGTGCAGTTCAAATGGATGGCAAAAAGAAGTTGTGCCCTACACCTCATAAAAAGTCTCTCTCATGTGGATTTTTATTAGCAGCTTCCAAGCAGAGGCTCTTTAGGTAGTCTGTAGTTAAGCTAATTTCTTTTGTTCTACCTGATGTTGTCAAGAACTATCTCAATTTGAATAAAGGGATTTTCTGAAAAGGGTGGGTTTTCATATACGCGGAGCAACATTTCAACCTTACTCAGTAGCTTGATCCTTAAAAAGACAGATTAGACTTCTTTTTTCTAATTCTCCTAGTTCCATTTTGTGAAGGGGAAGGGTTAACAGGAAAAAACAAACAAGCAAACAAACACCCCTTTCCTTCTATGTTGTTATTTGGCCTTTATGAAGTATCCTTCTGCTAATAATAGACCTCTCTCCATCATGCAAGAAGGGAAATGTAGGGAAATACCAGGGATTGCCACTGCTAATGGTCTTAATGCAGCAGGTCTCTGTGTGTGGCAGGAATGTGGTGTATGTACTCTTCATTAAGTCTGACTGCCTACTGCTGCTATTAAATTAATGAGGAAGAATACTGATCAAAATCCCATTTTTTCAGTGTGTAGAAGGGACTAGAAATTTTACCGTTATTTGATTGGCAATATCGATTCTGTCTCATATTCCTTGTCTGTTCAAGTGTTAAAGGAAAACAGCATGTGGAGGAATCTGTCTGGAAATGGCATTGCTTCCTAGGCTTCGGAAAACAATTTAGAGGTTTGCAGTGGCAGACCATCAGCCTAGATCAGCTTTTTTTTTCTTTTTCTCTTTATTTAATCTTTGTAATTCTCTTTCTCCTGAAATGAATCTGAATATCTGGAAGCTGAATATATTAATGGGTATTTGAATGATTGCCCTTGGATTGTCCTTTACTTCAGTTTAAGGCTAGTGACAGATCCACGTCAAGGAAATTTGCAAAGAAAGTTCCACTGTGGCTAGTAAACCTCCAGCATAATTCCAGAGAGAAAGGAATTAGCTCTTTGTTCCTCTTGATGGGTGTTTCATCTTGGTGCCTCCTCATCTTACATTATGCTTAAGCGTAGCTTTGGTTTATAACATAAATGCTCTGAGGTGGTCTGTAAATTGGACCTTAAGAAGGATTCAGGTTTTACTTGCATTCTGGGTGTACGCTCACATTTGTTCTTTTGGCGCTCAGGCTCCATCAGTTGTCCATGTCTGTATGTGTGTTGTGGCATATCAGTGGCTCCTGCGTTTTCTAATAAGATTCCAAAGGGAAGTACTCACAGGTGTGGCATTGACATATTAGGGTTGCTCCAGTGTGTATATGTGAGAATAGTCTTTAATTACATATTCACATAATAATTTTCAGTTGGACTCTTGTCCCAATCCCTTGCTGGGTTCCTCATCCCCTGATTCAGCGTGGTTTCTGTTCTCACCGTGTTTTGCCTCAGCGTAAGGCCAGTGTCTTGTCCCTTTTCTCTCTACCTCTCTCTAGTCGCTGACAAAACTCCTACTCTTCTCACTCAGGCTCCACTCCCAGCCCTCACGCACAGTTACTCCACTGCATTGTCTTGAGCTGGTTTTTAGAGCCTTCGCAGATCTCTCTGGGGCCCTCTCTCTACCCAGCCAAGGATGTTACTTCTTAACACTGCCTGGGATTGGCAGAGTAGATATTTGGGTAGAGAAATGTGCCCAGTCCCAAAGTTTGTACAGTCTGTAGCTCAGTGTCCTGCACCGTCTTGAGAAACATTGGAAGATGTCATCTGAAGAAGAATATGAAGTGAAAAAATCTCTGGAAAATTAGCTGCTAGAATACAGATTTTTCCAAAAAAATATGTCTTGCCAGTCTCCTTGGATTGTTGCAGGCATTTTAAATCTCTTTGTTTAAGAATTCAGCCAAATCCTACCAGATTTTTCCCAGGGAAAGATGTATCCTTTGAACAAAGCACCTTACATGGTAGTTACCAATTAGCAAACCTGAAATCAGAATTTATTTGAGTGCTTTGGGCAGCATTGTCAGACTTTTGAGATACGAGAAAAATGGAATTTTGGTTAGCTTTATTTCCTGGAATAGGTGAACTTCTTTTGTTTTTTTTTAAAAAAAAAAAAAAAAAAAAGAATCTACCTCTAAACATGAAAAGGACATCTGACAGTTCATTATTTTAAATCATGCCCATGTTATAAAGTAAACATTAAAAAAATAAATGGGAAGTGTCAGATCACCTTTGCAATAGATGGTACTGCCAACCCCACCTCTAACATATAATTAACTTTTGGAGTGTAATTTGTCTGTAAATATTCCTCCTAAGCTGAACCTTATTGTATGATGCGTCAGCCCAGGACTGAATACGTTTTAGTGCAAAACAAAAGTGAATTCTTGATACAGAAATTTAAAGGTCACAGATCCATAATGCAAAGTTATGCCACATTTTATTTAGGAATTAAATTCCTAACATTACCCTGCTGGTTTTTAAAAGGTGAACATGTCTGCATATGCCTTTTAAAAAAAAAATAAAATCAAATTCAGTAATTAGCTGCAAAACCCCATATACATAATGCTATTTTCATAACCTAAATTTTAATCCGTCTTTGTTTAATGCTTTTTACAGTAGAATAAAAAGGTTGATGTAGATTCCTGTAGACAGACCTAACCCAATCCAGAAGTAATTCACTGTGTTCTCCAGTGGGTTTCGCAAAATGCCCTGAACTCTGTGTTACTTTCATTGCCTTCTTATCATATTACCTCATCTGATCTTGCAAGTGTAAAGGGATGACTTTTCTCTGGAAACTAAAGTCACATTACAGTGACTTCCAGGCTCCAAGAACCAGTTGCTAGTATTTTGCAGGGTGGTTAGAAAAAAGCAGATTCAATCAGCTTAAAATGCAGGAGAAATACACGGGTGCTTTCTGAGCTCCATAAGAGTGGGAGCAGCTCCATGACATGGTTTTTGGTGGTATCCTATCCCTGAGAGCGAGAAAGGCTCCAGGACCCTGCTGCCCTCCAGCCCGGGGAGCTGGAAGCTTCTGCCTTTCACAGAGAATGTTACCAGGGGGAGATCTTCTCAACCAACATGGGAAGATCTCACATCAGGTAGGGGTGAGGGCCAACACTGCCATTCACAGAGGTAAGGTTTTGACTTTTGTGGAAGGAAACAGTTCTTTGCTTGCAGCAGCTGCCAAATTCATCATGAAGCAAACACTGAGGACCCCACAACTCCCTGGGACTCTACCTCAAGTTGTTAATCAGTGAAAAAACCCTCCAGTGCTTGGGGATTCCCTCGGCAGTGGGAGCCTGGAGGGATCTTCTGGCCATGGCAGGCAGGTTCAAGCTCCAAAACCCCCATGGTACCTAACTGAGTGGGAGCATGGAGATAGACTTGCTTGCTGAAATGGGATGCTGACCCATAGGGAAAGGACGCAGCTCCTAGATGGCAGCTCCGGAGCCTGCCTACTCCTTGGTGCCTATGGGAAATCAGTGGGGAACTGGACATTCCCACTGAGGTCCCGGCAGCTGTTTCTGTAGTGAAAAAATTGGCAATGAGCTCACATTCAAAATAAAGGGGCGAACCGCCACACTTCATGCACTGCTGGGGAGAAAAAGGACTGACCTCCTTTCTCGGAGAACAAGAACAATAAAAAATATTTAACTAAAAACCTTAAAGGGAAATCTAACAGTTCATTCTGTTAAATCTTGACAAAGTTACAAATTGAATATAAAATACAGTCTTATAATAGGAAGTGTCAGGCTGTCTTGGCAATAGCTAGTACTGCCAAGCCCACCTCTAGTACCTAATTGCCTTTGGAGGCTTAATTTGTCTGTAAATATTTCTCCTATATTGAGTTGTATGGAATGTCAGCCCAGGATTTAAGACATTTTACATGCAAAATAAAATTGAATCATGATAAAGTCTGCAGACTAAAAGTCAGTTTCAAAAACAGAATCTCAGGTTTCTTGGGGATGTAAAAGTAGTTTTTGTCCTCAGAAAGAGCTGTTACCTGCTGTTCTTTCCCCTATGGCAATTGAGGACGCGGTCATCTATCACTTGTCACACAGAAAAGCACTTTGTTTTCTGGAAATGACATTGCAGAGAGAGTTGTGGTACATGGCATTTGGGCTCATCACGTGCCTCCCTTTTTTTCCAGTGAGGCCATCAGTCTGCTCTGCTGAGTGGATATAGGAGTGTTACTGGGTGTACTTCACTGTCTGCTTGTAGTACTTAAGACTTTCAGTGCCATCCCGCTTCCGAGAACAACTGGCTCTATAAAAGCCAGCCAGACTGTTGGTAAAAGCTGTAAAACGTTCTCAGCATCCTCCGGAAGAATGCAACAGCATTGGGGTTTTTCTCCTAACATATACTTAAAAATTCCAAACATGTCACCAACCGGCAGAAATATTCTCGGGAAACCCCTACGCAGAGGAGGCTGTTGGTACGATGACACTGGAAGGTTGAAGGTGAGACCCAGCAGAGCCTTTGCAGTTGGACTGTGCTCTGGTGGTTGCTCTGGTGGGAAGGTGTGTCGGTAACGCAGCCACGAACAGCGTGCTGCAATGTTGAAATTGCCCCAGCAAGGTACAGCAGGATAAATGTGTCTGTTAAGTCCGAATAGAATCCAGCTTGTTTTGTGTTGAAGTTTTAGTTGACAGAAATAATATTATTATAAACTTTAGCCAAAAAGTAAAATCGGATTGAAAAGTGAGCCGTGTCAACAATGTCACCTTGATAGCTTCTTAATCTGTTAATTTCTTATTCACAGCCCCACATAAAGTAAACCCAAGCTTTCCGAAAATTTCTTTTGACCTCTTGCCCAAAATAAAAGTCCAGAAATAAGATTAAACATTATCTCCAGGGTAAATCAGGGAGTCCTTCTGGAAACAATAACCTTTCTTGAGTGACCAGGTTGACTGTAGGTTCCCATTTGGGTCCTGCCAAAGGGCATAGGTGTCTTGGGAAATACTCAAGACACCGTCTTCCAGTATTTCAAGAAGAATTCCTTAGAGAAGCTTAGCACTGCAAGATGATGGGGTTTTCCTGTAATGGGAGTTTGCTGTAAAGCCTGATGGAAGTTTTTTTCCTGATTAAAAAAATAATTCCTTGTCAGGTGCTATGATCATATGTGAATGGTTCTTTTAGTGCTGGGAAGGATGGAGTAGAGCTGTTTGAGTTGCAGAGCAGGCAAAAGTTTCACTGCTTTCATTTTTCAAGATTTGTATCAGCTGATTTTTTTTTTTGCTTGGTAATTCTAGACTGAGAAGTATGTCATTTCTCAAGTATATTATTCTAGGTCAGAGTTTAAGGAGGATACATATTTATTATTTTTTTAGTAAATGGGTGCTGTCATCTACCATTTTTTTGTTACATTCTAATATGGAAAGCTTTAATTCAGGAAAATAAATAAAGAAATACAGATTGGCAGAACATCTGCTTTGACAGTACTCCAAGTGGGATTGCAGGGCAGTGTCGTCTTCACCTATTTATTATTGTCAGGCTTGTCTTTTCTCTGCCTTGCAACTTTGATTTCACCATAGCATTTGATCTTGGTTTTTCAAACCTTTTGCATGGGAAAGATATATATAATTGGCTTCTTCTGAAACTGCTAGCATATTTTTGGATAATTTTTGTGTTGTTGAAATGATCAGGCATTAACTCAAGTTCCCTATTTACAGAAGTTCTTTGGCAGCAATTACAATTCAGATGGTTTGGATTGCATAAAGGTGCCAATTCCTTTGCAAATTATGGCCAGCCTTTTTCTCCGATATTTGCTCTTTTTTGCCTTGAGTATCTAATCTTCTCTTAAAATTGCATCCATGTTTTAATATATGCGACTAACTATATTTTTGATGGTAAAAACTAACTGATAAAACTTTGTAACTTCAAGTATAGGTCAGATTGCAATCTGTGAATTGAAAGTCGAAGTTTTATGTATTATAGTAATTCATTCTCCCTTCCCACCACAAACACTTACTTATTTATTCGTTTATTTTTGTGCAAATGTGCATCATGGCATGATCTTTACCAGGAAAGGGATCGTTGGGAGCATTTATTTATGCCAGCATTCAAAAGAGATGCTGAGCTATAAACATTTCCACCAGAGAAATAGCTGAGCCTCAGAATTAAATGCATATGTCAGAATATCCTTCCTTGACTTGCTTTGACACTGAACATAAACTCTTCATGTGAGTGTTAGCACAAAGTACTACACTTCTGGAAAGCAAAACCTGTATGTAAGTATTTCTGTATGGTTTTATGTTATTTTTGGCTGATTGCTGGCATACTCCTATTCTTCCTGATCACAGAATGCACAAGAGGTGATGGGCCACATGCTGTAGGGCCTGCTATCTGACAGTTGTTCAGCAGACATAAACCAGTGTACTCAAGTTTCCCACATGAAACACATCTCCAAGATTCAACCTTTTTTTTTATTAAGTGATGACTTCTACAAAGAGCAAGACCCACATTATTTCTATCTGAGGCCAAGCTGTCCTGTTGCCATGTCTTCTGTCAACTTTTATCCCAACAGGATTGCCTGTTCTTCTGAGCAGAGTAGCCCAGGTGTTAATCTGATACCTTGTCATTTGTTTTATATCACCTGGAATTGGATTTTGAAACTATTACTCACGCTGCTTGTGTACTGGGATCATTTGTGGAATAAAGTGCTATTCAGTATGAGTAATAGTGTCGGAATTTGGCATCTTCTTGGGAGCAAGAGCATATCTTTTACTTTCTCTTTTTTGCTGTAGGCAGTAAAACAAAGAATAGTGTTTCCTGACATAAACATGAACAAATGGGATTATTCATCATAATCTATACAGGGCATCATAGGAGATGCTTGAAGGACTGAGACCCAAGGTTTTAATGTGCTTAAGGCCTTTTATATAAATGTTTTAAATTAAATGTCATTTATTTTTGTGCATCTCTAATGGCATTTTATCATTCAGAAGTATTCTATTTCTGTTTTCTGTTTCCAGTCTTCTATTCAGAGGTTTTTCACAAATATGAAATGTTCAAAAGATTAATTTTGCATTTCATCAAACCTTCATTTGACTTGGTAGACTGACGTTTTCCCATGTTGATCTATAAGCAAACATCTTGAGACTGTATAGACGGAGTAGATATTTAGGAAATAATGCTGTATATTGCAGTAGCTGTGAATGAGCGTTAAGTGATACTCCTTTCGTTTTGAGTGGTGGTCTTAATTTTAAGTGCCTGGGCGTTCATGAGTGCACATATTAAAATTTGTATCCGATACATGCAGTCATACAGTTTTATACGTTACTCCAGTGTTGAGTTTAAAAAGAGGAAAGGTCCTGGTACACTAAATAACAGTGGTCTGTATTTCAGTGTGTCGTACCTATTTCAATGGTAGTAACATTAACTGATTCTTGCCAGATGACCACTCAGTCCCAAGCATGGTCCATAACTTCATGGACATAAATCAGATGTTAGAAACCCACAGTTATTGTATCCCTGAGACCCTTATAAGCAAGAACAACATGAAGTGTAAGAGCTGGTATTTCCATTAATTTAAGTACTTTTAATATATCTGATATAATTGTGGTTTTGATGAGTGAGGGGGTGCTATTTGTAAGTACAGTAGGTGTACTTCGGAACTTCTGTACGCTCTCCTTGCTGAATTAATGTCTTCTCCAGATAACCACTAAAAGGCACATATTCTTCCGCTCCTCCTTCCAGTCTGATGACATATGTTTGGAATAAAACACTAATAATTTTCTAATTGTGACTGGTTGTGTCCTTCCAGAAATCTAAGCAACAATAAGATCAAGGAGATCCGAGAAGGCACGTTTGATGGAGCTTCAGGAGTGCAGGAACTGATTCTGACAGAGAATCAACTGGAATCAGTGCACGGACGAATGTTTAGGGGCCTCACAGGGCTAAAGACATTGTAAGTGTAAAGACCTGGCTTTTTCTGTTCCTCTATAAGTTGAGTGGGAGTGCTCAAGTTAAGCAATGCCTGCTAAAATCTCTGTTACTAGACAACAAGCTCTAAGGCAGGGTCTTCTATCACTGTCGTGAAATCTTCTACGTACTTCTAGTCCTGGGTAGTTTTGAGATTTACCGGCTGTTTCTGTGAAAAAAACAGATTTTCAAGAATTTCAGGAGTAACATGATGGTGAACCTGTCATGGGTCAAATTTGGGCTCTTTTAATACTTTTGTTATTTCCTATGGAAACAAGGCATGCAGGAACATGTTTGCTGTCTATTAGCCCATCCTCCCACTCCGCCTCCACCCAAATTGGAATTGTTGGTCTGCTTAAACCAAACTTCTGAGTAGTCTGGGAGCATAAAAGATTTTTAATATCCTACAAAGTATAGGAAATCAATAGGTAGGGAGAGAAGAAAGACTTAAGCTGTTGCTGCTACCAAAACAGGTATAGCTAAGGAACTTAAGGGCAAGCATAACCAAGCTGTTAGAGGTCCTGCTGACAGAAGGTAGCTGGCCACTCATTCTGCACCAGATGTAGTAGCCCACAGGCATGGCTTTGGACTAGCCACAGCATGTTCTTTCTAGCCCACACCAGGTACCATAGAAATTATGTATGGGTATACTATTAACGTGATTGTGGTTGGGAGAGTGTGAAGGAGACATAGACCTCAAATGCATAAGAAATCAGTTTGGTATTACTTTTGCGCTCAGACAACCTTTGTAATTTATTTCTGAAAACCAACACTTATGCATAAACTCACATATTATGACCTAACACTAATTTATTTTCATTTTAAAAGTTATATTGGAAGGAGGATCACAGACAAGGTTTCAAGATAGTGTTTAATCCACCCTATCCACCATCCTGAGAAGCAGTCAGGGGCTAGGCTTCTGGTGACAGCCAAGCCTCATGCCAGATGACACCTGTGATCTGTACCTGAAAAATACCTCTCTTGCATAGTCTTCCCTGCTGTAGAAAGAAAGCACTTGACGAGCTGGATGCTGTCAGTAAATAGACTCTAGGAATCAAAATGCAATTTAAAATCTGCAATTTATTCATTAGCAGCAAATACTTCTTATGCTGCAAAGTATCATTGCACAGTTATTTCAGTCATTACTCAAATGTAAAAAGAAATCCAGGTTTCACTTTCAAGACTTTGGCGTGTAATGGTGAAGAAGGAACTTTTCTTTTGCTGTTCCTTTTAACATTTTTTTTTCTGTGGTTACAGCATCTGTTCTTTGTGTGCAGTTTACTAAGGGATTTGAAAATACTGTCCATAGATACTAAATTAACTTTTATACTGTAAACCAGCCTGTGGCAGTGCTCCTAAACAAAATTCAGCATTTTTTAATAAAAAGATGCTTAACATTCAAGCTATCCTGCTGACCTGACCTACATTTCCCCCTAGCTGATAAAGCAGTCTAAATATACACAGCATGATATGAGGATCTGTAAGTATAATTTTCCTTCAGGAAGGGCACACAGTGCATGGTGAACCATCATACGAAACCAAAGGTTTTGGCTTGATGGACATCTATTTCTATCCATTAATTGACTTTCTTTGAGCATTGTTATTGGGATCTTTTACAAAGAGGCCACATTGGACAGGTTCATAGTCCAGTTTTTAAAAGAGATGTAATAAATCGCTGTGCAAGATATATTGGCAATCAAATTTGGTCATTGCATCTTGCAGTACTACTGCCTGGTACTTTACATGTGGAATTGAGAAAATGTTTCCTACTGCTGCTGAGCCACTAAGGGCCTTACTTCTCTTATTTACTACCCCGTTCATTTTAGAGCTTGTGGTCTTAACCTGTCTTTCCAGCAGCTGAGTGCTCCACATGTAAGGTGTGTGTCCCCGGGCCCTGTGACTCTTTTCCGACACAGTTTCATCCCAGTTGCAGTACCAAAACTATTGAGCCCGTAGTACCTGTGACGGTAACCATAGGTAGAGAACAGTAATGCAAAATGTTCAGGTCTTAAACACTGAGTGTTTGTGATTACATTGTAAATTTCTTCCCAGCCATATCTATTGTCTCTTCGGTGTTTTTCACGTATCTGTTGATGAAGCATCTAAATGCCCCACTGGCAGATACCAATCTGAGATTTAAATCCAGACTTCTAAGGGAGTCCGAATTCTTATTGTTCACTGCATGAATTTGATATCAAGCAATTAACCCTCCTTAATTTGGAGGATGAATTCACTGGAACAGCAGCATGAGCTGCATGTATTTTGTGGATTTCCAGTAGGATGCTTTAATTACTGAATAATTTTTCACCTAAGTAGGAATATCACAACTGTGTAGTGATGTTTACAGACCCAGATGTTGATTGGCATGCAGTATAACAAATACATGTGAGCCTTTTTTGCTATGGAGTGAAACAAGATACAGGAGTCTTTCAGATTAATTGGGCTTTATCGTCGAGTTCATTGTTACCATAACAACTCAGAGAGATGTATCTTCCAAAACACAGCACTGATTCATCTGGTACAAGCACTGAGCAAAGACTGTTTTATAGGATGCTCACTGCTTTCCGTCTTGTCAATTAATGATTATAATGACATTTCAGAGCTTGTGTTGGGTCTGGAAATCTTTCCGAAGCTATCTGCTCAGGATGCTGTTTCCTTCCATACTTTTGCGGTGTGGATTACAAAAAACATCCATGATAGGAGTGGAAGTAATGCAGCTAGTATTGCTATTGTCACACATTTCTGGCAGTCTTTCTCAATTGATCTTTGAAATGGATCTTTACTTACTCTCAGATATTTATTAAATGATGACTTTAGTTTTTATTTCAAGTTTGCAACTAGTCATAATTTCAGTTGCATACTACTTTCAAATGCGGAGCTCCCATCAGCCTCTAATGTTGTGTGGAATAAATGCATTTTAAATTCATGAGACAATGTTTACATGAATCTAGTCTTCTTATAGCTGTATTGTACTTCAGCAATCAATAAAAATAGAGCACAGTGGTTGCCAAAGCATTTGTTGATGCCCTAAATAAAGGACCTCCTGTCCTGAAATTATACCCCAGTAGTTCCTAATTCCCTGGTTTAATCTTTGCAGGATGCTGAGGAGCAACTCTATCAGCTGTATAAACAATGACACCTTTGCTGGACTGAGCTCAGTGAGGCTTCTTTCTCTGTATGACAATCATATCAGCACTATCACCCCTGGAGCCTTCAGCACATTGGTCTCTTTGTCTACAATGTAAGTTATCTTTTTATGGTACAAACGTGTCATGTTGCTTTTATTTCATGCTTTCCTTTTAAGAAGACAACTTTTGAGTTTCAGAATCGAACTACTCATTGTTCATTTATAGAAAACATCATTTAGGGAAAGAAGAGCCCATCCCACTGAAATCACAGGTTTGGAGAATTCAAGGTGTGATTTAGAAAAACATTTGAATTGCTTCAGCTGGAGCAGCTGAAAAAACTTAGAGGTTGCCAGCCTTGGGCAGGGTGACTATGTTTTGCCGTGTCATAGCCTAGTGCAACGCACAGTAGAAGTTCATGTGAAACAATCTCTGCAGATTCAGAAGTGCACAGTTTATCATGCACTTTAGCTCCCTGAAGCTGCTTGAGTTTCAGTAGGGTCTTATTTTGTAAGAACAGCCTTCTTGGATTTCAGTTAAATTAGTTAAGTATCAGAAGAAATCTACTAGATAATTCTTAGATTTTTCATAATGGCCTAAGAGGATGAAACACTCAAGTCCTACTGAACGTGAATTTGAAAATCCCAACCTAAGTTTTTCTGCTAATTCTTTTATATTTCTCAATCCTTCTTTGAAGTATTTCCCTTGCTTCTTAAATATATTTACGTGCTTTTTGGAGCGTGTCCATTTTAATAAAGTACAGACTGATAAATATGGAAAGAAAGTCTGCTCTTTGTTTCCAGCGGTGAATGAGGGCCCTGATGTTGCTGTTAATGGTCCTTGTCTGCTTAATTCCCTTCACACTGCCCTGAAAACACATCCTAATTGTCCAGTCAAAATAAACTATTGGTGCTATTGCATTTCAGGTTTGGAAAGCATTCTCCATCATGTCTGGGGGAAGAAAGAAGCGTTGAATCTGAGCCGTTTTGTTGCTCACACTTTCATTTTGTTGTTACAACTTTTTGCCAGCAAACCAGTTACCATTTTGGCATTAGCTCCATGCAGCATAAAGAACCCAGGCTTTCCTTCCATTTACTTTCTGTAGTCCCAAAAGCCTCCTTGAATTTGATGGACAAAGAGAGAAACACAACTAGATTATTTTTATTGACTGTTTTCGAGTCACTGGTCAAAGCAAGTGGTACTTGCTGAAAGCTTGTTCTCGCTGTGCTGCAAGCGACGCCTGCCAGCTTCTCGCGCAGTTGTCTCTGCGCTTCCTTCCGTGGATCCCTTAGTAACCGTGACTCTCTGAATCAGGCTATAAAGTCCCCACCTTGTTTGCATAGGGGGGTCTTTGTCATGTTTTGTTAGAAGATAGCCCATTTTCTTCTTTTTTCAGTGGTGGATAAAGATTATTACAATTTCTAGTAGCAGCAGCAAGTGAAGCTGCTGCTAATTAGAACGCGTTGCTTCGGCACTGACTTACAATTGTCTTGGTTGTGGCATGTTCTAGCTGTGTCTTGATGAAAAAGTTTGGGTTTTCACACATTTTCACTCTGTGCTTGATATATAGACAGGAGAAGGTGTGCTTTTCACTTGTTTAGGCATTGGTTTAAGGCCATGGTGATATTTCACGTATAAATGCAAAATTCAGATGTGTTCATTTCCTAGCGGTACTCCACTGCAGGTGGATTAATTAGATGACGACACTACTGAAGATAGATAGTATGACTGCTTTTCCTGTTCAACCCACGCTTTGTGAGTTAATCATGTATTGTAATGACCTATTTTTGCATCTATTAATGTGAGCCAGAAATTCATACGAAGTTTAACATTTCCATTTTTATCTTGGCATATTTACAGCACTAAAAAAATATTGCTCCTTTTGTTATTACTCTTTGTGAGTCAGCCTCATTGATATTATCAAAACACGGACAGCTCTGAAACTAAAGCCCTGACTAATGGTTTTCTATAGAGGAAGAACATCTATTTTGTAAGTTATTGGTAAAAAAATAGCAATTTTTTATTTGTAACTAGTCAAAGTAGGTACTGTAGCATCCTAATTTGAGGTGTGCTTGCACTTCTGCATACGGAGAGTTCTTTCAGTCCTTACACAGTCAAGTGGGCATATTTTCAAGCAGAACTGACTTTCTGTGAATTATTATTACAATAGCTGCATGGAACTAATGCCAGAATGATAACTGGTTCATCAGAATGACATGCAACTATTCTAGTATAAACTTGACCTGAATTCCAGGATATATTTTCAACCTAATTTCAACAATATCCAGATGCACTTCAGCATGTTTTTCTAACAGGTCACTAGAATCCATTTAAGTAGTTCATATTCTGTGGCTTCTTTGCAATTTTTAAAAGACGCTTGCAGTAGAACATGCATATTTCATTCCTCAAGACTTCTGTTCCCCCTTGATTTTAAAAATATGTCTATGTCCTTGAGTAAACACTTTTGAATTTAATGTTAGTACAACATCTTCGCTAAAAGCTTGATTGCTTTGTTTCTGAGTGGTTAAATCTCTATCTTATGCGTAGGAACTCTGATTACTAATTATGAATTTTTATAAGAATTTGTCTGCCCAACATTACTGCTTGTGATTTGAGAACTCCACTTGACTAGCCAGATTCCAAAATAAAGCTTTTGCAAATAATCAGCCTTTCCAGACTTCCAATTGCTTTTTAAATGAAGTAGGGAATCTCTTGTCCCACGTGACATTTTATAGAGAGCCTTGATCTTACTTTTTTTTCCAAAAGTTACATCACGGTCTTGCCGTGGAAAGACCAAGTATGTGGGGATGTGTGTGAACTTCATACTACATTAAAGCAAAAAATCACTGCTCCGCAGTTGGACAAAGGACAAAATTTAGGTGTTGCTAAAGTGGCAGGAGGACACGTGTAATGTGTGACAAGATAAATTTATCCTTTTTTACCCAGAAATATTTGAATTTCAAAACAGTAGATCTGTTTGTTCATTAATTTTATGTGTAACAACTAATTTCTTTCTTAGTTGCTAAGAAAAGCATCATCCAAATTCTAATCTAAGGATTTAATAAATTTTAGGTCTTATGTAAACCTGCGTTTGCCAAGAAGAAAATGAGGGTTTGCAGGTAGTTAGTGCTGCTCAGCTATTGAGCAGTAACACATTAAGTCACAGCAACCTCTCCTCTGTAGAAAGGGATAATTACTATTTTGATGGGAGCATTTTGTAGATTGAACGTTTGAATGTTTCTGAAATTTTTTCATATGTCCCGGTAAGATGGTCTCTAGATGTGGAAGATGTTCTTTACATTCTGAGCTGCTGGTTTTCCAGAAACCTGATTATATACACCTGCTGTTTGTTTCCAATTGTGGATTATTTAATTCTAAGGATTTGTGTCACGGAAGTTGTTCTGTGAATATGATCTCACTCTCTTCCATCGGTGGAACAAATGGCCTTTGAAGTATTGGTTCACTTAGCGTTGGAGGTTTAAACATTTGGTTTAAACACTCTGTTCATGCCAAAGTATGTCAGTATGGAAAATATACAAGGCATCCTGCATGTGGTCCCATTATGGATTAAAGAAAATGGAAAACAAATCAGAAGGAAAGTAACTAGAATTAGAGTAATGCTTTCAGTGCTTTTCTGCACATTCTGTCTGAAAGCTCCTATGTAACCTGTTTGGTTTTTCACCTTTGTACAGCAAGGTAGCCTTGCCTTTGAACCCTAGTCAGCATGAAGTAGGTTGAGTATTTTTATTATTGAACATAGTTTTGTCCCCCCCCATTTCTCCCTCTACACAATGTACAATAGTCTGTGCTAGACCTACACGCCCAGAGCTCCAGGCTAGCGCAGTGATTGAAGTGGGCTTTTTTACAATGCAGAGAGCAGCTGTAAATCATTGTGGGTATGCGAGGTTGGCCTAGAACCTATATAATTTAGGAATTGGTTTGGGTTTGTTTTCTTGTTACCACACCTGAACTGTGCCATATGTTTTTGTCTTCAGCACTGTTGTTTTCTGAAGGAATTGCTTGGCTGAAAACCTAATGTGATTTTGGCTACATGTTTAAGTTTGTAAAAGTATGTTGCAAGTGAAGACTTACAACGTCTTCAGCTGCTACACCTGCATTTGAACTGCCTGTTTCTTAAAGATCATAAATTTTTTTGTCTTAAAGATGTACTATGCTTTAGAGAAATTTCATTATCCTTTTTTTTCCTGTTCTACCAAAATGATAACTCAGATTCTCACACATGATGTGAGAATTCCATCGGTGTTAGTTTAGATACTTCGTTTTCCATACATAGGGCTCTGACAGCTCATTTTTCTTTGATGAGGCAACCTCAGACTGGGGCTATTGATTCTCCCTGTCTTTGTACATAAGACAGTCGGCTGTCTTTTTTCACCAGGGATATCAGCCTCTCCTTCATCTGAAGTTTAGTCAGAGAAAAGCTTACACCCGAATTACGGATAGGTGTTTCAGGAAAGGACTCCAGAAGGCGTTTCAGTACAGGACTCCAGAAAAAAGGTTTTTTTCCTGAGATTCTCAGCATTAATTCTAGTTAGCTTAGAAAGATGCTTGCTTCAAGGAACGATCATCTTACACTCCTTTCATTCAAAGGATCACAACTTAGTAAGAAATACAGATGAATAATATCTTTTCTATACTGACTATTTGTGTTACACTGGTGCTCCACTGAGAAGTTGCTATATATGTCTATGTTTTCATGGCTTGAGAGTGGAATGGATAGGGCTTTCCTCTTTTAAACATTGACAACCCAAGCTACGTTAAGAATCCATCCCTCACAGAGGCTGTCAAACGGTTGGTTTGGGTACTGCACACCGCAGTACCGCAGCTAGGCTGCAGCTGCATTTGAAAGATATTTCAGGAGCTGTAGCAAGATTTGATGCAGACCTCACAAAATTCACAAGGCAGTAGAGCAGATGCTTTTCACTACAGGTATGCTGACCTTAAAAAGCTTCATGAGAAGTGCCTCAAGCTGGCAGTGCTGCTTTATGTATGTATAAATGTACATAGAGAGTGCTATCCTTAGTGTTTCAGTAGGAAACCCAGTGGCTCCCACCTGGCACTGGTTTGCGTGGGCTGTAACACAGGCGAGTGGAAAGCATGAGCATACTGGGACAAGGAACAGAGGGTTAAGCCAGCTTGGCCGTACACACAGAGGGTGGCACACGTAGGTCTGTGCTAAGGGCTAGCAGTGCTGAACTTCACCATGGCCTTTCCCAAAGTGATGACATTGACGATCATGCATACATGCTTGCAGTGTGTGAGGTGAGTTTAGACCTGGGTGTGAGCTATAGCTTGGGTTGAATTCCACTATAAATACAGCCCGGGTAGTGATGTAAGTATGTCTAAATAATTGTTGCAGCAGTTAAGTACTTTGGTTTATAAACATATGTGTGTATATATATATGTGCAAATATTTATATTTTAATTGCAACCCTAGTTCTAGTATAAAACCTGCATAGAACTTCCCTAATCTGTAGAACAGAGGAGGATCTCACAAAAACAGGTGGCAGGAAAGAGCTTGAACTTGGAACCCATCATCTCTCTGTAGTTATTTCAGTATTTCTGTATGTCCATGTTATGTCTTGTTCCATTTCAGTAATTTGCTGGCTAACTCCTTCAATTGTAACTGCCATTTGGCCTGGCTGGGAAAATGGTTGAGGAAGAAGAGAATCGTCAGTGGAAACCCACGCTGCTTGAAACCCTTTTTCTTAAAGGATATTCCAATCCAAGATGTAGATGTCCAGGACTTCACCTGTGATGGTAAGAAAATCCAATTTGATTTGGCATTTCTGATAATGTTGGCACCTCTGTGAGGACTTCCCTCCCTGTCAAGCAATACTGCATGGTAAACATTTCAGTTTAGTGATGAGGAAGACAGCCACCTAGAGCTGAAGATCATTGCTTCCTACAAGGAGTTTATTTTTATTCTTGGTTTCCAGTCTCTGAATTTCTACTATCTATTATAGGTGAACCTAAATATAAGAATGAATCTATTATAGACAGATGCTCTGCTTTGTATAATCCTAGTATAATCATGGCCCTTCCTCCCCCTTTCTTATTCATACACTTAGTTAACACTCTGAAGCCAGTGGGAGTCGTGCTTGCTTGGGAAGTCTTTTAGTTTTGGATACTGTTCAGCTTCACTAATAACAGGTATGAATACAGGGAAATAAAAAAACTTAGATGTTATTTGAAATTACTCAATAATGTTTAACGCTTTGCTGGGTCCATGTAGGTTTAAAAAAAAAAAAAAGATCCTGACATTTCTTTCATTCTCCACGTAGTTCTTTGTCTTCTGATCAATCAGATTTTAGAGAAAATAATACGGAGAAAAGCTGACTGAGGAGTGCCCCGCTAATTTGGCTTGTAGGCTGCCATGGCCTGTTAAGACCAGCTATGCTGGAGCTGCAGTTAGTCATACCTCTAAAGAGACCATAAGAGTGATAGAAGTTTCCTACTTAGAGTAGAAATTAATTCCTGTCCTAGTCAAGCAGTCTGGCAACAGGCCCAGGTGCTTGGCCTCAGAGCTCAAGGGACCCAAGTTTGGTCATTAAAGAATAATTTGCATTTAGTTTGGGAGAAAAAAAATAAAACCTGGTCCTCAAAATGACATTCCACGCTTGGGAGCTTTCTCTGTCATACACTCCGTCGGACAGCCATGGCGCATGGAAGGTAGATGGTGGCAGGGTGTAAAACACAGAACATAGGGGAAAATTGAATATGCTGAAGAAATGTGCTCTTTCTGCAGGTTTATGAGACTTTGAATTTTGTTTCCAGTCATTAAGCTCAGCTGGGGAAAAAAAGAAAAAAATTATCCCGTGTTCTTCTGTAGGTTGTGCTTCTCCATCCCTCTGAATACAAATGATTCCCTACCCATACATTTATGGGTAATCTTGTTATCTTCTATCAGGACTTCCAGTCTTATTCTTTAATCTCAATGCTCTTCGGTACATCCAGCAGAGAGAAAAAGAAGCAGATCTGTCTCAATTAGTCCTTGCGTCAGTTTAAAAAGAAAGAGAAGCGGCACATAATGACAGCTGGCTGTATGCTCTTGGATTGCAGCGCTGCGTCTCCGTCCTGGTCAACTCAGGCTGCCTGCACTCACCAGCAGTTGTGTGGTTCCTCTCACTGTCATCTAGAGAATGTGCCACTAAGTGTTTCCTTTCATATACGTCGTGATACTGCAGCGTGCATTTGCCTTATGTTTTGCAAAGCCTGTTGCTTTTGGGGAAAATCCATGCTTTAATGTTCTTAACTTCAAAGAGTTGGCTGCTTCTGCAGAAACCCGATTGTTCTTAAATTACAAGATTTAATCTGCTGTTTATGGACCTTTGAAACCATTTTTGGAGAAAGTTAGATATCTTTATGTGTGCACAGATGGATCACCAGCAGTTGGAAGAATGCTGCTCAGTTTGTTGTTTGCCTGGTTATCCTTGTCAAAAACAATGAGGTTTTACAATTCAGATGATAAATGAAGTGCCAGGCCGACTTTAAAAAGTAAAAAATTAACATCTAAAAGCTGAATTAAAAAAAAAATAATCTTCCTAAAGCAGTGTAGATAGTGAATATTGTCTGTCTAGATGAATTTAAGGGCAACGTTCTGGTCAAGTCCTCCATTTCAGCTAGTACATTGGGGGTGGAGGGAGGATTTGGGATTCACGTAACTAATTTTACTGTAATTTGCAAAATTACGGAGAACAATATAACCCTTAGAAAAAAATATTTATTTAAAAATATTGCTATTCAGTTTTTGAACTGTTGTTCATGTTGCGTGAAGAGCCTGTATGAAGGGAGGTTGATCCAAAGCGTTGATTCTACTTTAAAATATTATGGTTACTGTGGATTCAGGGATGTTCCTCCTTGGTCCTTGTACGCAGTTGTCTTCAAAGGGCATGGCCTTGGGCTGTAAAGCTGACTTCCTAATGCTCCCTCCCTCTCCCTCTGCAGGTAACGATGAAAGCAGCTGCTTGCTTGCACCTCCTTGTCCTTCCCAGTGTACCTGTGTGGACTTGGTGGTACGTTGCAGCAACAAAGGACTGCGGATATTGCCCAAAGGAATTCCCAAAGACGTGACTGAGCTGTAAGTTACCTTTTAGCTCGTTCCTTTTGTGAGAAGTTCATGAAATTACATCATAGTGAGGCTTTGTAGGTCCTTGGGGGTTTTGCCTTTGACTTTAGTGACTGGTGTTTTGTGCTTTGGTGCTTTCCATATGTTTTGACTGTTATTTTTATACTTATTTGTCCCTTGACTGAATACATTGCTCTGTAATGGGAACAGACTTTATCTCTCCTTGTACCCATTAATACTGTGTGCAGGGAACAAATACATGTATTAGCATCAAATAATCCTGTAGTGCTTCTGAGAAGCCTGTGCTCACAACAGGCAGTTTGAAAGGATGATGAAAATATGTTCCTGACTTAAGCAGCTGTGAGCTAATTATCCTCTGAGGACATCAAAAAAAAAGAAAAAGAAAGCCACTGGTGGAAACAAACAATGAATTCTTTTCTCCAAACCTCATGAAATGGCTAAAATAACGGATAATTAGATGAAATTGTAAAGTAAATTCATCCTAGTTGAGAACCATCTTTCTGGATGTCTTTTCATCTACCCCTCGCTATGCCTTTATACTGGATTTTGCTTCTTTCCATGGAAAGAAAATATATTGGTGGAACTGCTTGGCTTAAACAGTTGGCAATAGAAAGACGGAGCATTTCCCCTTTAGGTCCTTATTCAAATCTATCCCAGGTGAGTCACTACTGAAACCTGTTACAGTCTCATCAACATTTCTATGTCAAAGTAATTGGTTGAGTGAGTTGGTGCGGTCAGTGAATTTTGTAATGAATTAAAATCTGATTCTGGGTTTTTTATTAGTATCTAGTATTTTTTACTATTTAGTAACCAGGCAGCTTGATGAATGAGATACACATCTTTTTACTCCCCTCACAGTAGGGGAATGGGGTATACACAAATACAAGACCTCATTGCTGAAGGAGGAGTGTACTGAAAGTGTATGTGGTAAATAGGAAAAACTTCTTTACGGTGAGGGTGACAGAGCACTGGAACAGGCTGCCCAGGGAGGGTGTGGAGTCCCCTTCTCTGGAGACTTTCAAGACCTGCCTGGATGCAGCCCTGAGTAATGTGCTCTAGGCAATCCTGCTTTAGCAGGGGAGTTGGACTAGATGATCTCTAGAGGTCCCTTCCAACTCTGAAGTTTCTGTGATTCTGTGAAATCAAATTAACATGGAAATTTTGCGCTGATGAATACATCTTTGGAACACTGTGAGCCAGGGCACGGTTAATAGTGGTTTGAATTAAAAGCCAAATCCTGGCCTGTATTGCCTTCTATGTTGCCATCAGTGATAAAAAGTCTGCAAGGTGGTTTCTGCTCTGTTCTTGTTCAGGTTTCATTGCGCTCAACTATGACTTGCCAACAATAAGATACCACAGATGTTTCTTTGATTTCCACTGCCACACTGAGGAATTTTTGTGTTTAAATTTTGCATATTGAGTTTTACTGATACTATCTGATACACTGACGACATAACTTTCACAAAAAGAGTGAAATTAATCTCACATTCTTGAAAAGTGCTATATTTCTTAAGCTATTTCTTGGCAAATGGGGCATTAGCCTGGAACTGAGCAGTTTGAGTTCACAGGAGTTTACGTGACTGTCTTCTTCAGTAGGAGCCTCTTGGCTGTGCAAGCCTCTAGTTCGGCTTTCTGCTTTCAATCCAGAAATGTGTCAGCAGAACAGAGTCAGCCACGGACTGGCTGGCTCTGAATATTTCATGTTCTGCAAATACAACCTTGAATCTGTCCCAGCTGTCTCAAAATTCAATCCTGATCTCACTCTCCTCTCAACCAACATAAACTGAGCTCCTTATTTGTATCTGTACCAAAAGATGAGCTGCAGGTACTGAAGCTAAAAATTTCATGTGTTTGTGGAAACTGTGACAAGAATGAAATAAATTTTTTAAAATAACCGATCTTACTTGCCTTTCTTCAGCTTCCAGATAGAGATAAAGAAGTTGCCTACAATCTGGAAGGGACTATATCATCTAGGTCCCAAGTTGCTAGTGTGAACTTAAGTATTTTTATTGTTCTGTGTTTGAGAATTGTCATTGCTGCTGTGGTCAACAGCATCTCCTATGGAACCCCACCTCCTGACTCATTTTGAGGACAGCTAAAACTTGCCAGAGCTTGGCAGTGCCCAGTAGCTTTCTGGGCACGGGTGAAAGAGCTTTATCCTGTTCAATCTATTTACACTCACACCAAAAAACTCCCATTTCCCTAGGGCAGTCCTAGGTCCCTTGAGAAGCGTCCTAAGGCCGAAGTATCTTCTTAAAGCTGTTTTGTTTCTGTGGTAGCAGTGGATAGCTGTTTAGCACCTGAAAACAAAAAGCACGTAAGTTACCTGCTGCAGAAGGTGTCACGGCTTTTGCATGGCTAGAGAGAGCCACAGGAGACTCCAGGGCAGGGATGCCTTCACCCTTCTTGCTGGTACAGATAGGTTAGAAACCCTTCCCCTGTGTTACCCCAACCCGCCCTGCCTTTCGTGCTCCATGCTCTCATGTCAGAGGCCTCTGGGCAGTGTGCTGGGGGCTCCATGCTCCCACCAGGCACTCGCACAAACCCACAGTCACTAAGGACAGAGCTCGTACCATGGAGAGGACAAGGGCGTAAAGAGCTCCTTGTCCTGGCAGCCCACAGCTCCCTCCTGTGGGAGGCCTGAGTGGTGATACGATGCAGGGGAGCATTTGAGTGGAATTTTTATGAATGCACCAGTCTGACATTTATAAACTTCCATTATTGATGTATTCATTTACAGGGCACATTAGCTGCAGTGCTTTTTATTAAACTGCAGTGTGTTTTTATACAACATGGTTTAAGAACTGCCATGTATTGAGGTAAACCAGTCTGTTACGGCTGAATATAACCTTCTCAGAAGTTCTTTTAAATTCTTTTAGAGGTCTTAAAATAGTCTTAAAACAGGAATTCTTTCATTGTAACAGGTATTAAATAGCAGTGTGCAAAAATGAACATACCTCTTGCACAGGCACATAGGGAAAACGTTACCCTTTGCTGGGTCAAATTTCACTGTACCTAAGCTCAGCAAAAAAGATCACCAGCAGTGTTTTATTGCATGGTGGACTGGAGACATAGGCTCGCTCCTTCCAGCTTTCTTCCTGAGTTTCTGTTTTGGATGTGTGTATAGACAAAACATGTGAAAACCATTATCTCCTTGATATTTAGAGCTTGGAATGACAGGAGGCATCCCTGTGTTTGGTTTGTACCACCCTTGGGAGCAGGGATTACCTTGGCAGGGAAGGCTTCCATCTAGAATAGAGTTGAAAAGATCACTAAATTTCCTGGCTTTTTAGAGGGATGATGATGCAAGAAATTTCTGTTTCCCAGCGATTCCTTCACAAACCCCATCATCATGGGCAAGCCTTCTTTCAGCTTCCTGGGAATAGGGAAATACTATGTTGTTTCTTGCAAATTCCTTTGCTGTATATTTACGTACTGCCGACATTTTTCCCACTGCTTGCTTGCTCTGAAGAGTAGCCTTGGTTTTTTTTTAACATACTCCGTTTTCTAGTCCAGATGTTCAGAAGTAAAATGTTCATGCAATGAGCTGGTTTGGAACTTAGCCTCGCTGCTGCTTAGTGTTTTAGGCTTTCCTTTTTTGCTTTCCCCCCCCCCCCCCCAATCTGCTTGAACTAAATTTCCCATGCTCTTTTCCCTTTTACGTATTACCTCAGTGTGTGAACACTAGCTTTTTCTTTTTTCACAAAAGTATAGTCTATTTCTAATAAAGTCTTATCTGACAGCATCCAGCTGCTTTTATGGACCTACAGCAAATAATATTTTGCACTGGGGAAAAATATTGGAGGCAATTATGTGGACGGCGTGTGCATAAGCTGTAACATAATGAGCATGGTGTGTTTTAGAATAAATATGTACTAATCATGTCATCTCTAGACTCCAAATGTTGTCATGACACTGAGCTATATGATAGCTCTGATGGGATTGTTAGGAAGACCTGCATCCATGCATCATTGTTAGTGATTATTTTTCTTTCCATTTATATTAATATGTATTAATATTTGCGTAACGTTTGCCATTTCTCTTTCTCTCCTCACAAACCTCCTCTGCCCTGTTTGTGTTTTTTGTTGTGGCGGTGAGGTTCATTCAGCCTGCAAGCTCGTTCAGTACTTGGCACAAGGGTTTTCACAAGTGGTTGACCTGCTTAATAGCCGAGTGATCCCATTGAACTGTCTTTTAGCTTTTTATTCCCCACCTCTAGTTTGCTGCCTTGGCCTTAGCATGGCACCTTTATTCAACTGAAGCTCCAGTTGCCAAGATGATTTTGACAATTGCTTCCCGTACGATTGCTGCCACATCTACTTGGAGGTATTTACCACCAATCTCAACCCTCCTTTCTATCTCCCAAGGCACTTGTGATTTCTCTTGGCTTATGACTAAGAATACTGGCTCGTACCTGGGCCATGCAAATTGCTGCAATAAATATGCTCTAAGAAGTTAGTTATGATAAATGTAGAATATTGTAACAATTTAGTGCCATTTTTCAGTTTGCCTATATTGCTGTCGATCAAAGGGATAACTCTGAAGTGAGACATGGGATGAAAATCATCTGCTTGAGAACGCAAATGCTTTTGCTTGTCTGGCAATCTGCACTATTTTATACACTGACCCTTAACACAGACTTAACACAGTGAGTTTTCCTTTGATAATAAAGGAGAGAAACAATTTAGATCAAAGCTTAAGCTTACGTGGTCCTGTGTCATAAAAGGGTTTACAGCCTGCTTAATTCACTGCAGAGGAAAACTCTCCCATTGAGAGAGCAGGCAGTACTGTACAAGGATATTTTAGTTACAGCTGAAACAGGGAACTTAAATCTGCATTTCAAATCTGATAGTTTAGAAAAAATAAATAGTATCAGTATTGTCAAATAATGTTTCAGTGATTGATGAAGCTTGAGTACATATCGGAAAGGTGACTTCAGCACAAAGAGAAGTAACTTTGACTTCAGGGCCTTCACTTTTCTCTCAAACACAGTCATGTTTCTGGGTGCCAAACCAGTAGGTTGTGGTCTGACACACAAATGCAGCAACATCCAGGGTCCAAAACTGCCCAAACTTAAGAAGGTTCAAGATCCAGATTTGTACCTAGATCCGTACTGGAATTTTGTTTCTTCTCAAGAAACTGTAATTGAAGCTCTTAAAATTCATGCTTTGCGGATGTTTCATTATTCACAGTCCAATTCTCTTCCAGACCACTGATTTTAGGAAATGAAACTTGCCTCAAAATTTTAGGATGTTGAGTATGTGCATTAAAAAGTTTAGACTATAACTTAATTTTAGAGCTGCATAAAATTTTCAAGTATCATCTTTTTTTGTAATGTAACATTCTATATGAAATATTTAAAGAAATTAAAGGAAAAGCTTTGTGCCTTTTCAATTACTGCCTGAGAACTGATTTCTCTCTCCAGTTTCTTCTCTTAGCACAGACTGCTGCTGTGAGCATGACTTTATGGCTGAATAGACATCTCGCTACAAAAAAAGGTTCCAAGCGATTCAAATTGTTACATGATGCTTTGGCACCTTGTGCTGGTTATATCACCTCCAATCCAAGTGGTTTCAGTATAAAAATAGACAAGTTGGAAAAAGAACAGCTGTCATCTTTTATGCATAGTTTTACATTTTTTATAAGCGACGCTAGTGTGTGTGGAAGGTGCTGGATGAGCCCCAGGGCTGCTGCAGGCGCTGGGCTCCAAGAGCCGGCGTGGTCGGTGCAGGCATGGAGAGAGGCATGGCCATGGCCCGCAGTGCCAGCTCTCCTGGCCTAGCACTTACCTGTCCCCAGCACTCGGTCGTGTTTTAGAAGAAGCCTTTGGTGGGCTGGTAGTTGGTACTAGGTAGTTGGTGGCATTTTATGAGAACATGAACACGTGTTTGGTTTTTTTTCAGTTTTGCCTGTTGGTTACAAGTCATTATTGAGACTTCAGGATTGTCAGCAGTGTTCGCAGGGGTAAAAAACAATTTCCAATCTGATATTTAAACTATAAAGTCTGGAGACTTTAGGAAGTGAATGAGGTTGTTTTGGGTACTAGTCAGTGTGTGTATATTAAGGCAGCTGACACCCACTCTTGACTCTGACTGTCTGTATATTAATATCTTGACTCTGAGCATTAAAATTAGACGTTCATTTTTTTCATTCATGCCAGAATTTCTTTGCATACCAGATGCCATGTGCATCATCTTCCTTTGCCTGAGGACTGAAAAGAATTAAAAATACCATCTTCTCTCCACATTACTCTGTTATGGCTGGGTTTGTTTTGTTTGGGCAGGGGGTCTGTAGCTTCATCCGTGGCTTTTATTTATATATACACATACATAAGTATGCACAGTTTTGTAACTGGGCTCTGCCCCTTCACCCTCAGGAGTAATTCTGTTATTCGCTGTGTCCAGCTTCTAGCCCTCTCGCAGCCCCCATACACCGTCTTCAGCCCAGCAAGGTGCAGAACTGCCACCCCGGCATCGCCCCCTGTTCTGACAGAGGCCTGGCCCGTGGTGGGCAGCAGCTCATCTCCAGCAACCGGTTTCTTCACAGGTTGCATCTCGGATCCTCCTGATTCTTGGCGTGTTCTTATGCCCTAAAAGCTCTGGTTAATATCAAATTCATCACGCTTAAATGTGCTTTCAGATTTTTCTTAGAAAATACTGCCATTCTTTGTGTAGTGTGGTGATAGGTTTAACAGTGGTCAATTGTTCTTACACATGCATGAAAAGTATATTATCGTTAGTTTTTCAGGGTAAAATTGTGTTTGTTTAGAAATTATACCACTGGTATTGCAGCTTTCTGCTAGCACATTTATATAACCATCAAATTGCTTGCAGTGCAAATCCAACGCTATTCAAAGCAGATCTTCTGTAGGAGTTTAACTCCAAGGGTCTGCATGTCTATGTTAGGCTGAATAATGAAGCGCTGGGTTAAAATGTGCACCCGTGACTTTTGATTGCACCAGAAAACAAAGCAGGAGGGGAAACCCTTGGCCAGCCATCACCAGTTTGTTCAAGTTGCAGGCTGTTTCGTATTGGGATCAACAAGAGAATATCCTCAAAATATATTTCTGAAGATTTCAACCCATTGCAAGAGCCAAGTCTCCTTTCCTAAAGGAAGATCATATAAAGCTTCCAAATATGTTATACACGACCTGCTTTTGATTTCCTTTGGAAATCCTTTGGATTTTGCCTTTGGAATACAGACTGGAACCTTAACCCACCCTCATGCATGGGTTTAAGATTTGCAACTTTCTGGGATGCAAGAGAAGGCGCAGACTCCCAGCGGCTTGCCGCGTCCATAGCAGACCATGACTGGGCGAATGAGGCGTGATTTGCCCTGTTGAAATAGTAACATATGTGGTTGGATTCCGAGGATCTTCCACGTAACAATTTATGGTGTGAATTCTCCAAGGAACTCCATTTTCAAAATAATTTATACCAAATTTAATCTATATACAGCAAGTGACTTTACACTTGCTGAATATGAATATCCATGGGAGGTGCAAATGTGGCATAACTCACCCATACTCTGGTTTATGAAAATTTGCCTCAGCAGAGCAGCCCTTGCTACTTTGGAAGGGCTGACTGTGTGCTGGGCAGCACTGTCACTCCATGCTTGTGACCCTTGTGAGTGGAGCGATTGATTTGTTCAGTAGGGGTTTCTTTCATTAGGAAAGGAAGTTGCTTTTGATTAAAAATTCAAAAGCCTGTAGTCCCGCTTGTCCAGCCTAATCCTAGCAGGAGGTAGGTCAGCTCCACCGCATGCTCTAAGGCAGCTCTGCCTGGATGGGACCCTGTGCGCAGGCAGAGCGGATAACCATCAGACTGGGAGAGTTTAGTTGGAGTAGTTTAGTTGAAGAGAGAGCTGAAGCAGCGGAAAATGGTAAGAGGGCATTATGCTGAAACAGAAGGGGGGGGGGAACAAAATGTGACAGTTACAAAATGTATTATGTAAAAATTCTGTTAGTGTTTATAGATTTTATTTTTAAATGATGTAAAAATAAAGTTTGTGGGAAAATTTTCTTGGATTTAGTTTACACAACTATCTCTGCGTTGTTACAGTTAATGTAGAGAGGGAACGTACGGCACAGCAATAATCTATTGTTGTTGTTTGCTGTAGTAAATGCAGAATAGTGAGGTCTGTTGCCAAAGAAAAAGGAAATTGTATGTGTGGGATAAAAATTCTTAACATGATTATCGGATTATATTTTCAGCAGTAGAGGCAGCACATTAAGTGTTCTGGTGTCTGTGGGCTGCATTTCCTTACTACGCTTGATTACCCTTCAAAACATACCACATCAATTGCATTGTCTCATGTCTACCTTAGCAAAAATCCCTCAAAGTATCTTGTAAGGAAGGGAAATGTAATTTCATCTTTTATCCTCGCCTGTGGAGGGAGAAGTGCGTTTCTCCTACCCAGTACTTTCTGAGAAGGTTGGATATGGCTCCTAGCAGACGTCTGGAGGATCATCTTGCCATTGTCATGGCACTGCAGTGGCCACTTTTCTGGAGCCTTATTACCTTGGTATCTGCCAGGGATGCAGTTTCACCCAAAAGTCAAGGTCGAGCAAAAGAACTCCAGCTCTGCCTCTATTGTTTTGTAATAAACAGGAAAAGCCCCACATCCTATTGCTACCACAGGTCAGCTGTGGGGTCTTGAGTACCCATGCGCTCTGCTGGGCAAACTTTTGGTAAGTATTATATATTTTCAGGGTTTTTCGCTTGGTTACTGAATGTTCGTGTTTCTTCAGTGGAGAAAAACTGCAAAATGCAAGCAGTGTATTCCAGGAAAATGAGGATGTAGGACTATCCCAAAAGTCCTTAGTTCTACCGTGCGTGTCTCTCAATAGAGACACATTCAGTGGTGTCTCAAACAACTTCCCCCCTGAAAACACAAGCTGTTTTCTGAAATACACTTAGTGCTTGTTAGGAGGAGCCAGTATTCAAAGAGAACTTGGTCTTTGGTCTTCAATTTGAACCAAGTTTTCCTCCTATACCAGCATACTTCGAAAAGGAAGGGTGAGGAGGGTGCATACGCCATAGTAGGAATCGCTGTAATGGAGGTGGCATCAAACTGATGGATCCTTGTGTTTACACTGGAGTAAGTGCAATGCAGGGACCTGGAAGCGCGGCTCCTCTTCCAGTTCTGACTGTACAAGGAACTTACACGCACAAGACAAAAACTGTCCTCACAGGGTCAGTCAGCACTCGGTGTTCTTACAGAAACTTGGTAAAGGTAACTTTAACTTTAGGGCACAAGGCACACAGTTTTTCTCCCCTTCTTCAGCTGCTGTCATAGAAGAACCAAATGGCTGTTTCTGTTTGCTGTAGACCAGAGATTCTTTATTCAATTTCAAGTCTTAAATAAATAAGTAAGCTACTGTAATGCTTTGCATGTCAGATAATTCACTCCTAAAGGAGAAACATAGTTTCAAAGCAATGAATCGAAGATAGTTTCCTTAGTGACTGACATCGGTGCATTGGACCTCATTCATGGTGCAGATTGAGTGACAGGAGTTCTTGTTAACGTGTTTGTGTAATTGTCAAATCTGACTTCTTTTCAGATACCTGGAAGGAAACCATCTGACTGCTGTGCCGAAGGGGCTCTCTGCCTTCAAACACCTGACATTGATGTAAGAAACACGTGGTTTCAATGTCAAGAAAATTACATGACTCTTTCTGCACTGTGTTGTAGGTGGAACATAAATAATTAGTATTTGGGGGGAAAAAGACCCACAAAACTCAAAAACCTTCTGTAATTTGAATTTGAAAAGAATTTCACAGTGGCCACAGCTGCCGATAAGTGTTAATAAAGTAGTGGAGAAAGAGCGAGGTGACTGGGAGCACCAGAGACCCTTCCTCTGCAGGAGTTTCCAGCCTCTGCAAGGGGACTGAACTCTCACACAGGCTGCTACAGTTTCACGTGGCAGATTTATCTCTGCGAAGCTGTAAAGGTCGTTAACAGAGGAGACGGCATTAATTTCTTCTAGGTGAAGCAGTATTTATAATGCTAAGGCAATGAACATTTGCATAGCTGTTTCTGCTATGAACAGTCATACGGACAGACACACAACTGGACTTTTTTTCAGTAAATTGCTCCCTGAAATACACAGGAGTGAAATTTCTTGGCTGAACTATTTATCAAAAAATTCCAAATGCTGTTTGAATCAGCTGTGGATACTCAAGTAAATGGGCAGAACAACCTCAGACAAAAACAACACGGAGGGAAAACTGGAATCCTCTGTTTTAAAACAGTGTTTTATTTGGAAACATCTCTAATATTTTTTTCAAGGGAGAGCAACAAAACAAAATGTTCTGTTTGAGCCTAAAAGTCTTTTTTTAAATGAAAAAATGGAATTTTGTTGTAGTAGCTGACAGTGTGAAGAGCATATGGAAATGGTATGCCTGTAATAAATTGCAAAGCAAGTTGGTACAGTAAATATTCACCCGCAGTTCTATCATCTATTAATTTATCCTTCTTCAAAAATTTTGCCTATATTCACTGATATTTCTTTTTTTTTTTTTAATGTTATATGCTGGAAATATGCCTTAATATTTCTGAGCCTGAAACTTTTTAGGGGAGTCTGATATGCTTTGCTTTTTTTTTCTAGATGCAGATATTATGTAATCTTTAAAAAGACTTATTTCTCAATTCATACATAGAAATTATATTTTTCTCTGTGTTTCTTCAGTGATTTGAGCAACAACAGCATAAGCGTGTTGGCCAATTACACCTTCAGCAACATGACTCAGTTATCAACACTGTAAGTAGTCCAAAGTTTTGATAGCGGTTTTAATTGCTTTTCAGACACCATCCTAGGTGTTGAACAATTAGTACCTGTCTCGTTACTTAAGCAGGTGGCATTCCGTGCTTCTTTGTGGTTGAATTAGGAGTGAAATAATCAAAGACGATCCAGTGTTGTAACTCCAATGTTGTCACTCTGTTCTCTCATTCTCCCAGCATCTTGAGTTACAACAGACTTCGATGCATTCCAGTCCACGCGTTCAATGGGCTCAGGTCTCTCCGAGTGCTGTAAGTACCACTTCCTGCATGCAGCTGAGTTGCAGCTTATTAGAATGCAGTTGATGGCAGGGAGGTTTTTAACGAGCAGATGGCTTTCACTTGATCCAGTAGTCATAAATATTTTCACACAATTAGCTTCAATGTACTTGTACTTGGGTGCAATATGTCAGGTAATGACTAGAGCAGGTGAATGCTAAACTTTGAAAAGAAGCAATTACATATTTGCAGGGTGAATGACTTTACTCTGATAGTTCAGGGACAAGACTATCATGAAAACAGGCCTCCAAGAGGCTGCCTAGAGTCTGTCTCTTCTACTTGAACAATGTTTGGGTGCCCCACGGGAAACAACTTTTCTCTTTGTCTGGAAAAAGTTGATGATGTTTTCAAGTGTGAGTTTCTATTGGATGCTTCAGCAGCAGTGCCTCTACTGAAAACTTGTGCGGTTTTGGAATATTTTCTATCGATTCAGGTTTCTGCAGGCAAATTTTTACATAAAAGAAAGTAATCTGAAGGGAAGCAAGTTGGAAGTCCCCGCACTGAAACAATGAGTGAGTCACGCCAGTAATGCTGAGGTGCCTGTCTCAAATGTCTTTAAGTTGCGAATAAGATTTCACCTCATGTTGACTGGTGGCACGCTCAGAGATGTCCACGTGTGGTTTCTTTCTTTGGAGATCCTTTTGTGCACTCTGTCTTTCCAGTGTAGCTGCTTTTAGCAGCTTTCTGGATTGAACAATTTGCTTACAATCTCTTCTGAAAGTCGTTGTCTTTACCTCGTCTCGGAGTGTGGGCTGTGGGCCTGTTCCTTGCAGCAAGCAGCCCCCCCAGGTTTTCTTAGGCATCTGCTAGACTGACTGCTGCTTCAGTCTCATATTTACTGTCTCTTGCTCCCCACCTGCCCCATCAGAAACAAACCCTGAGCTGGGTTTGCTCATTGTTTGTGTGGACACGTGTCACCGTGTGCAGCTGTCAGGACAAGGTAGAGAAGCCACCTTCCTCCCCATGGCCCAGCAACACAAGTTGGGTCATCATTACTTGAACAGTAAACAGAAAGCAAATAAATTAAATAGCTTATCTGTGATGAGATTATTCAGCGTGCTGAAGGAGAAAGAGCTCTGGACACTGAAAGCTCAGGGCAGAGGAGTTGAAGAATATGTCCTGAGTGCTTTGAAACTTCACATCAGTGTTTTCTCTATTTTTTTAAAAAAGTTAGATGTCATTCACATGCAGAAGTTTCTGTGAATTTAAAGAGCAACGGTTGCAGTCCACTGACTGCGTAAGTGTGGAATTAAGGTGTCAACATCGGCAGTACTGCAACTGTGGAAGCAATAAGGCAATGCTCTTTGGCCGAGTGGTAAAATAGATGTCTAGGTTTCAACCTCCTAACTTACAAGACAGCTTTACATTCCCAGTTTTCATTATTAAAAACAAGAAAGATACGTGATTTGGATTGGTTGTTTTAAGTTTGGCTTGGGACTCTTCATTTCTAGTGCACTAGGATGGTCACATTGAGCTGTTACATGAGTCCTGAAATTCAGCCACAGAGGAATATATTCTGTTTCATGGCCAAATAAATTATTCCATATGGAGCTGTCTTGTGGCCTGTTTCTGTTATGCAAGCTAGCTTGATTAAAGCTAGTTTGGGGCTCTTTACCCTGAATTGCAGTGTAGATAGACCATGCCTCACTCTTTCCAAGAGCTGCAATTTGTCTTTTCACTTCGGTTGTTGCAGGCCACGTATGGACAGAAAACAAAGGGAAATATTTTAGTAACAATTGCTACATGTTGGCTTTTTTAAATGATGTACTAATCAAATTGAAAAAACATCTTCCTCCTCCTTCAAGAGAGGCCCTCCCTGTCTTGCACAGAGCAGCACAAGTGAAATGAAGCCTAAATGGAAATCTCTGCCTCTGCTCCATGCATTTGGAAGCCTCCAGATTGATTTGATTTATTATGGGCCACAAAACTCTGGTATCAGCTACAACTTTTGCCACATGTCATCTATGTTGTTATTAAAAATCAATTCTCCAGAGAGAAAATGGCTTCCGAGTGACAGTGTGAAATCTGTTATTGTCAGCTATTTATTATCCATATTCTCAGGGGAATTTAAAAGAGAAAACATCAGCAAAACAATTTCCACATTTTTTTTTTTTTTTTACAAAAAGAATATAGACATCTCATTACCATTGGTTGTGCATGCCTTTGAAGATAGCAGACCCTTCTCATACAGGCTTCTGTGTCTTCCAAATTCTGTATGTTTTCCTTACTTTCTGTCTCTCTGTAGTAAATAAAGTAAATGTGTATTTGAAAACCAGAATAATCATAGATGTATGGTGAAGTTGATCTTCGACAGATATCTGGTTCTGTCCTCTCGCACTTTTCAGCACAAACGCAATTGAGAAAACTGCAGAGTCAACATGTTTCTGTTTAAGCCTGAATATCTGTCAGTGTTGAAACAATCAGGCCTTTAATCTTCAGTCTTCACACGGCCTCTCCATAATGGCAACCAAAGGGTGCTGGGGAGCAATTTCAACATAGACTCTTAAGAATTTTTTAAGTAAGCAAACGTTAATATCAGTAGGGTTTTATACCAAAGCTATTGCAGAGAAAAATTGTGATTTTGTTTTTTGGTTTAGTTTTGGGGTATTTTTTGTCCAAATTTAGCTTTTTTTAGAAGCAAAATGTAAACAGATTTAAAAAGCTGAGATGTGAACTGATTATCTTAAAGATTATTTTTATTGTGTGACAGTGTTACAACTTCTGACATTTTGTCCTTATTTAATTAAGAGTCAAAGTCCAGAAATAAAAATACTTTCTCGGATCACTAAAAAATTTCCATGTTATATTTATGAAAAAAATGCTAAAATGAACTACAGAATATTCTACTAACATGAGATATTCTAGTTTTACTGGAAACTAATGGATATTTACTGCACTTCGAAGCTCACACAAACATAGTAATATGTGTGATGATAAGGCTACCACAAATGCTCTTCAGGCTCAATTGGAACCACTTTTGGCAGTATACTCGCATTGCTGGATGCTGCACTGAATTGACCTGACAGAAATATTATTTGGCTTTGTTTGTTTGGGCAGGTTTTTTTGCATTGCAGAATGAATCCTTGTACTTACCATGTAAATCTGTAAAAGGCGCTGGTGCTGTGGGCACTGAGCAGTGACACGGCGGCTCCCTGATGAGCATTGAGCAGTGACACTGTGGCTCCCCACTTCCTCTGACACCTGAGTTGTGCCGGTTCCTGCGGGGTTTGCCATCCTGCGGGGTTCAGTGTAGGTGTTTGCCCTTGGTGGGATGTGGCTTTGTAAGCTCAGCCAAGCTTTTGGCCACACTTCTGTCTTTCCAAGGTAGATGACTGTTTAGTGAAATAGCATCCCCTTTGTGCCTATAGTAATTAACATTACAAGACAATGGACTAGGAGGCAGGACTTGGGAGCAGGTAGTAAATAAAAAAAGGTTACCAAAAGGATACGTTTAGTTCATTTCCTTACCTGAAGACAAAGCAGTAAGTCAGTGGATTACATGTAGAAGAAAGTTTGTATTTCAAGAATTCAAGTGGTTTGTTGCTCTGAGAGGAGATCCCCATCATGTTAAATTCATACCCCTGCTTCTTACCAGGATTTAGACAAGAGGATATCTACAAGTTGTGCTTTTGAGGGAGAACACAGACACCAATGTGTGTGCTTTAACTGTCCAAATGTTTAAGATTTTATTTGACCATTTGCTTATTATGATTTTTGGTATAAAAAATATGTTCCTGTTGTTGATCCAAGAGGAAAAAGATTTTATTGCACTGTTGAATTCTCAATTTATTATTGTGGGGTTTAAGTTTTTTAGCATTTATTATTTCAGTTTAGCTGCATGGGTGATGATGTTGCCGACATGATTTTTTCATTAAAATGCAGGCATTTGCATCCATGAAATATACCTCAATGTTTGAGATATGTAGTCAAGCCGTTCATTCCAAATGGTTTTATATTTTTGATCGTTTTACCTCCTTACAGATAGATGGCTTTGTCATGCTTCAGCTTCTCTTGGAAAAATTTTCCAAGACATCTAGGAAATAAAATGCACCCCTTCACAGAATAAACACAACTGACGTGACATGAAGATAAATATAAGTTCTCCCGTCTGTTCAGAGAATTGTCTTGCACATCTTTAAGTAGTTTAAAAGATCATAATGTAAGCTCATTATGAGTGCCTGCTTATTTAAATATGCTAATTTCATTGAAGGAGGGAACGCTTTGATGACAAGTTGTTGACCAGACCTGATCTTGCATCCTCTTACCAACAAAAATACTCCTTATTTAATAGCTGTGGGGTACGTCTCAGTCAGCTGGTCAGTCTGTATAGAATGAGTGAGTGTGCTTTATCTGGAGTTACTGTGTGGGAGCTCATATCCTTCCTGTTCCTGGTCAGCGTAAGTGCTTGGACATCCGAGTATTATTAGTAGTAGCCAAAGCCTAGGGATGCTTAAATGAAAATTTTAGAATGGGGATGTTGGAAGGGGGAGTTTTTGATATACTGGTGTGAAGAACTGGAGAGGGATGCCCGCAGGGTAATTCTGCTGTAGCTTTTGTGATTTCGTGTTCTGCAGAAAAACTGCACTACAATAAAAAGATAGAAACTGCAGCTGCGATGAGCAGCTGTGAAAAGTGATCGTGGTAACATTGCTTATGATCATGGAGTTCACAGCCCCGTGGCACGGCCCAGGCTCACAGGACACAGGACAAGGTGTATCTTCTCCTGGGAAGTTGGGCTTCCCTTACTCTGTGTGTGCTGGTGTAAGGCAAAATGTAAAGGTAGAATTCAGAAGAGTTATAAGGCATCATGTAGACCATGGTGAAGCTTATAGTGGCGTTAGGGCGGAGAAATGGAAGAAAGGATGCAAAAAGGTATGATTTTATTTTCATCTGGGGCTATTGTGTATTTCCATGGGCCAGATGTTTGTTTTGTTTTAAACAAACTCAGTGTGCACTGTTTCAAGCATCTGTACGGTCACAAAAATAAAAAATAAGATGTGATTGCTGTGTTCCACAAATCACCAGGTAAATTAGAAAATAAATGACTCAAGGGAAAGAGCAGCTACAAAACTGACACACAGCAAGTTTCTGCTTTCCACCCTCCTCTGCCACGTCTGGAGCACTGACAGCAATTCCTGGAGCTGGGAAAGAGGACATAAACAATACACTAGTTTTGCTATAACAGAACCAGCTCAGGGGAGAAGTGCAAAAGAAAATATAATTTTAAAATATTGATGTCCTTTTCCTTTGCAAGTTTTCTACCAACTTTTGTTTAAAAAACAGCTAGTGAGATTCGGCAGAAGCTCCTCCTGTTGGTTCCTCATGAGTTCTTTCTGTCTGTTGCTGTGTGAAGCAGTAAGCTGGTATTCAGCGACATGCAAACTAGAAAAGTTAGAATAAGCTATCAATATTTTTCTCTATGTTATTTTGTGCCAGATAATTATCTAGTGATACGGAGGAAGCAGCAGCTGAATAGCTGATTTTATTTATTTATTTATAAAATAAAATCTGGCATGGTTGTATATCTTCTCTGCTGCATTTTCTGGATAGTTTTTACGTAATAGTCATCCCAGTGTCCTGTGCCCTCCCACACACTCATCTGTTGCTGCCTGTTTTGCTCTCTGATCATCCCCTCAGTGCTGCAAGAAGTGCTCTTCCTCTCGGTTTGGCTGTCACAACCTTGAGTGCTGGTGCCTTACTTCGCAGCATGGCCTTCAGTTGCAATTGCAATGAAAACCAAAAGTAATCACAACTAATGATTTTTACTCTGGTGTCTGACACTTTGAATATATGTATTGGGCTCTACAAGCTGCAAGAAAAATCTTTCCGTTTATGCTTGTCTATGTGACACACACACAAATTAATTTCTTAGAAAAGAGATAAAGTGGCTGCTTAAATTGTCCTGGAAACACTGGAGAACCCTTTCGCAAGAATCCTTAAAACCCTGCTAAAAAAATGTTAGTTTCTTTTTGCAGGGTGACTAATGCAATAAAACAACTAATTTCAAGTACTTTCCCTGGTAGCATAAATGTATTTATCAAGTGCATTTTAAAAACAACACACAAAGAGGTATTTCCTACTGTAAGAATGGGAAACTAGAATGTGAAAGTGCAGCTATATTTGCCCTCTCAGACCCTTGCCTCTCTCCTAGGATCTCGCTGAAGTCAATATTTAATTTAACTTTCACAGTTCTTATTTTCCTTGTTCTGTTTTTTTCTGTGTTTCAAGCTAATGGGATTCTATAAAAGCATACATGTCTGTATGTGAGAGTCTACTTGTCATCAATACTCTTTTAATAGCATAAATAGTATGTCACCTTTTTAATTTAAAACATTAGTCACCAACAATTCTGATTGTATCATTATTTTAAATGTCAACATCTAGAAGTAGAAGTAATAATGCATGGAAGCTCATGAGTTGTGAAGCTATAGAAACTCTCAGAGAAACAAAATTAAATATCCTTCTTAAGCATCGATTCCTTCACTTGTGGGGAGCAGATCAAATTCTGTGGTTTGATACCTTCTTGCTTCTCCCCTCTTCTAGGACACTCCATGGAAACGATATTTCCAGTGTTCCCGAAGGTTCTTTCAATGACCTGGTATCCCTGTCCCATCTGTGAGTACTTCTGTCTGCGTTCATCTGTCTGATTGATGGTTTCAGATTTATAAAACAGTAGATATTCTTACAAATTCGAGATTGTATAGCTTTTCAGGTTTTCCTGCTCATTTTCCATATTCTGCTCTGGATATTCGTAGCGGATCTGTTCAAATTAAAAAAAAATACTAGAACCTGTTGTTATTAGTTCTCAAAATATTTTCTTAAGGAAAACCAAATGAGCAAATGTGACAGTTTCCTCTTCTGTGGACTTTGTGTTTAAGGCTTTCTTTCAGCGTTGGCTGTGTGAAATGCAGAGTCTGTTATGGTCTGAGAGTGAGACAGGAAACCTCCCACAAAGAGCAAATATTAAGCAAATGTGAATTCTTTGCTTAATAAGTGTCATATGTTTTGCATACTGAAATGTTGTCAGTATATGAACTTGTTGATGAATCACTGCTTCAGACATATATATTTAATCAGATCGAAATTGGTCATTTCACAGCATTTATACTTTGTTCCATAATTTGCAAAAATTATTAGATGTTTCAGATGTTTCAGGAAATTACTATTGTATTGGTGGAGGTCTAGGATATTTTTAAATGCAGTTCAGTTGATGAAAGAACTGTAAAGACAAATAGCTGCAATTGTTACAAATTAAACCTGAAGTGTAGCAGTTGGTGCCAAAAGAGTGAACAGAAAATGTTTTTTCTCTGAGATAATGTGTGATACTGCACGTTATTAGGCAATGCATGTAAAGGAAAAGTAATTTTGTGTAGCATGTTTCTTGATTACTGTCTTCAAGTCATCAGAAGGTTGGGTATGCCTTGGTCATTTTGTGAAGTGAGTAGTTTCACAAGTTGATACGGCTATTTTCTGCTCTGGTGCTTCCCTCTTACATGTGAGTTGATGTTGATGTATACACATGCCAAGGCATACAGACAGACACGTGCATTTAACGTAGGTTTTGTAGCTCCGTTTCTTTCTTTGCAACCTTAAACATGCCCTCCAGAACACTTGCCTGAACACAAGGTTTAGTTCATATTTACATATTTTCTAGACAGCAAATACATCCTCGGATGCTTTATTTCTGTGTAGCAGTTTTCTGTCTCAGTTTCTCTCTAGACAAAAAATAAAGGCATCTCAGATTGGTAGGGACAGAAATCGTATGTGAGATACTTAGGCAATTTCAGCTTCAACTGAGAAACAACCCTCTCTGTTTTGAGCTTACACCTTGGTATCTGAGTCAGAGAAAATATTTGGTTTGCACAAAATGTGTTTCTTCATCATGTTCCCAGTATAGTCAAGTCATTTTATTTGTTGTTTGGGAATGAAAGTCTGACTGGGCTGAAGCCCTGTATCTCCTTTTGGAAGCGCAGTGACACCTTCTGTACTGGGAATCTGGCTTCTGTGGGTATTTTTAGAACTCAAGAGATAAACATATCATGCCCCATTTGTTTGGATTTTCCTCAGGGTTTACTTTAAATGAAGTGCAGATACAATTTTCCTGGGTAAACCATTCACCTTAGGGAGTGATAAAAACCCCTTTGGCCCAATACAATCACTGCAGTCTATCTGTTTAGATATATGTGCTGCCAGAAATGTAAAATACACAAAGCTCAAATGAACAGTAATAAATAGGATCCATAAAATAAATAAGACCTGTCTGGGGTGTAATTTGCACAGTTGAACAATTGAATTTTACAGTGCAATTGTGCTCTGCAATTTCTTCAAGAGGATTCTGAAACTTTTAGCTCTTCATGTGCCAGAAAAAGCTGTGCTTATTCAAACAAAGTCATGCATAATTGAAAATAAATTCATTTTGAGCTCTTCCTGATATATAGATCTGCAAGGAGAAAGCACGCACGTGGGATAATTTTGAAAATGATACAAGGGGTCCCTACTCATCAAACTCATAATGCACGGAGAACAAAATCTTATGTTAAATTTCCAAGCTGCGTGGTTAAGAGTAGGGTGGGTATCGCGGCTGGAGAAAGCTACTACCGAGGTGTTGAGCAGGATGATCAGCCTGGACCTTCTGCATCAGCACAGTTTGGAAGGAGCAAGAGGGAGGGTATCAAATTGACCTTTAGAATTGCAAAGATGTATTTGTGTAGCATAGACAAAACTATTGATTTTAGTCAGTCTTTTGTAATAGCTTTAAGTTGGCTTGTAATTGGAAGAAAAAACCTGAGATCTAGATACTTCAATCACTTTTTCCGTAGCTGTTGAAAGTCTACAAGAAAACGTTCACCAAATTTCCTTTACATCGTAAACATCATATTGTTGTAATGTAACTATTATAACAAACTGTGTGCCTGATACCCCTCACTAAAGACAGAGGACGATTTGTGTATGGTGTACACACACTGGTTTTGTTTACTATTTATTACTTTATTTGCTTGAATCATATAGTGGTCTATTTAAGCCATGACTCTACTGATTTATTTAGTTCAGAGCAATGATAAAAATGTTACGGCGCTACTGAAGGATCACATATATTAATACTGAAAAAGAACCCAAAAAATTTTCTCAGTTACGTCAGTTCCCACATTTGCTGTCCTCACTATTCACTGACGCACACAACTCTGTAACTGATTCAGTTTCCCAAATACCGTCTGGGCATAAAGTGACCCCTCGGCCCTCCCGGGACTCCGCAAAGGAGCCCTTGCTAATGGATGCTGTGTCAGACATACTTTCAATAAACAGCTCGGATTCCTAATCCGGGGGAATCATCTCATCTTTACTCAAATTTATGTTAGTTACCTATAAAAATAAGCTGGCCTCTCCACTATTCCTCCACATTATCATGTCTGGAGTTGTTTTCATTGACTTTATTGTAAGTTGCCTCAAAAAAAGAAAAAAAAAAAGTGCCTAAGAGAAATATCTGCACAACATTTTGAAAATGCTGCTGGTGGTATTTCAATTACAGCACAAGATATTTTTACCTTCTGGCAATGTTTTGCTATAATGGGCAAAGAAATAGAGAGAGTATGCTAGAACTCATGAATGAATTCACTATAGTTCCTAGAAATGAAGGAAAAAAAACCAAAACCCAAAACCACAAACAAAAGAACTGAAAGATACATGTGATAATTTCTACAGTTGTACAACAATGTTAATGGGAATCTTTCCTAGTATCTATGAAGCAGCTTTATTTCTAATGTAATTTATAAGGATTAATTAACACAGTAACTAGCTTTCCATTGTCCTCCCACTCCCATTTTATATATGGCAGTTGCTCAGTGCTTAAGTTAATTTCTGGGTGCAGCTTTCACTGCTGCATTTTGCTTGACCTTGGACAGGTGAGCCAGTTGATCACAGTTACAGGGTCAAAAAGTCAACCCAGGAGGTTTTTTCCATTGTAAGCAATGGATTTACAGAAGGAATGGATGGATATTTTTTAATACTGTGCTGCAGTACACATTTAATTTTGATGAATGAGCCCTAGACAGGGTTTGAACCTATGAACTCTCATTATGAATCTGTCTAGGGCACAGTGGGTTCATTAGTCACTCCAATAGAAATGTATCAACAAATTTACTGAGGTTTCTATCTTAATATCCTGTCTGATATGTTTTTCTTTGAAAGAAGCCCGAGTTTAAAATACCGTCTTAAAACCAGTTTATAACGTATGCAAAATAGTATAGCCTAAAACCCAATTTGAATTACTGGTTTCTTTAGTATCTCTTCCCTATGCTAATCTTTAGTTAGTTAATTTTCTTCCAGTGGCAATTCAGGTGTTGTACAGCTAAAGTCTTACAGTTACTTTCAGCAAAATAAATCGGACTTTCAACATGCATTTTTTCACACTTTCAAAAATTAATTGTTTTTAAACTGACTTTTCTGAAGTCTGGACTTTGCTTGTAATTGATCGCCTGAAAAGACACTTTCTTTGAGAGAAAGAATAATATAAAGGAGTCAAGGCAGCACCTAAATTTAAGGTTAAAAGTTTTCTTTTGGATAGATCACCATGAATAATGAAAAAGTTCTGCGAATTGTAATTACACTGTGCGAGTGCATCTACTTCAGCCAGATGACCTAACTCAAGTGATGGGTTAAACAGCAAATGCGTTTTCAAAGCCAGAAACAAACTTAGCAGACACCAGGTTGCAAGTTTTAAAACAGGGGTGTCCTCTGTGTGTATGTTTCAGCTAGTGAGGAGACATTAACATGAGTCATCAGATCCAGACTAACTTACACAAGTCACTGTTAGAATATGCTCGCGAGGGCCAAAGACTTAAAAGAAACGAATGTGATAAATTTGATGAAAGCAATATGTCTGGCGACGCTGCTCAAGCACAATTGTTTGAAAAAGTGATTTATTTTTTGAAAAAGCGATTTGCTGTTAGGTATTTATACAACCTCCCTAACTTATCATGGGAAGAAAGGAAGAGAGTGGGAATACTGAAGAAGATAAATCTAAAAGACTTCCTGAATACTCAGAAGATCTTTCCCACATTTTGCAGTAAAGCATTCCCATAAAAGTGTAGAATAAAATGTGCCTCAGTGAGATCAGGGATGCTGTCTTTGTCTGCAAGCCAAACTAACTGCTGTTAATTGTTTTACACCACTAGGGCTCTAGGTACCAACCCTTTGCACTGTGATTGCAACCTCCGCTGGCTTTCCGAGTGGGTGAAGGCAGGGTACAAAGAGCCAGGCATAGCCCGCTGCAGCGGGCCTGACGCCATGGTGGACAGGCTGCTGCTCACAACGCCGACTCACCACTTCCAGTGCAAAGGTAGGAGCAAACTGGGAGGCTCCCTCTTCTGTCCTGTTGCTTTTCCCTCATAGACAGTGCTTTATTTTTATCCTCTTGGAAGGTGTTTGGTTTTAAAGTGAGTTGGGGGGGGAGTTGGGTTTGGCTTTATTTTCTGAACCATCACATTACATTCAAGTTGCATTTTGGAGTGTTCTCCCATAAAGTGCAGTTAACTGCGCCGCTGGAAGGAAAAGCAGCAAACCTCAGAAGAGTTCGGATTCCTGTTGCTCGCACCAGATTATATAATGGCAAGTTAGCATATATGTTAGAACTTATTTGAGCAAGTAAATTGGTTTTGGCCTTCTACCTACCCCAGAAAACTTTGGTAAAATAAAGGTGATTTTAAAAATATAGAGCACTCTAGTTATTATGTCCATTTACTTGAAAACTGAGAAACGGAGAATTCTGCTCAAAAGCAAATATTTACTGAAAGTACATTTTCATTTGAAGATCTGCAAACTGTCCTCATCAGCTCTGTATCAGAAACTGTAGATTATGGAAAACGTTTCATAGAGAAACATGACTGGAGTGTACATTCATTCATTCGGGAGAGGGTTGAGGTGCAGCTATTAATGGTTAGGGGGAGTCAATGATAGGAATATGCTGCATAAGAGGGCAGTTCGACAAATGATAAGGAGCACACTCTCTTGTGGCTAAAGTAAGTAGCTTATTACTGAATGTAGATTAACATATACCTGTATGTTCTTACTGTAAAAAGAAGGTTTGGAGGTTCGCTTAGGTTACTGGCAAGTGTGTGAAGATGGAGCTATTATTTATAGTGGAAAAGATGGGTCAGCAGTCTCTCTTAGAAATGGAAATGAGGGCATAAAGCCTGTTTTTATGTCTCGGAGTGCCATGCACATTTACAGTACTGCTTGGCAGCACGATTTTATAGAGGCTGGGATTAAACTGCTGAACAAACAAATCATGGTGTTGAGGTGGGTTTAGAACACAAGTTCCCAAGACCAAGCTGAATTTTATTTCCTTTCAGATATATTTTTAATAACTGTAACCTTATAATTTAATTACTTTGAAATGTCAGTCTCAAAACTATCAGAACTCTGACTATAATTACAGAACTGCAGACTGTATAATAGTTTCCCAGATGTGAAGTACAAATATACCCTAAATACTAAAAATACCAAATAATGTACTTGCTCACATGAAGTGAAACAAAGAAAATTATCATATTTGCATATTAAACAGGGTCTGAAAATGTATCCAGAAAGAGAAGCTAGGTGACTGCTTTGTTCTGAAACTGTGACATATCAATAGTTATACTCACTTTCTCTCAAAACTAAGCAAGCAACTCTTAGGCCAAGAGATAAGTAAACCTGTGGTCTGGACCGTTAAAAACAGCTGTATATTTTTAATGTAAATATTAGTTTGGCCCACTAGAAAGCTGGTGGGCTTTCTGTTATCCCAACTGTCACCGTGGTTGTCTTTATCTGAATAGAAAAGGAGAAAAAAGTTTTGATTTGGAGGTGGTCTTTGGACAAGCAGAAACTAGTGATGGTCTGGATGAGTGGCAGTATATTCCAAGAAGCGCCAGGCCCTAGCAAAATTCACCTTTTCTCATCACAATGCATAAATTTTGAAAAACAACTTATGATTTGGTAGTCTGACTGAACCTATGTCCTACCTGCATGTTTAAGATCCAAAGCCTCATGCTACTCTATGTGGAAATCAATGATGCTCTTTTATGGTAAAGCAACACGACACAGAATGTCCAAGGATACCACTGTACTCCTGCCGGTGTCGATTCAGTCCTAGCCCGAGTTCTGCTGGCACAGAGCTCAGGGTGGGCTGAGCCCCCTGCCCCCCTAAAAGCCTGGGTCTTTGCTGCAGAAGTCAGCCCACGCTGAGCTTGGGACCTCGAGATGCTTGGATAAAGGTAGTGCATAGGTGTCCTCTGTGACCTCCAGTAACTTTTACATGAAAAAAAGTAAGTTTAACTCATTGCTGTTAAAATTATGATTTTAGCCTGTGACTGAGCAGAAGGTTATGTCTCAGCTGAGCCAAGAAAATAAAAGTATGTAATGTGCAAGTCATGCAAACTCAGCTCTGCTTTTTATTAAATTGCCCTCCTAGTTATGCAGTAGAGGAAAGGAATGTGCTGGGCTGAGGGCACTTTGCTATATAGATTTATAAATCAAATCCACAAGGGCAAACTAATGAACTACTTAACTGCTACGAACTAACACTGTTCTTACTAGCTCCTACATTGATTAGCTTTGATCTATGCCATAGGAATAAATGGAAAATATACGCATGTGTTTTATGAAATAAATAAATAATAGAACAAATTCTGGCTTAGTGACCTCTAAATCTAGAAAAGCAGCACTGCTGCCTGTCTCATGAGCTCTCCAAGGAGCTACCTTCATATATTCTTCATATATTCTACCTTCAAGACACAAGTAGCACAAGTATATCGCATTCCACCCCGTCAGTGCCAGAAATTCAGATGTTATTTCCTCTTGCTGTCCTAACTCCAAGTTAAAAACATGTATGGCATTTCGCTAGACACAAATGCAAAGATAGAAGAGGATGACAATAGTCTTTTATTTTTCATTGTTTGGATTTGTTACTTCATATGTATTTTTTTCTTCATTATTGCCTGTTGTACTCTGCAGTCAGTGGCCCTGTAACACCACCATCAGTATAGGGTCAGGATACAGCCTTCACATTGCAGGTGCTTTTCAGCTGGGACTCCTTGGTACACATTTCTGTCATGCTTTTACCCCCTGTTGGTGCTGTGCAAGTATTCAAAGTTAATAATGAAGGTTAATATCTCATACAGGATGGTCCAAAGCAAATCCTTTACTGGAAGAGATTTTTTTCATCCCTAATTTTGGTAACCTTCTACAGCTCCACCTTCTCTCTAACGTCAAATATAAGCTTGCTTTCTTCACTTTCAGGATGTTTCACAATTTACTCCTATCATGCGCAGAAGTTCTGTGCCCGCTTCTGATTACACAGCCCCAATTTTAAGTTATTTTAAAATGTATTTCCTTAAAAACGAAATAAAATTATTTTAGGATCTTTACTGCCTGATATAATTTAAGACCTTTTAAAGTGTTACATTTTATTTTTTACATGTAAAAGCCGTTAACTCAAATAGTCGATATTTAGCCACTTCAAAATCACCATTTCTTTAACTATAAATATAACTGTCTAAATTAGCTTTCTGTAAAATCTCAACAATAAAATAATGATTGACTTGGTGCCGTACATGTTCTCGTTATTGTTTTGGTCTGTGTTAACTTTCCTGCTGACCCACAAACATCACTACTTCTCTGGAAGAGTTATGTTAAAAAGTGTGGTTTGTTAAATGGTTTAAATGTGGCCAGGTATATTCACCTGCAGACATTTACATCTTTGCATATTTGTCTTTGTTGAGTTTTGCTGAGATTGCTGTGTTGGTAATCATTCTTCTGGGCAGAAGAGGAAGAAAATAAGTTTTGAACTCTTAAAATTAAGGATGGTAGAACACTTTGCACCTAAATATTCCCATAAGCGTCTAACTAAATCTTTCTTATGTATGTTTTTCATTTCTGCTGTTGCATCTGCACTTTCATTCTTGTTACCAGCCATAGAAATGTCATGTTATAGTTCCCTAGGGGTTGCTATTGCAGAATTTCCAGCACTGAGTGAAGGAAAAATTGCTGAAAGCCATATATATATAAGCCCGCTCTCTGGAGATCCCCAACATGTTTTTTCAGCATGATGTTTGCATGTCCAGGACAATATAAGCATCATTGAGACTTGCCTAGCACTTGATTTAAGTACTTAAAATCTCCCTAATCCCTGGGAATCCCATGCTGTTGCGTGAAGTTGCACCCACAGCATGTACGTTTGTGCCAACGCAGAGTGAATACTGCATTAGGAAAAAATGTACGTGTGAGTACTGAAAGTATTAATTTTGTAATCCAGTTCTCTATTAATGCACTGTGTTTTGCCTTTTCAGAGCCGGTAGATATCAGTGTCGTGTCCAAGTGTAACCCCTGCCTCTCCAATCCATGTAAGAACAATGGGACGTGCAACAATGATCCAGTGGAGTTTTATCAATGCACTTGCCCTTTTGGCTTCAAGGTATGACTACTAATGAACTTCATGAAAAGCAATAAAGTGTTCCCCATCCCTTCTGTTTTCTTAATTGTTGTACCACGAGAAGTCCAATTCTACAGGCAACTGAGCTCAAAAGATCCCTTACTGGAGGAGATTGTGTGTGACCTTTTAACTGTGCCCTGCTACAAATTTTATCCTGTGCAGTAGGAAAGGTGTTTCTTTCTCTCTGTGCCGTGACTGTACAGATCAGCCGGAGCAACTTGCTCTAGTTGACCCTACTTTGAGTGGGGTGGTTGGACTAGACGATCTCCAGAGTTTGCTTCCAACCTTGGGCGTTGTCTGCTTCTGTGATGTAGACTTCCCTATGAAATGTCGAGTTGATTGTATCTTCCTTTTCATTTCTTTTCTCTTTCCAGCAACAGATGACCATTTCATAGGCTGCCAGGCCAAAGGGGAGGCAGTTCAGATGAGATTTAAGGGCCAGTTTAGTCCGTGGTGACTGAATGTTGATACTTTCTCGCTTACATCCGTCTCAGACTGATTAGCAGAAAGGTGATAACTGAGTAGCCACAACCGCTAGCTCAGTTCTCTCTGACTTCTGAGCACTAATGTCCATAGAGTGGTATGCAAAGGTGAAATCCTGTAGATGCCGAGCATTGTGAGCGTGCAGTGTCACTCTCTTGATAACACATTTGAAAATTGGAAAATCATGTCGTTGAATGCCATTTCTTCCACAGTGATGTATAACTCCCATTGTTAACACTGCATCATGAGAGCTTAAGGCTACCTAGACTTTGTTTCAGAGTTGATATAACTGGAAACCTAGCTCAGTAGTCAGTAGCTGAAGGATTTAAGTATAAGTAATAAATGAGGCATATGATCTGTTCACAGCCTGGGGGGGAATTGGATATTATGGACAAAGAAGTAGGTTGCATCCTGTAGACTGTGATTTTATTTGCCTCGTTGGATATTTCTTAGAGAGTCTTGGTCAGTTGAAGCAGATGCTTATAAAACCCAGAGTAATAAGAACTATAGGGGAAAAAAAAAGAAGGGCAAAACCAGACACACACGTGGGAAGTAAGCACAAGTATCTATGTCTTACATTCCAGGTAGGATTTAGGAATTAGTTGGTTCTGATGATATCACCATTTCCCTTCTCTGTTTGTCTAGGATACGTCCCAGATGGTAAGAGAGTAATTGTGGTAGATCCCTGAAACATTGGAAAAGGGAAGATGTAAAACTTATTTCTCCTATTTCACCTAGTGGTGAAATACCTACTTGGTACTCACGAATAATAACAATTCTCCTAAATAATCGAAAAAAAACATTGGAAATTTCCTCTCATTAAAAATCCTTCTACCCATTGGCATATCTACCAGCAACTTTTCTAAGATCTTAAAAGACCACATTGTCAAAAATTCATTCAACTGAAACTAACTACTTGGTAACGATAGACTTGCCTTTGAAATAAAGGAAACTGCAGCTGTTTATCTCCTCGGGTTCATAGAACAGTCATTTTAATTTGATGTTTAACATAAACTAGGTTGAGTTCTTCAGATGAGACTAGGTGACTGCTAGGATAACTTGAGAAGTAAAAGCTTTCAAAACTAGCAGGAAAATACATAAATCTTCGTGTACATCTTACTCTATAAGGTACATGTTGTGGAACAGATATCCAGGTGGTTCAAAGTAGAAATGTGTTTGTTATGAGCATCTTTTTTCTTCCCTTAGTTTTTTCTTTTTCTTTATTTTTAATAGTATTTCTGTATTAGCAAATGCACTAGTCTAGATGTGTTTATACTGCTAGAAGCCATGTTTACAAAGGGAGGATTTATTAACAGGAATAATCGAGAATAATCCTCTAGTTATATTAGCAATCACTTCCTAGTGTACATTAGAGCTGGATATGCATAGTTTTACATAGAAAGGTTTTGATAAACTCAAAGTGACTCATTTAAACATCTCATAGAGCATCCAGCTTTTCTCCTCTCTCACACGCTTTCTCAGGTGACATTCAGTGTGTGAATGTAAAACCTAAACCCACTTGTGTGCTTGTGAGCACCAAGCTCCCATCCAAGCATGGCAAAGAGCGAACAGACCCAGGCATGGCACTTAGAGCAGAGTTTAAGAATACTGACAGGATAACAGTACAGGGAGAATTGGTGGAAATTTAATAAGCAAAAAAAAGAACTGCGTGTCTTTACCACAGGTTTTTGAATAAAAATGAAATTTGACAGGTCCAAATGCAAACCATATGAAAGGAGCACTCTATCTACCACGCAGTTCTCCACCAGAGATTCATGCTAATTCAATAACAATACCTTGCTTCCTTCTCACCAGCCAGCACCAAACAGCTCTATCCATCTGGAAGCTATTTCCCAGACCTTGATAAATTGCCCTAAATCTGCCCTCTCAGCATTTGTTTTTCCTTGTTTGATGTAGTTTTTTGAAAAAATCCTGTGTGGAAGAGTGCATCAATGAGGTGAAAAAACCCACCCTTTTTTCAAATGTAAGCTCATTCGAATGAGCTAACGGCTTTATAATGTTCCCTGGACGGGGACAGACAGTTACAGACCGCTTTCTGGGGTTTCTATGCTCCTGCTAGCCTTCAGAAAAAAAAAAAGAGTAGGCCGACTAGCAGAAAGCTACCAGTTAACTGTGGTTGCAAAAGCCTATAGTTTTATTTTTTGTTATCCTGTTGATGATGGCTCAGTCTCTTCTATTCCATGATCACAGAATCGGTTTTGCTGTTGAATGCATACCTTTTGGGGCTTTTAGCAATGTGTAAGGCTGCCTGTGATGGGTTTGAGTAAACTTAAAAGTGAGATAACTCATGGACCGCCTGAGCTGAGAGGCCAGTGGCCCGGGCAGGTGTGTGTGATGACAGAAATACAGATTGCTCACTTAGGAATGGGAAAGGCTGGGTGCTGATACCTATCTTTGCTGCTGCTCTTTCCTCAAAATGGGTGATGAATGTGTTTGCTATAGATAAGCCATGGTTGAAACAGTGGTTTTTCGGTTGTTCTTTTGGGGACGAAGCCCCAAAGACAGTGGGAGATGGTGTGAGAGTGCCACCTACGGCGACTGGGAGGCTGCACAAGCTTGAGCGCCAGGGTGCCGGCAGTGCTGGCAGGAAATGTCTATTAACGGTCTGAAACTTGTGTTTTCATATTCAACGCAGACATAGGTGTAATTATCCAGCATTTTTTTTCTCTTCTCCATAGAATTCTTTGAAGGATTATTTAAATAATGTGTGTGGTTTAGATTGTGAAGTATGATTACAAGTAGAGAAATGGAGCTTTCTTCTGCTTTAAATGCTGCTGGCCACCTGCAGTGCAAGTGTGTGTGAGTGCAGCTGGTGGCTGGTAAACAGATAACGGTACCGTACTAATTCATTTATCCTGCAGAGTGTGTGGCTTTTATGTATTCCCATTGATACTGTAAAATCAAGTCTACGCGTGTTAGAATTCCAGAGAATAATCAAACTTGCAATCAATAAGCCATTGAGAAAGGATTTACTTGAGTAGCTGCAGTGAAAACTAAGGTTAGTGAAACCAGCACTTCGTGTATTTTGCTGTTGTTCTGCAAACGCCCTTTTGGAGATTTTGGCTGATTTTCGCATCTTTCATACTTTTTTTTTTTTTTCTTAAAACTGAGGTAACAACAGCTGAAGGAGAATAATTTTCTTTCTTCCAAATACAGTTATTTGTAGAACTGGGGAAATAGAGTTTAAAACACATCTTTGTTTGATCCGAAATGGAAGAACGTTGTCAACCTGGAATATGAAATGCGGTACCTGCCTGGGCATCACCACAGCCTCTTTGATTGCTCTGATAAATGGGAGCCTGAGCTGTTGGGATGAGGGATGTTTGTCAACTCTGGGTTCTGCTGTAACCGAAAGCTGTCTGAAATAGAAAGTGAAGGTAGGTAAAATTAGTATAGCACATGTCCCACGCTTCAGGCAACAGATGCTGGTGCTGCTGCGGTAGAGTTGCTCTGTAAATTTTATCCAATTCTGTTCACCTCCCTGTTGAGTTCAGCCAGTGTCCTGACTTTCCTAGCAGCACTGCAGTATCTTGAGGGTTCAAGCAATTTCACCAGTCATCCAGAATGACAGATACAATTGGAAAAATCCTGGGTAAAGCTCTTGGGGTTTGGAGAGACAGTATTCTTTGCAGCCAGACTCTTGTGGTGGGAGGCATTACAGTGAAGCCAGAACGATATTTAGTGAGGAGGCTGGCTCCAAAGTTCTGCTAGGAATTTGGCTCTTTCTGCTCACCGCCCCCTGCGCCAGGTTTTCGTCCCTGAAAACAGGGTTAGAAATTGAGAATCTCAGAACGAAGTGTCTCTGGGATATGCAGGATTCGTGTCTATCACATGTCGTACACAGCTATAACTAATGTGCCAGCACTTGAGCGGGTAGGTGTAGCTGAGCAGAAGCTGTGGCTGCTCAGCACGGGGCTAATGAGGAGGTTCTATCGGTGCAGACCCCGTACCAGTCGCATGGACTCAGTGCTGTGCTGACTCCGACGTTCGCTCAGGGGGGTGCACATGGCCTTGCGTTTGCTTGGAGCACGGGCAAGTGAAGTTTGCTGTATTTGCACTTTGTGGTGTAAATGTATTTCCGTAGCGTTACGTGAGTGATCTGTCAGGGTCCTGGAATAATGACTGGTTTGGGAGTATTCAACGTAGAACTGATGTTAAAACATAGATATGGTAGTGTTTGCTCGTGTGCAGATATCCTGGCCGGCTCTTGCCGCTCAAGGCCGAGACAGTGCATGTTTATTCCAGTGGGCCAGTTTCTCACTTAGTTATGCTGATTTGGGTGGGGTTATATGAATGTATTATATGAGTGCAGGGTTTGGCTGCTGATGCATGCCAGCTGTGTGAGAGTCCATGCCTGGTTTGCTAGGCTAATACTGTTTGGAAATATAACTCTGTGCTTTTGTTTCTTTGGATCTATTAACATATGCATATAAGTCCCCATATACATCAGTCAGTGCACAAATAAATCCCCCAGTTGGAATTGCAGAAGGAGCAGAAATTGGAAGAAGCTCTTAAAGCAGCCTGCCCTCGTCCACGTGAGACAGGAGAGCAAACGCTTCTGCCTTCATGTGTTACTCTGTCTTGGCCTCGTTCCTCTCCCAGTGTCAGGGTCGGGGGGGACAGACAGTGGAATGTAAGCTCAATGCCAAGTTTTCATATGAAGAAATCAGTGCAGCAAAATATTGTTTGTGTGAGGTGATTCCGCCTTAAACTTTCATTCTGATAAATTCTCCTGGAGCGTGTTTTCATGTGATCTGGGGCATTTTATTTTTTCTTTGTTTGTTTTAACCTTACTTAAAATACGTATTAATAAATGTTGAAGAAGCGTTTTCCACTCTTAGTAAAATAAAGCAGAAAGCCTTTAGGGATGAGAGGTGATGGGTGGCCACGTAAAATGAATAGAGCTGTATTTGTGTATGGATTTTGAGGGCAAACATCGGTGTCAGCAGTAGGTGGTTATAGTTTCATATAATGCTCCTAGGGCAGAAAAGCTGCAGAAATCACAGTATATTTCCTGTGTGTTCTTATTCAGTAAATCTTACTATGCATCAGTTAGACTTGTGTTTCTTTCTTTTTACCCTTTCTGGTATAGTAGGTCGAAAGAAAATGGAGATTTACATCTAGAAGAGCATAAAAATGAAAGGCTTAAGGAGGGATTACCGCCAGAGTTGCTGGCTGAAGGTGGCGAGGCATGCATACACCCACCGCAAGCCCTGTAAAAACCATCGTAATGTATTGTGGCGTGCCCTAATGAGGGCTCTTAACAATAAAGCCAACTCTGAAGAAGTATTTCCATTTTTGTTAAGCCAGCAAGAAAGCAGATGTTGAGCAGCTTCGGGCATTTGCTGTGTTTGTTCAGTGCTGCATCAGGAGAAGTTCAGGTGAATAGTAAGCCATACCCACAGGTGGGCACCATCATATTCATTCTTTTGTCAATGTGGATTATTCCCCCCCTGCTTTGTTTCTGCTACTGTTTTTCTGGTCTAGTTTGAAATGCCTTAAGAGACCAGGCTTCCAATCTTTCTTTTCCCAGGATAAAGGAGAAGTTTTTATTGGCATTTAGACTGAATTTCAGGCTCTTGTTCTTATGTTTGCCTGGTGCTATTACACTAAATAATAATTTTTCTTCCTCTGTGGTTTGTCTGTCTTTCAGGTGATTGCTGGTTGCTATAACTGTGCTTAATCAAGTTCTCTTTAACCAGCTCTTAATTTTCTGCATCCCACCATTTCCGCATAATTGAACCAGTTGAAGTAGTTGGTCACAGCTGAATATCCGTATTGTTGGATTTTCTTGTGATTGTCTGTCATCTATTATCCTTGAGGCTTTCTTGGCATTGACTGTACTTGACAATATGGCTTTTGGGATTCTTTTGTTGTCCAAGAACATGAACAGAGATTGTCCTAGGAGGTTAATTGCCTTATTTTCCCCTTTCCTGTGGGAATGATGGAATGGGTGAAGTTGCAGTAAGCAGGCTAAGCTGAAAAGAAAACTTTCTGTATTGTTTGAGAGGAAACTCTCTCTTGTTAATAGAAATTATATAAAGCCAGACTAGCTTGAGAATTAGTGGAGAACTGTGTAGGAGTAAGTGCATGTACGCTGCAGGTAGAGCTGTAGCAAAGCTCTCTGCGCTCCAACGCTGAGCTGGTGCAGGGCAGCCGCCTGTCTCCGTGGCTCCCCGGGGGTCCCCTCCTCGTGCTTCTGAGCACCTCTGAAATAAATGTTGTGCTCTTGCTCATTATCATAGTGGGCGTGCTTGATTTCTGTAGTAGTCTGAAATATTAATTTGCATGTTTGCTTCTGAAAACATTGCTGCCTGCCTGGGTTACCTGTCACAGTTCAACCCACTGTCAAATTAACAGTCTCGGTTTATGCCAGAAGGGATTGCTGGTATCTCGGAACTGGCAAGCCTTGTAGGGGAAGCTTTACACAGCTTCCACAAGCAAAACAGATTATACTGGCGTTCTTGCTGATACAACATGTATTTCAGCTTGAGACCTTTTATCAGTACAGAACTGTTCCACACTAAAATGCCGTGTCCTTAACGACACAGGAAAACACCAGCAAAAGTTTCTTCAAACGTACTATGACTCTTCCAGCATCTTTAGCTCTATTTATTTCAGAAATCTAGTGAGTTCTTTGGAGAGATTTTTTTTAGTCACATAAACCCTGCCTCATATCAGGTTTCGTTGGGTTCCTGCATGTAATCTGTCCCTCCTCTCTCATGCAGCCTGCATTCACTAGCTTAAGTGTTAGGCATAGGTTAATCGCCTTGAGCAATAAGTTCAAAACACAATTATATTTTCTCTTATTTCTTATTAATAGGAATTATGTTTTCTATACAAATGTCCAGTCTTTATAACTTTCTCTACAGTGTTCACATTAAAAAAAGAGCCACTGGCTTTTGATAGCCTGAGAGGGGAAGTTATGTTGCTGCAACATGTATTTTAAAATAACAGGCTCTTAAGAGCTTTGAGGGTACTGAAAACATTGTTCTCATTCATTAATATTGGTTGAATTAGAGACTACATATAAAACATTCAATGTCTTTTTTACATCAAGTATTTTGTATTGAATTTTATGTACAGAGGTAACCTTGGGCAAGATCAACTTTTTTCAGTGTCCCTACTTCTCTTCTCTGCCTCGCAAAGCATTCACACAGTGATCTGCAGCAGCCGGTTGATCAAGTAACCTTGGAAGCTCCACAGCACCTGCCCCGTCCAGTTTGGCACCCCTGGACTCAGTTCAGATATGTGCTATGTGAGTCAGCTCTCTGAGAGATTAATGACATATCTTCCGTCGTTGATTAAAAGCCCAAAAGACCATTGAAACCCAAAGTGCTTATGTAAGGAGCGGTTTAGAAGGACAACCAGGATTTACATGGTAATGAATATAATTGCAAAATAAACCTCCCATGTCGACTGAGAATTAAATTTCATACTCATATGAGAAGAACCAGAGTTTTTAAAAAATAATATGATGAATCCTTGCACTTTGACTTTGACAGGCATATTCTTGATTACTAGCTACAGAGGTAATGGAAGGTGTATTATACCCTGGAGGATCATAAATCTTTCTGATTTAAATAAAATGAGGCTTACGAGAGCAGAGTTCGCCTAATTTGCTATAAATTGACAATTGTGATTTATTAACAAGGACAAGGAAGTCACTAAGAAGTGCTGCTGCCATGCCCAATTATTGTTTAATCAGGTGCCAGATGAAGCTAGACTGGCACAGACGATAACTGTACAGTGCTGAAGAGGGTGGGGTATAAATAACCATTACTTGTGTTTTTCCTTCAGACACTAACACTGTGGGAGTTTTCAGAAGGAGTGAAATCAGCCAAATGGCAGCAACAAAACTAGTATCAGTGTATCTTCATAATCCAGCTTCTGTGCCATCTAGCAAATAGTATTTCTCATGATGCTTGTGAGCAGCGGGCAACTTTTTGTCGTATTGTTGTGTCAATGTAAGTACAGCTGTATAAACTGAAATAAAAAAAAGAAATCAGAGTTGTCTAGGTAAATTCAAAGGTACCTTAAAACTTTTTTCTAACTAGAAATGGATGAAATGAGTTACTTTTTCATGTTAAATTAATTGGCTTGTAATAGCAATCCTCAGAAGGTACATTTTTATTACCCCATTGGGGTAATGACTAAAGAGAAATAGTTCATCGCCATTTGAGCACCTTAACCCAGAGGCATCCAAGGCGTGGGTGTCTGTAGCAAGGTCTGCATTCGGAAGGAGGAGTCGCAGCCTTTTTGTGAACAATAGATGATAAAAATCTTTCCACTTCCACCTGGCAATCTAAAAGCAATCTGATCCAAAATTGCTGTGATATTACCCGTGCCTTGCCAAATAATTTGTATATATGCCTAAGCAGATGGATCTAACATACACCCTGCCAGCTCTTGTAGTTGTTTGACCTTGCCAGCGAGCGTCAGCTCCATCTTTTCCAGACTGAGGCTTAGCCGTTATGTCCATGGCCAGAAAGAGCATAAACAAGGAAACAGTATCACCTGGATCTGCTGAAGAACTTCAGACTACCGTATATAGAGATCAGTGTGTAAGCTGTCTTAAATACGTCTTAATATCGGTGTAATCAATTAGGAAGTCAGTTTCAAATGGTTCCAATGCTAAAATAACAGTAGACTAATTCCCAATGCTATTTTGTTTAGCCCTTACTGCAAAAGGATTTAGATTAATTTTATATTTTAAAGTTAGTTTTGTTCTTCACTCAATTTGCAACATCTCTAATCGTTTCATAACTAAGTATTCCCTTCACAAAGCCGAGTAGCGGTTTTTGCAGTGATCACTGAGGTGTCCATGCTGCAATTAGCATAAGATGGCATGCTAACTTTCATGACTTGCTTTAAGATTCGCAGTACATTTAAAACTTTTCCTTTTCACAATCTCATTATAGCAAATATTGGGTTTCTTAGCAATGAAAGACTCTGAAATACACAACCGTGAATAGAACTTGAGAGAACTTTTCCTGCCCAACTTCTAACTGGGCGTATTGACAGTGTAGCTGAATTCATGGCGTTGTGTTTCTTTGGTCAATTATGCAAAATTCTTCCTGTTTCTCCTTTGTATTTATGGCTTCTAAATGTTTTTATTACAGGGAAACTGCTGAATACCTAGCTTAATTTTCTAGTGGATTTGAGGCTTATGTGATAACATTTTGTGAGACGTTTCTTTCCCTTCCTGCCCTGGGAATATTTCAATTTACTCTCCAGTTGTGACTATTTATGACAGGGGAATAAAGACTTCAAATGGTGAAAGAAGACACTGGTAAAGATGCCACAAGGTAAAAGACTGTAGCATCACTTTATACCTTATTGGATAGCTGTATGGCATAACTTCAGGAAAACCTTTGATCATAGTTCTCACTTTAGTACGCATGAAAGAAGCAAAACTCCAGTAAAAAGTCCCTTCAAGAGTTTAAACTGAATTCTCTTTCTGTGCTGAGTGTCTGTGTCTTCTATTATTTCTGGATGGTTTTTCCCCCCTCTCTTCATTCTTTTATATGAAGCATCAGGATTCACGACTTGTTTGCACACCACATTTAGCCCTTCACTCTACTATTAGATGCTTGCAGGTCTGAATATATGAGTCCCTCTGGCACATGCAGATGTAGTTTTAACAGTCAAGCAATCAGCTTACATCAGAATTGCTCAGAAAACTGCGTTTAATAAACTACTTCCCAAGCTCTGTGGAAGCAAAGCAAAGCTTTACATAGTGGCCATAAGTGTCCATTTTCCTTCTTAATTTCACAACATTAGGAGATTAACATTTTAAAGCTGGCAAATACTGGTAAGTTTGAATAACATTCCTGAATACACACACATAGAACACGGTGTACTTCTCAGTTTATCTTTCTCTGAATTTTCCTTCAAGCCTATCGTGAAGTGGAAGATTTTCTTAGCTTTTTCCCTTAATATAATGATCACTTACTGACTTCTGACCAGGACACCCATAAAACAAGTGCATTAATGTTTGAGAGACTGAGAGTTGCGTGTGGCTGCTTTACTTCCACTCTTAGGATTGTAAAAGGACTAGGGTTGCAATACAGTATCTTTGTAGCTGGTAATGTTGTCTGACTTCCCTAAAAGCTTTAGCTATGTTTAGATCTTGATAATTAAGTTGTTTATGAAAATTTCCTAGTTCTTAATTTAAAGCCTCTATCAACTATATTTGTCTTCGTCTAGTATTTTTACTAAACACATGAATGCTGCCATCTGTTCTCTGCGTATACCATCTAAATAAAATTTATTATGAACACATTGTCTATTGTTAACAATGCGAATAAACTTCGGTATTTCTTTTGTATTGCACTTTTTCCCTGCGTGCTTTAAAACCTCGGAGTCATTGAACAAGGCTGTAATTAGCTGGAAGGAGGTCTCCCTATTCACAAACCCTTGAAGTTGGATAGACTTCTGCCTGTCTGCAGGTGTCTTCATCGCCGGCTGGATCGTGTTTCTGCTGCGGTCAGCAGGGATAGTTTCCTACACTGGGAGGTTTCTACCTTGTGCCTGTGGCGAGCTCCTGCTGCCGCCTCTTATCTCTGCCCGCTGCTGTCAGAAACGGGTGAAAGATCACATTAAAATGAACAGAGGTCAAATCTCTGCCATGCAGTCTTGAAGGAAGCTTTCAGTCTCCATAGACAATACTAATTTGTGAAAATTAATTAAAAAAAAAAAATCATTGCAGCGCTTGAAAGAATGACAAAGCAAATGAGTGCTTTTTCATCGTATTACCCTTTGTTCTTCCTGCTGAGGTCCTTCTTAGTTTTTGCTACTTGTTCTTGGGTGTTCTACTAATCATGATGTAATGTTTTCCAGTATTGGACACTTTTAAAGACTAGAATTTGGCACAGTCGTACTGAGGAACAGCTTGTATATACACTAATGCCCAGTGCGGTTAATTACTGTTGAGTATGAAATGAAGAATTGACACTTTCTAAGTATGGTGGATCGTTTCTGTTCTCATTTACTGAAATATTGAGCTGGAGCAGCCCAGATAAAATCTGGACCAGCTGAGGTACTTCAGACTTAAAAAGGCAGCTGGACTCGGAACATATATGTCTTCTGATTAGTTGCAGAAATTTTATGTTTCAACACCTAATCCTTTCCTCTACCTACAGAAAATGAGATAAATTATATAGAAGTGTTTTGGATCTGATGCTTTCCTATCAGACTAGACAAAAATTTACTGCAGCTTGAAAAAGCTCTAGAAAGAAAATATTGCGCGCAGAGGGACCTTCATCCTCTTTCTGAGAATTGCCGAGGCAGTCATTTCTTCTTGCCTGTCCTTGAAACAAAGTCTGCACCTCTTTTTCTGATTTGGACTTCATTAAAAGGCTCTTTAGTCTTGAAGCAAATATATAATATTCTCCTTTGTAGTTATTTCCAGGGAATGTAATTCAAAGAGTTTTTCCCAACTCACAGATAAATTAATTTTAGTGATGCTTGACAGCAATTCCATTTTTCCAGTAAGAACAGTCTTACTGTAAATTGAGACTAGAGAATTGCATTATTCATTTGAAAGATGTTTCTAGAATGTCTTTAGGCTCTTTTGGGTAGTGACAGTCTTATACAGAAATAAAATGGCCTGCCTTTGCTGTAGATTTATTAGTACCAATATTTTCTGCGGCTTCTCTCCTTTCAGAATTCTTTGTTTTTCGTAGTCTTCTGTGTTAGAGAAACTGTAGTTGTTTTGTGTGCTATCGATAAAGTCAACTCAGAGAAGATAATCCTCAGAGAAGGATTAAGTGCTGTTTGCCCGTTTATTACAATGAGTAAACTGAGTCAGAGAGACTCTAATTTTCCTAAAGCCACGTAGCAACTTAGTGTTGTAATTAAGTCTGATTCAGCAGCACGTACTAATCGGTTTCCATGGTGCCTGAGGCCCAAGAAGCCCATAATTCAGCCATGTTCAGTACAGAAACGAGAGCTGAGTCTAAGTCATGAGAAATTTCCTGTGCCAGTGAGAGAGACTGAGAATGTCTTGCTCTCATTTTAACATTTATCTTTATTAAATTTTTACAAGAACATTCAAAATAATCTGCGTAATTACGGTAGAAGTGATGGGACTGTTTTACACGGTGTTCAACTATGACGAAAACCTTCAGAAAAACAGATGCTGTGGTTTCTGCTTTGCTTCTTGCTGTGCTTAACTGCAAAGGGTTTAATATTGTAGTGATACAGGCATGAAGCGTTCATATGAAACAGAAGGAACTGATGTTAGTGAAGTATCTATAAAATAGTCAATGCTTCACTAGGATAACGTGGTGAACACGCGGGATTCACAACACAGATGGACAAACGCAGGCAATGTTGCAGAAGGGTGGTGGCGGATTAGTGTAAATGCTGCGTGGCTCGCATCCGTGAAGTGCTGCGGACCACATGGTGCCAAAATAAAACCTGCATGAGCTTCCCTCGGCGCGTTCCCAATTCTTCCTTGAGACATGTGGGGGCTCGGGATTTCAAACGGAGAAGGACAGGCTGTTTGGCAAACGCAGCACGGATGGAGCAGAACCCCTGTCTGCCAGGCCTTGGGCGAGGTCTTCGTGCGCTGCCTGCACGGCTGCGCTGGGGGAGTGAGCTCGCAGCGAGGCGGGGGGTGGCCAGCCCTTTCTGCTCTCCTTTGGAAATGTTTCTCTTCTGATTCAACTGAGGAAAAGGATGTCCCTGTTTCCTTGTGTTCGCACAAATTTTAAAATGCGAAGCTGCTTCTCCTCTCTCTGGAGAATGCTGGCCTTAAGAAATACAGCTTTGTCTCCCATTTCTGTAACAAAGCTCCTCTGTGGTGCTGGACGAAAGGATAATTACTGTGTGTCTCTGCTCTTCTCACAGTCAATGACAGTGTGACCTACCTGACAAAATATTGAAGATTTCAGTAGTATTTGGAGGACTGAACTGCATGACGTGTGACTGGGAGAGCCTAGCGGCATGAGTGGCAGATCAGAGCAAATGAACTCTGTAGAAAAGTTCACACTTATAAGCTGGTTTGGGTTTTTTTAATGCCTTGATTAGGCTCAATTGAGCCTGCACCAATTTCAATATAAGCACTCCAGAGAGAAATTAAGATTTCTACTATTATTTATACAGTACTTAAAACATGAATGGAGCTTGAGCTTTCACAGAATCAGCCCAGTCCTTGTCCTGCTGGTTTGTCACCTCCAGGCTGGGCACGTTGCTGGAAATGAGCACACCAGTCAAGAGCTTTTGACTTTTGATCAATGCAGGGTGTAAGAGAGGCGGGCAATGATGAACAAGGGTTAGAAAGATGTGACCAGCCTATTTGTTCTTCGCTCAAGAGCAAGGTTTCCCAAACAGATATGCATCCATAGACAAACTGATGAAACCCATCCTGGTGTGGTTTTCCTGAGACATCTGTTCCCTTATAATGCACAAAACCAGGTAGTCTTGATTCAGGGAGCAGCTAGGTTCTTTTGAGAAAAAAGATAGGGAACGTTTTCCTTGTTGAGAGTCAAATAAGCATGTCAAACAACTTTGACATAAGAACAGGAGAATTGCCGTAATGGGTCTGCAGTGCATTTACCTGCAGCATTCTGTCTCTCATGGGCGCAGCAGTTTGAAAAGGGGATACAAGCCTGGCCACCACTTCTCTCCAACTCTCTCAGCACCCGCCATCATCCATCCAGGGATGTCGTATCTAGTTTGGATCTATTGCATGTGAATTTGTCTAATGGCTTTTATACTATCTAGCTTCACGACTTCCTGTGACACAAACATCCCAGAAGCTCATACTTTGGGAGAAGTATTGTCTTTTATCTGTATTAAGCTCATCTTCTAACATCGGTAGATGTCACTACTGCTGAGAGATTTAGTATGTGATAAACTCTGCATTCGCCACCTCCATGATTTTGTAAACCTCAATCATATCACCCCCACCAGTTTTCTTTTCTCCAGACTAGAGAGTCCTCATCTTTATAGCATCTTCTTCTAAAGTAGTTGCTCCGTCTCCTTGCACGTTTTGGTAGTCCTTTTCTATGCCTTTTCTAGCCCCACTGTATTCATCCTGAGGCAAGCAGATCATTGTCAGGTATCTGCGAAGTACAGTGTTAGGCTTCTCAAAGTCTGTTCTTAATTCTAATGTAATAGTATGTCTTAAGTGAGAAGAACAAAGTCTCAAAGCTAGGTAGCAAAAAACCTAACAGTTGACGCTCTCACGTGTAGTGTATGGCTGAAGCATCAAGATGCTCCATTTTGACATGGCCATCATAAAAAAAAATGAGACCACAGAAACTATCTGAGTGTCCCCCGCTCACACCAGGTATGTAAAGTCTGAAAAGGGCTGGAAGCTGTTGCAAATTTGGTGGAGAAAGGAATGACTTCTGACGAGTGTTGTCAGCAAGGGAAGCTGGCAGTGGTAGGGTAGTGTTCAATACTAATACACGAAAGTTACAGCTGTTATGAACAGATGTCACGGGCTGGCATCTGCCCTCCTTCTTTAGAAACTTACAAGTAGATATACCATTGTTTTCCTCTAAATTCTTTTAATTCCTCTAAAGTACAATGTAAATAATGTTTTTTAAACCAAAGCAAAAAACCCAACAACCCAGCAACCTTGACTAAATTAATGTATCTCCTGAGATACTTTTCTCATCTTGATTGCAGTCATGTATCAGCTTTCCGGTAGATGAGCTGGCAGAGGGCCACTGCTAACGGGATCTTCGGTAGGAAGAGCAGAAAGATCTCTTGGACTTCTTGTGATTGCACAGATCCCTTGAGTATTGAGGCTTTCAGGTGTCTTTATTCCACCCTACTGTGTGCGTTATTGAAAAGCAAGGCCAAACTTTTTGATGTATTTGCCAATTTTACAAATAGCTTGTTCTAATCAACAGACTATAATGATCAGAGAAATATGTCTATGCCTTGAAAAGCCAAAAAAATTCAGTTGATAACAGCGGAGGTTGTTCGAGCAAGCGAAGTTCAGTTGGAACTGATGTGTATTTTAGGGCGATCTTTAAGAAGGGAACTGATCGAATGATATATCTCAAACAGGATTCGGTGTGTTCTGTACACACCGAAATTCAAACTCAGCTCCCACAATAAAAATTACTTTCCCCCCTTCGGTTTTGACAATGCGTAGTAACGAGCATGGTGTACTGTTGCAGTCTTTAACTGAGCACTTGGTGAATGCGGTTGAACGAGTGCTGACTCTATGAGGTCTCGTGCTGACTGTGTGTGGCCTTCTGCTTACCTTTGGTCTGGATTAGTTCTTTTCATTGTAACTAGCATTACAGATTAAAGTGTGTTAGAGTAATGGTGAAACCAGCTGTTTCTTTAAAACAGTCAAAAGAAAGAGTTAACTGAAATCCTGGAACTGAAATGATACCAAGATACCCACCCGTCTCATTGATCGGAACAGCCCTGCCCAAATTCTCTTTTAAGTAATAATCTAGCTGACCGTCAATGAAGAACATTGGGTGATGTGATGGGTCTGAAGACCACAGACCTCTTGTAAGTGGTGGCACATATAGGGTGAGGGAGCAAGAGGCATTGATTCAGATGACATGAGTCTTACTGACCTTATTTCTTTTGAATTTTCCCAAACAGGGTCGAGACTGCAGTGTGCCCATTAATTCTTGCATTCAAAATCCATGTCAGAATGGAGGGACCTGCCACCTCACCGAGGCAAATAAAGATGGATTCAGGTAGTAACACAAAGTTCATTTAAAACGAGATGATAAAATTAAATGTATTTCTACTTTGCATTAATGAACTATAATGGCTACTTATAAAAGCTGCTGCAGGTGACGCTTCTATTTGCCATACAAAAAAATTAATCTGGTTTCATTGGTGACATATTGTTTCTTCTGAAAGAGGCCTCCTTATTTTCTCATAATGGAATATACTCTTAAGAGCTATTTTGAGTGGTCTCCCTGATCTGCATTGTGTTAGCTGTATGCTGATTTTCCTTGTCATTTCAAACTCTCATATACCCTTTTTTTGTATTTGTAAAAGAAGTATCTGTTGCTTGACAACAGATGCAAAATGTTTTCATACTGAAGAATCTCGTAGACAGACAGGCTTTACAGAAACAATTGAAAAACCCGGAGAGATTGCCACATGTCGAGCATTGTGCCTGCAAGCGAATAATCTTTCCAGCTGGACATTACGGATTTCAGTTTTCCCATATAAGAAAGATGTAGCGTAGGTGAGGATACTCCAAGAGAAGTCCAGAAATTTTCTTGAGGTAACTGGGTGTTTTGTGCTGCTACAGGCACTACTTTAGAGCTAAGAAAATACAATTTGAGGCTTTGGCCACTAGTTGTCATTTAAGTTGATAGAAAATTTTTTTTAGAAGAGAGTTGCTGAAATTTCCATAGATTTGGTCCTCAGTATTTATGTTATTTCTTGCACAAAATATGTACAAAAGTACACCAAGCTGTTGTTTCAATTGCGTATATGAAAGCCTCGCTTCTAAAAGCTTTTATACGTTACTGAGGCTGCTGCTCTGTCTTCTCCTATATATAGCTTCCTGTCAGTGACAGCTGGAGGGAGACACTGAATTGCAAGGTTTATAAATGGTGTAAGCAGGGAGTCAAGCTAGAACATTTTTTCAGTGTGATTCCAGTTCGGTTTCAGCTGTGATTAAGGCTGTTCCAACTGAGGTTAACTGTTTGTTCACCAAGTCAGCAAGCCCATGTCATCTTATGTCGGAAAATAGGATTTTTTTTTTCAAAATAGAAAGGGCCAGGTGAAAGTTTGGCTGAGTGACAGGACTTTAGGTGCAGTGGGAGACTAGCACCCCCCTTCTGTTCCCTGACAGATGGTAGGATGCCTTTTATATTGCCAGCAAAGCATTGCGGCTTCTTTTTGACTCCCCCGATCCCTCCTGTGGGAATGAGGCCCCAAAGAGCTTCCATTTTGCCCTCTGGGTGGGATGAGTGGGGAAGCAGAAAATGAGAGAAATGCCCCAAAGCTTCTGTCTCTGTGCCTGCCCACCCTTGAGAATTCTCCCCTTACAGAAAGAGATGCAGCACATGCTGGACGCAGAAGGACACTGATGATATTACAGTGGAAAAGTGCAGGTTGATGGGGATGAAGGGACACCGTCAGGTGGTCTTCGGTTCTGGTTCCCTTCTGGTCACCCTCATGTAATGCTGTTTAGCTTTTCCCAGCTTGTGACAAAGCAAAATTGTACCACACTAGAATATCTGTTTTCTGTCACTCAGCACTTATTTTTCAAAAATCTAGCTGATATTAAAAATGTGCTAGTAAAACGTTTTGTAATATCCATAACGCCGGAATGGAAGGCTTCAGCTTCTATTTTGCATCAGGTTTTTCTTTAGCATTTTAGTTTTGTTCTATGGCAGAACATAAAAAGTTTTGAATGACCAGAAATAAAAGCTACTTCTGAATTTTTCTGGTGAAGAATTTTACAATTTCACAGGCTTTGTTTCGGTTCCAAATGAACGTAGTTTTTGAGATCCTTTACAAAACTGCAGGGGTGGTTTTGTTGCTTAACAACATATGAGGCTTTTTAGGGAAGATTTCTGCTTTTATAGTTATTTATATAGTTTCAGTTGGTCTAATAAAAGCCACATAAAACCCTATCTCGTCAAAATCTTGCTTCATAAAATTGAATGTTCAGCTTATGCATTGCTCTGTTTTCTCTCCGTGTTTTTAATTCAGTCAGTCCCTGGCCCTAGCTGCTCTGGAGAAGGGGAGTGTGGGGCTTTAGCATGTCTTGAGAGAAATGTGGGGTGGGGATGGAACCGTCAGTGAAGGGGAAGATAAAGAAACATTTTGAGATTGAATTTGGTTGGCTTGGGTTCTCTTGGTGGGAAATCTCCTCTCCAGTGGATGGCAGCAGTCAGAGTTACGTGCATATAAATTGTGTTCATCAAGATGGGAAAATGTTGCCTTAGATTATATGCTGTGAGGAAGTGGATGTCAAAAACATTTTCATGAGAGGCCTCCTTGGATTTTTCTGTTGTGTGGCCTGTAAAAGAAATTATATCTTCTGTATATTCTCTTCCCTAGGGAAATATATTCATACACAAGCTCTGCTGCCAAACTTGTCAAATCTTTACTCTTGTAAAAAGGAAACTTAAGCCAAAGCTCTCTCCCTATGAAATGCCAAGCAGTTTAACTCTCAAGTTTCTGTAGCCTTAGACAAGAAAATTACCTTTTAAATAATGCTAAGGTGGTGATGTTCCCCAGGCAAAGGCAGGAAATTCATAGTTATGACTGAGATTCCAGCCTGACTCGCCCGCTGTGCCTGGTACCCACAAGGGCTCGCAGCAGCGGGGGACTGAGCCGCTCAGATCTGTTGTAATAGCAAGTCCTGGTGGGGCAGCCGAAGGGCAAAGGTTCAGCTGGAGTTCTTCAGTCCTTCTTGGCATCTTTTATTCGTGCAGTTTTTCAATTCTGAGTAGTTTTCACATGCTCTTTTTTCAGGTAGGGACGACTTCTGTATTAAAGAATAGTTAAGTGGCATTGTGTGGCTCAGGGGATTAGAAATATTAAATTCTTCCTCCTTTTGAATTGCTCATTCTAATCTAATCTATGTCGTCTTTGAGAAAAGGTTACCAAAAAAGGTGCTTGTTGAGACTGATAAAATAAGATGGTCAATCAGACATGTCCTGGTCGTTTAGCATGCCTGTAAGGGAGACTTCGACAAAGGGAGGCAGAGCTGTCAGCTCTGCTTCAGTTAGCCGCAGGCAACCAGCTGATCTCTGATAACCTACCGTGTTGGGAAACAAATTCTCTGGATTATTTTAACTTTTCTCCATACAAAACCCCCTCCATCTTCCAGAGTGTTTTCTTTAGCATTTTCCACAAGCTTTAAGTTCCCTCATAAATGTAAAATCCTGGAACTCATTAACTCCCTAGTGTTAATTCTGCCTAGTTCAAGGAAAAACGTTGCACTTCCAGACTTACAGGCTACTCCATTGGGATGTAGATGTAAAAAGCTCCTTTACCAAGAAACTGTAATATTCCTGAAAGAATTACTATCTCTATGTAAAAGCTGATTTTTTGAAACGTGGTACACTAACGTATGCCTATGTTAATAAACAGATGCTAAGCTGTTTCATTAGAATTTTTTTGGGAAAAAAATGTATATAATAAACTTATAAAATTGTCAGTATACTTCAGCTCCGAAGGTTTTCCCAAAAATGTTGTCATTAAGTTCTGTGTTCCCTTGCACCTTCATGAGGATAAAAATGGTTTGGGGTTGTAGCTAGATCTTTATTTTTAGGAAAGCTCAACACTAACAGAAAATCCCTAAACTGGAGGAATAGGGAATTTGGACCTTTATGCAATCACAGCATCTTAGAAAATAATTCTTTCCTGCTGGCTCTATTGTTTCCGAGGTCCAAATGAAATACTGTCTCACACTGCTTCACTATTTAATCAGTACAAAGTTTTCATCGTTGCCTCTGGAATTAATTTTCTCTCTCGGTCAGCTGGAACCCAAGCTTGATGACCTTCCAGTCACTCTGCAAACTTAATTTTTCTTCTAAGCTTCTTCTGGGAAAATACATACAAACGGTCCCAAACTGCAACTCTTTCAACAAATGGTTCAATCCGGGTCCCAAATTGTATGTTTTATCATTTAATTTCAGTCCTCATATTTGGCACATTTGAATGCAAATCAAAATAAAGAATCATACGTAAGCAATAATGTAAAGACTCCCTATAATACATAGGGACCAGTAGCCAAATGTCATCAATTATGCTGACGTTTCCTTCAGTATGGAATGTGTCCTAATACTGAGCAATTGTATGTTAACAATCCCATATGTATTGTTACTAAGGGTAACTCTACTGACTTGAACCATTACTGTGATAGTATTTAATAATGTCATTTTTAATTGCATACATCCAAGCTGTCCTGATCCTTTTGTGGAAGGAAAATGGTGTTATTTTCACATAAAAATAACCAGCACAAAGCCACTCTTGTTGCTTTTCTGTAAATGGAGAGAAAAATTTGTGCTCCCAAACTGAGACCTTGGATGCCAAGTTGCAGCCTGGAACATATTTTTATGGCTGAGTTATAAACCCCTGAAAATGGGGTTTTGTAATCAAAAAGGGAGACATGATGAATGTGCCACTGTATGTAATTAGATGTCTTTAACCCCCTCCCTGACACTTGCATTGCCACAAAAGATTGTGTGCCAGCTCTTCTTTCCTATCTGCCTCCTGTGAGCCTCTGGATCATTGCAGGGTCAGCAAGAGGACATATTTTATTAACAATAATGAGCTTGAGACAGGAAAAGAAAGTATTTCTTATTGATTTATTGTGTCCTAAATTGGATTTATTTGAGCAGTTTGGTTTTGGTTATTCATGGTGAAGGTTTTCTAACTCTCATGACCTGTGAATGGTCCCTGCAGAACTGAATGAAGATCATGGTTAGCGTGTGATCTATATGCCTATTCTGTACCCATCTGGTGGCTCCAGACACATTCCCTAGCCTTTTTTCTTCCGCTTTGCTATTTCCTTAGTTTCTGAGGTTGCCCGCGTCATTAAGAATCTAACCTTATCCTTAGGGTCCAACCTAGGACCTACTGGAGGTGGATACAGAGCTCTGCACAATCCCTCCCTTGGGAGTCCCTGCACTCTGCTCCGTCTGCAGCACACAGGAGCTAGAGAAGTAAAAGTCATGCTGAGAGCAACCAGCCCAAAAGTGCTGCAGTTTTCTTCACGGGCTCCGAAGATCCTCTGTTTCTCCAGGGCGTTCTCTGTCTCAACCCCGTGAGACCTACATACAGCAGGAAGACCACCCCATGTCCACTTTGTCCATCTGAGCTGAAAAAAAGTCCCCTGCAGCCACCTCTGCATTGGAAATTCTCCTGGTTTCAGGAAGCAGTGGATGCCAATTAGTGTGACTGCTCTGGTGCTTTCTGGTTTTCATCCTCATCAATCAGTAGTGCTTTACATTTGTTCCGTTCCTTTTCTGCCACCAGAACTTGCATGGGAAAGGAAACGAAGAGCTGAGTGAATGTGTAGCTTGGACTGGAACTCGAAACAACACAACTTCCCTTCCACGCAGGCTTTCTCTGACTAGTGAACAGCAATACTGACACTTCAAATACCATTGCTGGCTTCTTAGAAGCCACTGAAATGACTGAAGCACTTAACACATGTTTTTAGACTCTCTTTTAGGAAACTGTGGCGTCTACGTCTTCATCACTTACGGCTAGTTTAAAATATAAAGTTTCTCTTAGCAACCGTAACTTCTAGATCCAGAGACAAAATTGAGATTGAAAAAAAATTAAAGTCATTCTTCAGCCACTTAGTTTCTTACACTCCCTCTAGGGACCATACGTGACAGTCTTGTGAGAAAAAAAATACTTAGTGCAATTATTCTTCAATAGTGTCCACATCCTCACAGAACCGTTCCTAGCTCTGCCATTGTTTGTTTGTGTTTTAGTTGAATTATCTAGACATCATCAGCTCTTCTACAAATAGATGTTGGAGGAGCCGTAGAAGTACTGGAACCTTACTGCACTTGTAAAAGCAGTCATTTCCAAACATTTCTTGTTTGGACAAGTGACAAAGTGGTAATGAGAAGAAAATGTTCGTGTCTGTAAACTCAATTCAAACCGTTGTTCTTTAAAGAGAGTGAGCTATCTACAAGCTGCCAAGTCGCCCTATCATTGTGCAGTCCTCAGTAGGCAAGTATCCGCATACTCACAAAATCATTAACAGAGAAGCCAAGGATTTGAATATTGTGACGAGTGTTTACTCTCCTGCCCTGGAGTTGCTTACTTCAGTTCAGGGCTAGGGTTATCAACAAAGAAAGCAAAGGGAAGCACGACAGAGGCTGTCTCCTGCTGGTGCTTTTATGTCTCATGTAAATAATTACATGACCCCTTGAACCATCAGAGTGCATCCCTCACCAAACACATAGGGTTAAAGTGCTCTGTACTTCACCACAGCAGTGACTTTGGCTCCAGCAGCTCGCTTTTGTGTGTTTTCATTTTAGTTTTATACCTCAAACTCCTGCCACTTCAGATCCATGCTAACTTTTGTTCGTTTTTTTTCTTTCTCCAAAGCTGTTCTTGCGTCCTTGGGTATGAGGGGGAGAGGTGTGAAATAAACCCAGATGACTGTGAAGATAATGACTGCGAGAATAACTCTACATGTGTGGACGGGATCAACAACTATGTCTGTCTCTGCCCTCCTAATTACACAGGTAAGAAAGAGCCACAACCAAAGAACATCAATCCATGAGGAGTCTTTCAGTGCCTGAAGGGAAGGGTCCAAATGCACGTTTACTTTGTCCATGCGTGTGTAAGTAACCAAGAATCTAGTCCCATTTTAAATCAACCTGGATGTCTTACTGGAAAGATGTTATTTCTACCAATACTGCAATACACGTGCTCACAAACATGGCCACTTTTCTGAGTCAAAATACTGATGCTTCATTGTAAAATACATTAAAAAACCAGCAAAGTTTAAGGTGTCAGAGAAACTTGTACTTCTGCATGCACATTCTGTAAATGTATTTCAGAAATATTCCCAGTACTGAGCTGAGTCTGATATACATCTGTTCTGAATCTTGGAAAATAAAAATAGTTCCTGTTCAAATTATGGTAGGAAAATAGCTTTTGGGGTATGGCTTTAACCTGAGATCTCAGAGGTCCACATTTATTAAATAAAATGAGCCTGACAGTGTGCCGTTGAAGTTCATTATCTCCATTTCACAAGTGGAGAAGCAAAGGATATGTAAGAAACTGTAGGCTCACTTGCGGTCTTCAGAGTGAACCCATGGCAGGTAGCCCAGCTCGGCAGATGTGCAGTCACCTGCTAAGTCCACGGTGACAGAAGTTGGTAACTGAGTTAGATATGGAATTAGTATCTCCAGCGCCCATCCTGCATTTTAGATAAATTCCTTCCTAAACCTTCTGCAAGAGCAGAAGCCCTCCTTACTGGAATCTAAAAATGCTTTTTCTCAAGTCGTTACTGGAGCATACCGTCGACTCATTCAAACTGCGTTAACACGACCTTCCTGGCTCAGCACGGAGTGGTAAGGAAACACCTGCAATAGTTCCTGCTTCCATCCTTTGAAATGGGTTTATTACCTTCTAAGCATGGAGAAGTAATGAAGGGCTTCTTGTACACTGAAATATATTACATGTCAGGGGATTTAATGAGGATCAAGCCTGAGTGGCTGAGTAAGGCAGGAGGAAAGCTTCTAGAATTTCTAAACTCTTAAAATACTTTTGTGGCTGACACAAAGGAGGCCCATGTAAATCTTTAGCTGAGAAAAGCCTTATGACTTGAATGTACATTTATTGGAGTTCTAAAATGATCTTTCTGTCAAAACCTGAAAAACTTCAGCCTAGCAGAGTAAGAGTTTTGCTTAGAGGATGTTGAGCCCGTTGTGCTTAACTTGTGCACTATTTATGTGAGCTGTGCTTGGGTGGTTTCTAACAAAACTCTATACAAGGAGGCGGAGTCTTTACATTTACAAGAGGAAATATATTTTCCCAGCCAAGAAAAGACATATCTAAGTAAGGAACTGAATCCAGCATATATATATGCAAATGCGCCTTCCTTTTCACAGGCATATTGCAGATTGTCTTGTTTTTTGCAGAGAAAAAAGATAGAAAAGAAGTAGATTGGGATTTCTTCTCAAATGGCAGACTGGATAGGGACCAGAGAACTCATATGATACGATACTTCAGACTCAGTTTTGAAATAATTTTAATCAATATCCAGCTTTTCTTTTTTAAACCTGAATATTGTCTGTGCTGTGCTTATCCTTATTAGCAGGATTTTGTCAAATACTAGACCCCCCCCAGTGTTGCAATGTAGGATGCGCACGATTGTATGTGCCACACAATAAGCATTTGCACAATGCAGGCAATAGCTTTGACTACAGTTGAAACAAACTGAGTTTTTGAAAAGCAGGAAATACTTCTGGAAAATATCATATGAATCATAAGTGAAAAAGACTGCAAAAACAGGGGTGTTGCTTAAATTAGAAATCTGAAGGGTTACAGTAGTTCACGTTGCTTAAAAATAGGAAGAATTTAGTGAACTGTGATAAAAGAATTGCTTTAACCTGCTTAACCTCCATTTTGGAGGGGGATATCTCGTCAAACCTCATCAGTCACCGAGAAGGACCCCCTGCAGTACAGCTGGCTGGGCTGAACTATCCCTCAGAGGTACCCCTGGCCCTCTCAGAGCAGAAAGGCAGGGAACAGCATAAAATGGCTGGAAGAATGGAAGCCATCAGCCAAACAAAAGTTACATGCAAGCCAAGCAAATCTGAGCCATGGTTTTGAGGGTCCTCTAAGACTTGAATCCAAACACAAGAAGTTGGACATATCTGAAGTTGCTTGATTGAATGAACAGCAGCTGAGGAAATGCCATGGAAGCACATAAAGCAAGTCATGAAGAAGCACTTTGAAAGGTTTTGTGTGCTTGACCTGAAAAGAGCGGGATCTATTGACCAAAGAGTTTGACTGGTCTCCTGTGACATCCAGGGCAGCTCTTTGTATATTCTCTTTAAATAAACCTCTTTATAACAAAGCAATACCTGAAGCTACTATGGCAGTATCTATTTAGAAAAAGTAAGTGCAGATGACTTTAACGTTGTGTTGAATATGCTAAGAATAGTGAATGCTAACATTTCGGAGAGCAAATGGGTCACTGGAGAGTCAGCAATACCTATTCTCATGCTCAGAATTGTGCACTGAGCTACCTGCCGCCCTCTCGGGTGCTGACTGTGCTAAACGTTGTCTTAGCAAACTGTGTGTGCTTCAGAGTTGCCAAGTGTGTGGATTTTATCTATAAATATATGAACAAAGAGTGGCTGATGGTGGGTACTTTCCAGGGAAGCAGTTTTTCTGTAAAATAGTCTGGGGGACAGTGAGCTCTCAATGTGATGCTTTGCCTAAAAGGCCAACGATACCCATAGGCAGGGTGTATCTAGTAGGACAGAAAATGTATGTAGTATCTCTCTGTGTTGTGCCCAAGTGTTATACTTAGTTCTGTTGTTCAGAATTCAAGGAGAGATGAGAAAGAGGCTTAGAGTGAAACATGAAAAACCTTGGGGGATTGTGAATACATCTTGACGATCTCAAGAAAAAATTTATTTGGCTCAGAAAAAGCAGGCAGACAGAGCAAGCCTTTTTTTGCGCCCCCCCCCCCCTTTTTTTTTTTGCATACACTTGTATGGAGAGTAGAAATTTCTTTATAAGGTTCACTGGCTGGCCTTTGTGGCTGAACAAATCCAGCCCATATATTTTTATCGATGCAATTAGACAAGAGTTGTTGGTCCTAGATACAAAGTCGATTTCTCAGCAGATGCTGTAGTTAAAACACAAGTTAATTCCAGAGTGGTCTGTCTTGTGCTGGAGATCAGACTAGATGTTTATGTACTGATAATTTGTGATGTTTTGAGTAACATTCAGGCTGTTGGTTATAGATGCCCAGCTCAGCTATTGCAGATTCCTTCTTTTCTTGACTGTAGAGGCAGGCAGGCTCCGGAAGCACTGCAAAGTAGGTAGGCTGAATCCCTCATCACTCTTGTGGTCCTGGATACCACAATATTGGTAAGACTGCAACGATATTACAGTAAACGCTGCATGTGTGAAATAAATGTGTGTTGTAATACAAAGAATAGTCTGAAAACAGGGAGGAAGAAGATCCAAGAGCGTGTATGTGTGGTGTTCTGTAAGAAATATTTACGATCTCCCTTGGTTTAGTTGACTAATAGTTAAATCACGATAGTAAATCTTATGTTGCTAAATGAAATGCAAATTAAAAATGCATGTGTTGGAAATGTTGACTGTTAACAGAGTTGTAGTATCCAGGGTTTGGTTTTTTCCATACCTTAGTATTTTTCTACTTTATCTTTTGTCTGTCTCATTTTACTTGTTGTAGCCTTTTTAGGAAACAATATCCCAAATAATGATGCATAAATTGTGCTTTCATTGCTTGGAATAATGAAGTCCAAAGATCTTCAATTAATAACTTTTTGCAGTGTTTTCCTTTAAAATTCTTTCACAGTCTTTTCCTCCACTCAAAGTAGATGAAAAATGGCCAATTTGTTAAGTGACTGCTGAGGGAAGGAATTCCCACACTCCAGCCCCATTTCACTTATGTTAAAAAAAAACACCCACACTCACACAATAACCTCCTTCCTAGTTCCTTTCCATCTAATAACTTTAAAACAATGTGCAAATACAAATGGGTTCAATGAAACAGGTAAAAATAAGTTAAAGACGACAAAACTGAGAGGGAGGGTGGGCAGATAGCTGATTGCTATAAAAAAGATTCAAGCCCTTACCTGCACCACCAGGTTTCCTTACCATTCCTAAAATGAATATTTACAATGTTTGTTGCCTGTAACCAAACCAAACCAATTACTCATGCTGTGTAGCAGAGCCTTGATGGCTTTTATTGCCAGCTTATGTCTTATCTTTCCCCTCCCCAACTGGTTAGTTAATCCTGAAGCTAAATTATAAACATGTATTTCCTCCAGGATAATCGTGTACCCAGAGTCCAGCCAGCTCTACAGCCTGAGCAGTCTGCGGGCTGTTTTGCAACCTGGTGGGACCCCTCGATGGGTTACAGCCCCTCCTTACAGTTTTGTAGGCTTTCCTCCTCTTTGAAAAGAAACGTCTCTAGGATCATCGAAAGAGGAAGCTATGAGGCTCTGAGCAACCTGATCTAGTTGAAGATGTCCCTGCTGACTGCAGGGGGTTGGACTAGATTGCCTTTAGAGGTCCCTTCCAACCCAACACGTTCTAGGATTCCATGAATTGGATCATTCACCCTGGTTCTTTTCCTCTTTGTATTTTTCTAATTTTTGTTGTTTTGTCTTTAACGTGGCCTATCTCCAGCTATCGATATAAACCTTCTGCTGTCCCCCTAGCTTTGTGGTTTAGAAATGTAGGACAAAATTCATACAGTTCTTCTTTTCCATCCCTTCTTTCTCTTCCCTACTGCCATAGACTAGACCTTCTTGAGAGCCATCTCTGTTTTGCTTGAAGTTCTAGATCCAAATATAGATTTTCGTACCTCCAAAAAGAGATCCTCTCCTCGGTGTCACTATCGCCTGTGCTCTTCCTTGAAGAGGTGTCCAAACATACATAAAGGGTGAAACAGGCTGTACCAAACATGTACTATGTACTTTGAATAGTTTTATGATTTATCTACTAGTTTATTTAGTTTTGTTCGTTTGCTGTGACTTTTTCTTCTTCCCATCAATTTGATTTTAGCCAGTAGCAGAAATATGTAACACTTGCACACACAAAAAAAATCAGGAAATATTTCAAGTTTTGCTAAGGAACCTAAAAACCCTCAGCAAATAGCCACAACTCTTTGTTCTGAAACCTAAACAAAAAAGAAATTACTGAAAATAGGTCTTTTCTGAAATACATGGCATCCCATGGTGGGGAGAGGGGGGAGCAAGTGTTTTAAAATAGTTTGTTTCCCTGGGAAAAAGCTGCAAGCAGTTTGTATCACAACAAAAAAAAATATATCTCTCAAAAAAGCTAGAAACTATTTCTGGTTTTATGTGTTTGGAAGAGAAGGCTAAGATCTATTTTACCTTAGGGGACCTTGTGGTGTCCTGTGGTAGATGGTATCTGGGATTTTTGCAGTTATGCTACTTTTAGACAGAACACTATTCACTGTTAGTGATTACGGTCCCTTTTTCTGGCGTATCTGATTGTGGTAATGTTTCATGGCCAGAGCCAAGCACTGAGTCAAGCCAAACAGCTCTGGAAGAAAGAAGTAGTGTGGTGACTTGTGGCTGACACTCTTTGCTGGCCCTCTCCAGCCCCTCTTCCATCGCTACCCATCGTGAGGCTGATTTGCAACAATCCCTGAGATGGGCAACCAGTGACAGCTGAATGAAGCTGAAGCAGATCATTGAGCAGTATGTTGTTATTTCCCCCTTGCAAGTTTTTAACTACGTGTTTGAACAGGAACAGGAAGGTTTTAGGTAGCGTGGTTCAGCCTTGTGGTTACACAAGGATATGGACTGCCCAATAAACACTGAAGGTTTAAATAAGAACTTAACTATCTTTTAAAATTCTGGAACTTTAGCCACAATTTCCTAGAGACAAACAGAGAAAGTTGTGGTCAGAGCTCGGTGTGTTTTCTTCCTTTTATTTGAAGGAGTTCTGCCTTACATGGAAGTTTCTCAGTTTTAGTTACTTGGCAAACGTGAAGTGTGTTTGCTTTCTGTGGAAAAAATAAAAAGGCACCCACATTTCCCACTTGTATAAATATGAATGAGAAGTGCTGGAAGAGCTGGAATTTTTAAGCTTTGTTCAAGAGCCTAAGCCCATTCCCAGCCCTGTTTTATTAAGAGAGAACCACATGTCATTGCTATCAGATTGGACTCTCTTATCTCATTGTACTGGGGCTGAAGGAGGAAATAGCACAGTAACTTGCAGTTTTGCAGCCCGTCTTTAGTCTCAGTATGGGTGTCTTGTCATGCTGGAGCTCTCAGCTCCAGGATTTCCTCTGGTCATATTCCCATTTGTAAAATGTCATGTGTCATGTTTAGGGAACCAGATATACTGGAGAATTTCTTTTTGTTCATCAGGACCACAGTATATCTCTTAGGAAAATGGAATCTCAGCTACTACTGTCTTAAAGGATGGGTGGAGAGAATATTACTCCAATTCATTAAATCCACTCTGTGAAGAAACACATTAGAGGATTAGAAGTTAAGCACGAGCCCATTACTTACCTGCTTACGGGCAGGTGCTGCATAACTGGCAGGTAATAAAGGTGGGAGGAGCAGAGTCCACTATGGACAGTCAGTGTATTCAGCACTTCGACACCACAGCGATGGCCGCATTAGAACTGCCGGTAAGAAATAAGTAAATCTTTCTGCATATAAAGTGTTCTTCAGAAGCCTTTATTGGTTCAAAGACTGTATTGGGTTTACCTGGCAAGATTTTGGTAGCAGGGAAAGAGAGGGGACTGTAGGGGTGGCTTCAGTGAGATCAGGAGCTGCTCCCCTCTCAGACCTGCCACTGTCCAAATCTGAGCCCATCAGCAACACTGATGAAAACATGTGAGAGAAGCAACTATGCAAACGCCAAGGGCAGTGAAGAAGGGGGAAGAGGTACTCCAGGTGCTGGAGCAGAAATTTGCCCGCAGCTCATGGAGAAGACCACAGTGAAGCAGGTTGTCCCCTTGCGGCCCATGAAGGACCACGTCAGAGCAGATATCCACACTGCAGCCTGTGGAGGATCCCATGCTGGAGAAGGTGGATATGCCCTGAAAGAAGCTGCAGCCCATGGAGAGCCCATGCAAGGAGCACAGGAGTTGCAGCCCATGGAGAGGAGCCCATGTAGGAGCAGGTTTTCCGTCAGGAACTGTGTCCCTTCAATCTGTTCCTGAAGAACTGTATCCCATGGAAGGGACCCATGCTGGAGCAGTTTTTGAAGAACTGCAGCCTGTTGGGAAGGATCCACATTGGAGAAGTTCATGAAGGACTGTATCCCATCGGAGGGAGCCCATGCTGGAGCTGGGGAAGAGCATGAGGAGGAAGGAGCAGCAGAGACAAAGCATAATGAATGGACCGCAACCCTCATTCCCCAGCCTCCATTCAGAAGGGCATGAGTCTGCAGTGTGTCTGGTGTCCTATCTGCCAGCCCTGGAATGACATCTCAGAAAATTTATGGCACCTCAGATGTGACTGGATGCACTAGATTGTGTGAATACCTGAATTAATCCCTAATAGATTCCAGACAAATCTTATAATTGGAAAACATCCATGTGAAGTAATACATCTTGAAAACATGGAGGGTCCAACAAAATTAGGATCTATTCCAGACACGGTGGTTGTGAGGGATAAGGCTATGTGCAGGTTACCACCTTGGTAAGAGCACTGGAAATTGTCTGGTTTAGTTAATGATTTACAGTATGTGCAGTTGTGGCATTTGTGATGTGAATATAATTTTTCAGACTTTGGCAGTGCATAGAACTGGAACTTATTCCTTGTTCAGAAATAGTGAAAGGATCATTATTTCTCTACCCAGATCTTGTTGTTTAATCAGTTATCCTTTTGTTTAACCTCAAGATTAGAGATAATTGCCCCTTAATTCTGAAAAAACAAACTACTTTGGGAATCTCAGTGTGGAGCCTAACTTCAAGTTCCCATTAATAGGCCAAAATGTGATACATGAAAACTCAGAAAGGAGTTTTTAAAGCATTAACACAAAGTAAAAAGCATAAAGAAACTTTTAGTTCTTTGGCTACTTAGTATTGTGGGCAGTGTTCATCAAGTAATAGCCAACTTCATTGATAATCCAGAGAATTCTGCTACGGTGCGTTCCAGGTAATTTCCTTTATGTTTTGGTATCCAGCATGGCAGCCGAGTGCATTTGCTACTGAAGGGTTTTGACAGAGTTTATCTTCTCTTCATTGCAATTTTAAACAGTTTGGAAGTAAAAAGTTCATTTTTTTATTTTCTAAGATGAGCCATTCTGAACTGAATTATTTTCTTGACAACATCTCTACTAGTATTTTGGAGGAACATCCTATGTCTGTTCCACCCAACAATTTTTAGGTTCTGTGTTCTCCTGAAATTTCCAATTGGCACTCACTTCATCTTAATAACTGAAAAGAGAGAAGGGGAAAACACAATACAAGAAACATTTCTTCCGATACAAGTTATTAGATATAAAATGAGTAATCGCTTATGAGAAAAACAGTACAGTGTTCTTTATTAGCAGTAAAGAGAAGAGTTCCATTCTGACTTACCTGGCAAAGCTTGGAAAATTGCAACATACGTTTTAACCTCTCAAAAACTTCTCCCTGTGCAGCCTGTAAAAATTTGCGCTGTGGATAAAGGCCAGACTTTCTTCATCCTTTCTTCACTGTAAGCACTTTCCTTTTCTCAAGTAATATTGTGAAATTCCTGACAGTGTTTTTGCTTTTAGTCTTCCAGGCCTTACAAAAGCTTCTCTCACATTAAGGATGAGAATATTTTCTATGTTGCTTTACCAATTATTTCATGAATACTCTGAATGAGAGAACAAAGTACCACCCAGCTGACACATGAAACAGAAGAAACATTATCAAACTCATTGGTTGCAAATTGGTGGTCTAGATTGTCTTTTCAGAACTGCAGTTTTACTTACAAATCAGTAAGTAAAATACTGTTACTGCATCCAGTCTCTCTTTTACTGATTAAGAAGAAATAGCGTAACTTGGATCCTGGTTTTAAAAGTCTAATGTGGCATGGAATAAATAGCTCTCATGACAGCACAGAGCGGAAAAAAGAAAGATGATTATTAAACTGTGTGTAAAAGTCATCTTTATTGCTCTATTGTTGTTTTGGCTTCGTTCTGAGACGTGTGGAAGGCTACAGAAAAGCCTAAGCATGTTTCTTGGCAGCTCTTCATAAGCAGCGAGCCCTGTGAAAAGTGAATGTGGAAAGCCCCATGAAATTCATGATTTTGCTGAAAAATTAAGAGCAGGAAAGTGTTGTAGGAGACAAAAAAAAAAATGTTTTGCTCTGGTTTTTTTGAAAAGCAACAAGTAATGCTGGTGAAGGGGCCAAGGGAAGTAGTTTCAAAGGGGCAAAATTACCTTTTGTACTGGTTTGGGATTTTTTTTCCCTCTCTTTTTTTTTTTTCTTTTTCTTCCTTTTGTAATGCATGAGACAGCAGCAATGGGAGATCACCTGTTAGTGTTCCACCTGTCGGTACAACTTTCTTCTAACCTGAAAGTTGCATTTTTCATGGCAGATCAGACTGCTTCCTTCATCTGTCTAACGCTTGCTTCTCCTAAACAAGCACTAACTACCAGCACGTCGCCACTGGCCGTAAGAAGTGTGAAATGCAGTGCCCACACAGCTGGGGATGTGCCTATCTTTATAAAGGTACCCTCTCCGTATCGTACCTCAGTTCTACAGACCACAGAACATTATTGACCTAACACCTCCGGCTAGTATGAAAAGTAAAATCTGATGGCATAAGTGGTTTTTCTCTTGTAAATCTGACATAGTCTTAATTTGTTCTTCACTGGGGTGCATTGCGTGGTGATCTGTTCTCTTTGACTTCAAGGAAAGAGAGTAAATGTGCCTTGATGAAACAAAAACCATTATTTGGGATGAAGGAATTTTGCTTAACTGATTAGAAAAGAAATACAGTTGTTGTTTTCCTGTCTTTTATATAAGCACTTGAGAAACCCTTGTGTACCCATTGGAGTTCTGATTTGAGAATGCACAGGAGAGAGGAAAATGGGGAGGCCGGATTGTTTTCTACATTTGGGAAAGCATTACACTGTTGTTTAAGCATGATCAAATATCTTCCACAAAGAGAAATCAGTGCTGCTAGCAGTTGGCCTAAGATTAATGTCCAGCTTGTTTTCAGGTTCACATAGCTATCCAGTGAGAAATTTGGACTGGACCTTTAATTGCTGCACAGAGAAGCAGCCCTGTGTCACTCCAAAAAAAAGAGGATCAGATTTTTCTTCTGATACTGACATTAAAGCGGCCAATGAATATTGCACTCTCAGGTCTGAGGGCAGATTTTTTTGGCCCAGATATTTTCTGAGTGAATAAAATATGAGAAAGTCTTTGTGTAGCTGGTGCCTTGGGTTTTGCTTTTCAGAAAGTGTTTTATTTCCCTGGCATGCTTTCTGCAACATCTAGTGAACATTGGTGGAGCCTGAAATAATGTATCAAGAAGAATTTTCTTCCTGAGATGAGGCTGCTCTAGTTGCAAGGCATTCCCGAGTGAGCTCCCTAATGAGTGATGGATGGGAAAAATAACAGGAAGGATCCTTAAATGTTCCAAGTTTTGCATGAAAAATGATAAATCTTTTTGGATGCTATGTTTGGTACCTAGCCTAGAATTCTCCTACATTTTGATAGTGGTGCCTTCAGAATGACACAGTGAGTCATAATATTTGACATTTGGGGAGATTTTTACTGGATCTCTAAGCACTTGTCAAGACTGTTGAGAAGAATACTTTAAGAAGAATTATGAATTCCTTTGAGAGTTTATGAAACTGTTCTGGTTTTTTTAAAAGTCTGTTTCCTTTTTCTTCAAAACAAAACAAAAAAATTCAGAAGTATGTATTGACCATTTTTAGTGAAAAGATAGTTCAAGGGATCTATCCACACTGTTTTCAGTTATTAAATGGTCTTCCAAAAATATTTCCAGCTTTAGGTCATTGAGTTCTTTTAATCTCACCAGCCAGTTACTTTTTTTTTGTGTGTTTATTTTCACATAAGATTTGTAACACACAAGGGACGTGAGGAATACCAAGAGGACGAACTGGCAGTTGTCCAGGCATCATAGCAAGTTCTGACCTGCTCGTGTTCATGTCCACCCAAAGGCTGAGGGAGTCGCTTTGCTAGTTAGTACTTGGGAGGGTTGGTGGGCTGTGGATTTGAGGATTGCTTAGTAAGCAGACTTATCTCCAGTTCTGCCACCTCAAAAATGTGTTAATAGCTATCCCCAATGACAGTGTGTTCGTGTTTGTAAGACTTGAATGTCTCTAGTTGCTTTTGAGGAGGAACAAAGTACAATGGCAAACCTCAAGTCCAGTGAACGATCTGGTTCCTTGGTTCCCATGGATTTGCAACATTCAGTTTTATTGGCCTGTCCCCCTTCCTGAGCTGGATACATTCACTACATTTGCCCAAGATTTCTCCAGGGCTGTAAAAAGACTTGGTAGCATTTAATAGTGGTGGCTTCCTAGGATTCCTTGGCTCCAGAGGGGACTGGTTGCATAGTAGTAGTATATATGTATATGTAGTAGCATACGTATAACTGGTACTATGAACAATAAACCCTCCGCTGCAGATTGCTATGCCAGGCTTCTCTGGTATTGCCAAACCCAGCCCACTAAAAGTCATGAAGGTACGTATGGCACAGGAACGCGGGGTTTATGCTGGTAGTACCCTCCCTTATGCCTCCAGGGCTCGTATTCTGGCTATGCTTTCTCATTTATGCTTGGCAACTCTCAGAAGCAGATGTATTAGGTGTTCCACGTTTGAAACAAACAAGCAAAAGGGTAATTTTTGCAAATACATATTATACTTCCATTCTAATATGAAGAGTCAAATACAGAGCTATGTAGGTTGTACTGTAGGGAGGCTGGAGGGGTGGGAGAAATAACCAGAAGGGGTGAACTGGAACTGTTAATAACTTAAACCATACCTGTCACCACCAGAGTCACCCTGAAAATTGTGTGCTCAGTCATCCCTGCCAGATCACAAGACTGATAAAAGACCAACGGTGCTGATTGGCATTTTCCATCCAAATTCTGGTCTTTGTGGTTGCCTTGCCTTGTGTTTTCAAGTGTTTCTCTGTAGCCGCTATGGTTAGAAATGTAAGGATTTTTGAAAACAGAGTTTCTCCCAAGACAGGTGGAGCTGCGGCTTCATCAAAATCCTGCTTAAACATTGCCAGCCCACCAGCGCGTCCCACATTATCCTTTCTCCCACACTATCCACATGGCCTGTTGCTCATGTGATGGTATGTGTCGTGTATAGGCACACAAAATATGCATGACCTGGAAACCCTGCAGATGCGGTCTTCTGATGTGGCTGCATAGGAGACTTTGGGACTGTAGCTTTTGGGGGTTTCCATGTTGAGAGTACCTGACCTTTACTTTCCTGCAAGGCTTTGGGAGGTGTGAGGTAGGTTTCTGTTGGTTCCTTGGGAAGGCAAAGATTTCTGTGGTCTTTGGCTGGATCTCAAATCCTGGGGTACTGAAGTGTGACCTTATAACGTAGAACTCAGAGAAGGGTGGTATTTAAATAAACTATCTGGGTTTAAACATTCTGGAACTATTAATTATTAAAATTTATACAAATCCAGGGAGGTGCACGGCATGTAACACACCATACCTAGAAACAGCTGAGCTGAGCTTACATGTGAAGGATTTTTTTCTGAAAAAAAATCATCTCCTGTGAGCACAATAGAGCTAGTACTTCTCTTATAAATAGTGAATGTTTTATAATTGCGTGCAGGCCTGAAGCTGGTTCCTATTATTGAGAGTCACAGAGGTTTGGGGGGGGGAGGTTTTGTGGGTTGTTGTTCTTTTCCAGAATGATGTCCAATCAGCTTCTTTGGCAGAGTATTAACTACGGCTAAAATATGTTTCAGTGTGAAAATGTTACGGTCTAATGAGTAACTTTGCTTTTGTGTCACTTTCTTGCTTTGATATAAGAGGTTCTGGGTCAGGAGCTGCCCATTTGATCCTTAGTCTGTCTCCAAGTGGAATTTATATGTCAGTACTTTTTATACCAGCTTTTCAGATTCATGTGGTAGAAACGGTACTGTTGCTATAGATCAAACGCGCCAAATTTAATGAAGTCGCATGTGCCCTCACAAGCAGTATTGTCGCTTCCTGCCGAACTACCGAGCTGTTTCCGTTTAGGGAGATTTGCCATCCCTGCACATCATGGTTGGAGCTGCTTCAGGGTTGCCCAAGTCGTGTTACAGCTTTATTGCTTTTCTTTTGCCTCAGGTGAACTGTGTGATGAGGTGATCAACCACTGTGTTCCTGATCTAAATCCGTGCCAGCATGAGTCCAAATGTCTTCCCCTTGACAAAGGAACCAGGTAAGCCTGTGTGTATGCTGGTCTCCACACACTCGGCAGATCCATCCATTGGCCTGACTAGGGTTGAACTGGCAACTGGTAAAAATCACCCAAATTAATGTGAATGCCATACTATATACTTGGGACCGTGTCACATTTTAATTTTAATGCAACCATACATACTTTTCTAACATTCTGTGGTTTACTTGAAAGTAACGGATGTACCCCCAGAGCAGGAAAATTATTCTGGAATAGAGCATGGCAAAAGGAGTACTTCTGAACAGTTACTGCAAAGTATCTTATCCTGCATCAGAAACAAAGGCCAGTTTCCTTATGTCTTCCTTAGGGCACCCATCAATTCAAGCAGCGTAACAGAAGCCTTAACAAAAGTAACTCAGCCCTCCTCAGCCCGGCCTGGCTCAGTGGTTAGAAGCCAGTCCCCACGCTAACTACTGAGAAGGGAAAGATAAACTTGTGGCCAGAGCATAAAGCGGCAGGTCGGGAGTTTTCTGCTGTATTCCCACTTCAGCTGTTGTCTTCTGGGATGGCTGGTGGTCTTAGGGTGCACTGGAGAAGGCCAGCTTTGACACAGTGGGGCTTCTCTCCCCACTGCCACCTGGGCAGCAGCAGAAAACAGCTGAACTGGATGGCTCTCACTCAGGAGCCGCCTTCTTCCGTTGGCTCTAGAGGTGAGCCTCGCTCAGCTCGTTAGATTTTGAGAAGTCTCTTGTGTTTGCATTTGCGTATTGGGAATGACACCGACTGTTTCACAGGGGCAAAGGAAAGCCGCATGTTTTAAATGGCAGTAAGACATCTGGAGATTTGGAGGCTGGGGTGTTTTCAGAGGTGCATAGTAGCGGTGTTCATCACTTGTCTGAGGAGGGAATTTCAGAGCAATTTAGCAAATGGAGAGAGTCAATTGAAAAGTCAAGCTCTGTGGAAAGCTTGTCAAGAAAAGATCTTTGAATCAAAAAAGTAAGAAAGGAAGACGAATTCAAGAGAGTTCAGTGCAGCAAGAGCTGCATTCTGCACTTTCCCCTAAGGCTGTTTTCACAGACAATGCAATCCTGGGGGCTCAGCGATTCCCTCCTGGGAGGGAGGGCTGGGGTTTTGGAGAGGGATGGTGCCCACAGGCACGCCCTCAACCAGCATGTCACAGGGGAGAGGTGGTAGCACTCTTTGGTCTTCCTGGTAACTTGCAGTTTGGGGTCAGATTGTGTCCTGTGAAGCAACCAGCATGTCAGAATAGTGTAAACCAATACACAGAACATTTCAGGATAGTCAAAAGGAAGCGAAGCAAAATTTTAGAGATGCTGGCTCGATCGAGGGCAGCTGAATCTGTGCTAGACAGTCAGTTTGTACAACTCAAGCCTTTCTTTTGGGTTTCCAACTCTTGAGGAAGATTAAACTATTGAATGATTAGGACAGTTCCTGAAATGATGCACAGGGACTGATTAAGGAGGTGTGTACCGGTATATAAATAGTCCCTGATGTTCTTTCCAGCTTTCATTCCTAGTTAATCCATCATTCAGCTAATCCAGTAGCTACATCATGTTATGAGGCAAAGGCTTGTAACTCAACTTACCTTATGTTGCTAGATGGATGAAGGGATGGAGACAGCTGTGGTCCTGAATGGTTTTGCCCCTGCTGGAAGCATTTTCCTACCTGCCACCCAAATAATTTGAGTAATAAATAAGACACTTTTTCTTGCTTGCTTGCTAGGAAAGTGTTCTTCACAGCGGGGCCATTAACCCTTGAGGGGAGCCTAAATAACTACTGAACAACTACTATTTGTTGCATTCTTCTTTGCACAATTCATAGAATGCTACACAAAAATCCAGAATTTTTTTTACTTCTTCTGTCCCATTTTGCTTTCTAGCAGTCCAGACTTGAGAGGTGAAGGAGCCTGCCTAGCCTTGAATGTAGATTTGTCCAAGTATTGCTTTTTCTTTTGTACTTTAGTTGCACCAAAGCATTCAGAAGTTGCCTGAGAGCCCGCAGCAGCTTTTGCAGTGCTGTGTGGTTGCTGCTGGGTCTCACGGAAAACAACGAGCTCCAGTCCTGTGCTGTTGCTGACCCCTTGAGCGGTTTGATCTCCTGAGCTGTGATGTGCCATACATTTAGCACGTAGTGGTGCAATATAATGCCACGTGCGGAATGAGTCAGGCTCAAGCACCAGCCCTCTGCTCTGCTCACAGAGGCGGGGAACATTAATGGCAGGGTTCAGGCTTGTTCCTGTGCTGACCATCCACTTGTCAGGTTTGTGCCCTGGGCACATGAGTAGGACACACCAGTGAAGAATATCATAGCAGCAAGGACACCAGTCATCTGTCTGCCTGTCCTGCCTTCAGCTCTAGTCAGTCTGAAGCTCTGCAGAGGGAGGAAAAGATGACAAAGACAGGAAAAAAAATAGGAAGGCAAGTTATTTATTGATATGGGGAGGGAAATTCCATTCTGGCCCTGCAATAGAAGCCATGATTCACGGCTTTTATACAATAGACACTTGAGTGCATGCAGATGCAAATCCCCTTGGATAGGCCAACATTTTAAATACCACTAGACATGTTTTTAGGCTCTCTCTGATACTGGGAATGTTGCCATCACTACAAGGCCATAGCAGAAAACAAGATTTCAACTGTACTGGTGTCAGATGGTCACTGGGAAATGAGATAACTGGTCTAATCATGTCAATTACTGTCTTACCAGGATTTGAATAGGGAAGTTTCTTTGTCTCCTTCTTTACTGCATCACATTTTTGCTGATAGTCAGTCACTTGCTGGTACTATGTGGGCTAGGGATGGAGCTAACCTGCCGTCATTCCCTGGTGGGGGAGACCTTGGGTTTCAAGGAGCAGGCTGGGTGAGGTGCTCCTGCGGCTGAGTTTCAAACCTGCAATGCTCCAGGCGTGCATTTTTGGTAGCTTCAGCCTAGATGTGACACACTAAGAGATGACTGAACCAAAAGGAATTCCGTGTTTCTAAAGGGAAAGCCAAGCTTGGAAGCAAACTGGGCTATTTCAGTGTGTGCTTGGCTGCACAGAGTTCTTTGCTTTCTAAGCTAAAATCGCAGGTGGCTTTCCTCATTTCCAGCCTCCGCATCTTTATTGTGCTGTTACTATAGAAGAAGAGTAGCTTTCTGTATGCCAGAAAACAAAATAAAACAAAAATCAACAACAAAAAAAAACATTTAACACAATGAAATGACTTCTAAAAAAACAACTTCAGGAAAGGAGCATGTTTTTCCATTCACCGTATTGATGTTGGAGTATGATATAAATATACTTTATTATTCTAAAGCTTGGAATTATTACCTGACAGCTTAAAATGCTGATTTAATGCAGCCCTGCAGAGAAAAGTGGTGGTTCTGTCATTACTGAGATAGCCAATACACATCATAAAATTGATGCATGGCAGCCCTGAATAAGGAACTGCACATCGTTCATTATTACATCACTTTATATTAGGACTGCAGGGATCAATAAAAAGCAACAGGATTAAATGTTGCCAGTTCCCCCCACAAAGTTTTTTGATTGACATTATTTGCTTGCAGGTGTGGCTAAAATGTTGCCAAAAAATGTTGCCCGCTTCTTATGGTTTGGGGAAGGAATTCCTTTTGCTCTGTTTTGTCATCTCCGTTGTGTTAATCACAGTATTCCCTGAGCCACCAAGGTGTAAAAAAGCAACGCAGGCATGCAGAGCTGGAACATCAACCATCCTCTGGCTGCGGAGGGTCGTGATGGGGGCCTCTCCTGTAGGGAGGGGAGAGAAAGGCAGTATATACATCTACATAAATGTTATCCATCGTACAGCCTGCAGGTTCGTAGGCTTTGCCCTTCTCCCTTCTTTTTTAAGCAGTCACAAACTATGTTTTGAAATGGAGACTGAAGGTCATATTCTTCTCCGTGCCTGAGCTAGGTGGTTGCTGAAGCCCTGATGCTGTGGCATTAGCAAACACAGGGCCTGCTCTTGCACCTGGGAAGTTTCCTGTCCCACTCGCTGCCTTGCCCTGATGAGCTGGGGAGCGGCCAGGGGCCAAAACATGCTGTCGCTTGGAACCAAACTCAGCACAGTGACTGCTGCCTGGAAAGGGGAAATGTCTTTCCTCATCAGTTCCCACGTGCCCAGTTCCTCTGAAGAGGTTTTTCACATGGAGCCTCCTCCTGCACTTACCCCCCCAGGGCTGCTGTCAGGGAGGAGGAGGCCGGCAGAATAGGTTGGTGGAGCAGTAGTTTCTCTCCTGATGCTGCCTCCCTCAATGTTATGATGTCCCTCCTCTTCCAGCTCTCGGTGGCAAGCACACTGGGTCTAAACAAGGGGCTCTAGCAAGAACACAGACCTCTTTTTTTTTTTTATCGATGAAGTTAACTGTAGCTCTCCCCTTGTTTTTGTTTAAGTGATATGTCTTTTGTTTTCCAGATGTGCAGTAACATCCAGCTGGGAGGAGTAAAATGTGTTTTATGGACTAAAGTGTGTTCATGACTAAACATTGTCTATGCTATAGATTCAGAAAGAGGCTGTTCAGCAATCCCAAAAGATCTGTTCCAAGTCAGAGACTTTGGGATGCATTTTCTATTGTCAGGTTGTAAACTCCTGCTGCAAGGCTTATAATAGAAATGCTGATGCAGCCTTCATACAACAAACTTGAGGACTGTATAAAATAAAATAAATCAAAAGGCAATGTCTGCGGGTTTGGGTGCATCCTGTTGCATTGCTCCTATGAATGGCGTTACCCCATAGCAGCAGGTACGTGCTTCGCCTGACTGTCACCATGGGAAAGGACAGGCTTCAAAAGCAACTCTCCATAGTTGCAGCAACATTTCTCTGCCTTGCAAATGAATGACTAACAGGTGGTGGTCTCAAAACTGATGGTCATTTTCTTTAAATTTGCTGAGTTTTATGGCTTGCTTGCAGATTGCTTCCATTTGGAAGGTGGAACCTTACTGTGCTCTGCATAGCTGCACAGGGCCAGCCTCAGACATCAGCAAAGTCACAGTCTGAGACATCAGAGCAACTGCCCTTCCAGAATATTGCCCTTTGAGTCTGTAAGGTTAGGGAAGGTGTCATCACCTTTAGCATAATCGGGAGACCACTATATGATCACCCTCCTCCACAGACTTGGCTGAGGAAAAGCGGCACTATGGTATTTCTTTGCTTGGCTTGAATTTAAGCAGATTGCAGAACCTCAGCTGCAGACAGACAGGAGGGACTTGCGCATTTCTGATGCCCGGAATTGTGCTTGATGTTTCCAAGAATAATTGCTAACACCTTTCCATCTCTAATCAGATTGGTGCTAGGCTGCCTGTGTGTGCTGTTGTTGTGAATGTTGAAACAAGCTATTAACAGCCATCTTCTTGTATTTCAGATGTGAATGCTTGCCAGGTTACAGTGGAAAACACTGCGAAATAGATGACGATGACTGTGTGGGCCATAAGTGTCGCCATGGAGCTGTCTGCATAGATGCAGTCAATGGCTACACCTGCGTCTGTCCTCAGGGCTTCAGGTACGTGAGAGTCAGCTCCTCCTCCGGACTGTCTTCTGTCCATAGTGTTGGGGCGCTTTCTTTAATTGCTTTCATCCTCAGAGCTGAGCAGCCTCTAGATATGGTATTGATCTGTCATTCCTATGTGAATGGATGGCTCAGTGCTTCAAATCTTGTAGGTTAAAGTAGGTCTTAACGAGTTAACTGAATACAGGGGATTGACAATTCTGGCTTTGAAAACAGCAATTTGCCTTTTGCGCAGTGCTGTGTTAGTTTGCCTGCCTGCCCCAGCCTTTCCTGGTAAAACGCTAGGTAATGCACTCACAGAAATTACGTGTAGATAAACTCTGCGTGAGCGACAGTGAGCAAAGGATAATAAAATCACATATAGGAACCCTCAGACCTGGCTGCAAGAAAACACGAGTCTGAAGATTTTGTGCCAGTGTCTCTGTGCCTGTTGGTGGATGGGCTCAGTACAATTTGGGCTGTAAATTTCCAGTCTCTGATTCTGACAGCTGCCAATATATCTGACTCCTGGAAATCTCACTGTCTGTCAAAGATAAGTGTGCTGCTCCAAATGGATTCACTAATCATTGCCTGAGGCTGGATACTGGCTTCCTTCCAGCTAAACCTTTTCGTGTTTGAAATACACATGAGACAAAGAAGGAGTACCTGAAAAGATCAGTCTTGACAAAGCAGGAATTGCATAAACACTTATAAATCATTTTCTCTACTTTGTATCTGCAACTGTTCTCATTCTTCTTGCTTTCATCCTTGCTGGTTTTGGGGTTTTTTTTCCCCTCTCAACACACATTTTTATTGTAAAGCAGACAGGTTTCCCTGAATAGGCATTGATATATAACATGATGTCAGCCCGTGGTTTCACAGAATCAGACTTGTTATTTACAAGATATCCGATATCCTCTGAATTTCAAATTCATACCCTTTTCTCCATGTTTCATTCTCTGCTTCAGTCCCTTTGATGGCCCTAGGGATCTTGCAAATTGGTGACTGACAAGGATAACAAGTGGCTGTCCCACAGTGGAATTGTAAATGCTCAATGTTATCTAATTGTTCGAGTTGAGAAATGGGATTGCAAAGCCTTATCTGGAGTCGAGGGTGACTCGAGCCTGTCGTCAGGTGGTAGTGACTGGGACACTTCTACTGCAGGTCCCCTGATTTTTAAGGCTTGTCAGTACTAGGTAGTGAAGAATGTGAGGGATTTTTCCAGGAAGGCAGGGTCCCAGTGTTTGGCAGAGATGTTCTGAGTGGTGACACAGTTGAGTGGAACAGCAGGGGTTGGCGGGAGCCTGGCCTGGGTCCATTCCTGTGTACCAAGCAGCTCTACTGGCAATTTGGGCAGTGCCCCAGGTTGCCTGATCTCACACCAGGGACTTCAAGAGCAGAACCTGGAACATCCCAGCCTGCTCCCTTGCTCAGATGAGGGCATTTTAATTCCACTAAAAGTCCTCCAAGAAGAGGAAGCATTTTTCTACACAAACCTCCAAAGCTCAATTATTAGCTTAGACAGCACTTCATAGCCCAAGGTAGACTTGGGCAAGCAAAGTAATCCTGCCTCCTGTTAACAGCAGAGCCAGGATTAACTTGAGGCCTCCTGCTTGCTTTCTTTTTTTTTGCACTCGTCCGTGCCACCTCCCTAAATTCTCTGTACAAGATGCAAGGGAGCAAGGATGTTTGTCTGTCTTTTAGGGGACGAACATCTCAGGGGGCACTAACAGGCTCCCTCTGCCAACGCAGAGAGCAAGCTGAAGCCCCGTGTGTTGTCCATGCAGAACAGTCCCCGATCTCGTTTGATTTCAGGATTAAAATTCTGCTAACAGAACATGATCTGCTCATTAGTCTTTCCATGACTTCAGCCTTTTGTAGTTTAAAGGCCTGCTGCTCTGAAGGGGGTTCTGATATTATTATTTTTTCCCTCTTAAGATTGCAGTTGCAAAGGTAGTGATTGACAGAGTTCAGCCTTCTGATGTTCAGGGTTATAGACCCAACTGCTCACGAAGCGTGCCTCGGGCGCTAGGCTGTGTGGCAAGGAGATAACTTTGCAAGTATTTGAAGGCTGCAAGTGTTGATGAAAAGGGGAGAACACAAGGGGTGGTCTGACAAAGGTAACTAGAAGACCTAAGATGATGATTAATAAAGCTTTTTGGCTAAGTATCAAGAATAATTTCCCAGCAGTGAGTTTGCAGAGTGACGTCCCAGTTATCTGGAGCTTATGCTGTTGTAACAAATGCACAGGCCTATAGCAATTTTATGGTTGTCGCTATGCTGTACGTCAAAGCCACTTGGAGTCACGCATTAATAAGGATGTTAAAACTTACATCCTCACACGGTTGAACAAATGGCACTCCAGTAATTCTTAACCACGTAAGGCCTCATATGCACAGTGCCGCACCTCTGGTGACAGCCCCCAAAAGCAGTGGTACCAACGTGCACACATGTTTTCCCGTTCACTGTTCATGTGTGGTTGTGCTCCACGCAGCACCTTTCCTTATCACTCAGCAACCTTTTGCAATTGCACAATACGCTTTCTTCCTGCAAAGTTTTCAGTGTTTTCCTCCCAAAGTACCGTTCGTTTACCCCCCATAGATGAAAACATTTTTGAGGCTTTGTGAAACCCCATTGAATAAAACCTAACTTCTCAACCCTTCCCTCTAGCAATCAGCCTCACAGTGGTGGTGTCCTGATAAACGTTGCTCTGGTGGTGAAGCACGCGTTAAAGACTGCTGAGCTTGAGAGAAAGCACTGCTCCTCCATTGTGTCGATGCTTCAGAGCTCCCCGCTGCGGGAGTTTGCTGCAAGAAACTCAGCAGTGATTATTTAAATAAATGAGATCGTACCAGGCAGAGTGGACTCAGCCAAGCTATGCAAGTCAGGCTGTGCTCCGCATTCCGCTGCTGGGGAAATAAATAGTATTAATTATTTCTAAAAATATATTTTTAAAAATACTTTAAAATAAAGAAGAAAAGGCCTTGACAGACACTGTTGCTAATGTGATTTCTAGATGCTGGTAGCAGGACAGCTGCACTTGTAAAGCCACCCACTGAAGGGGTTTCACAGCACGAAGAGTTGTGCAGGAGCCGTACCAGGAGCTCAGGCGATCTTTCAGAGCAGCACCGAGCACAGACACAGTGGCTTCTTGCAACATTTGCTTCCTGTTAGTGGAGGCTGCTGCGGGTCGCCTGGATTTTTTATTATTATTATTTTTAACTTCCATGAAATTAGAATTATATACACTGACTTTCCTTCTGCTTTCTAATTGTTGCTCACAGACAAAACAAAATGATTGGCATTAGGTAGAACAAAGCTAATGGGCTGGGTTAGCAGTGCTGCTTTCTGCCAGTCACCTCTGGGAAACAGATTACACCTGACATCAGGCCTGGGGTGAAAGCCATCTCTGGGGTTGACCCCAGTTTGATCCCATCGCTGGCTCTCCTGACATGTTTGCCAGCCAGCCGCAGAGCCCTGCACTGGAGAGAGGGATCACACGCTCAATGAAACCAGGCTTTGAAGAGGAGAGTGCTCCAGTCGGACAGTCCACTTCAGTGCCCGGCTAGCAATGGGGACGTGGCACTGACGTGTCCCCAGCTCATCAGCTGGGTCTGACTGCTCTGCTGATAGGCAGCGGCTGCAGTAACTACCTTAAATTGGCGAGAATTGCTTTCTGTGTATCTCTCTTCCCACGAGGCTGATGCTATTTTTTTAATATTCCCTTGTTTTCTTGGAAAAGGGAATCTGAACCATCCCTGGCTGAGCGGTGCTATGCCCCCGAGGTGCTGCGCTCACCCTGCGGGAACGGGGTGGCCTGCGGGGCTCTGCCAAAAAGCTGCAGCAGAGGGTCTTGCTCGGGAAGGGAGAGTCTCTTACTCTATAATTAATTCATAGTTTAGGTGTGCTCACAAAGAAATGTTCCCAAGAACAAATTTACTTTGAGAAACATATCAGACTGAGCAAAGACAGCCATTTCCCATACGCAGTTACTCCCCCACACTGCCTGCCGTGCTCCCGTTCTCACTGCTGCCCACTCTGCTGACCCCGTATGTCTCCTCCAAATACTCCTTGGAGCAAAGTAAATGGGGTTTATTGATTGCCAGCAGTATTGCCTGCCAGATTACACTTTTGAGATGCATTCGTCTAAATGAACAGATTGGCTTGTCGCTATGCAAGATTATGCTCTTCTGGTAGAGGATATTTACCACAGGCTGATGGGGAGTGGTTTGCTCCCCCCCCCGCCGAACCCTTTGCTGCTATATTAGCAGCCTATGTCTGTGCCCACTTCCAGCACCCAGTGTCACCTGGGCAGTGAGGGGAGGTAAGGGGCCCCAGTTAACCACAGCTCCCTGCCCTTAGAGCAGCGAGATAACGGTGGGATAGGCATGGGGAGGCTGGGCACGGGGAGGCTGGCTGTGAAACATCACTCCGTCCTCGTGGCGGATGAAGGAAGCTTAGGGCAATGCAATGAGAAAAGTGTCGAAATGCAATTTATCCTGCAAGGTACCAAGAGGTGGTTCTGGCTGAGAAGGAAGCACCTGTGTGTTTGTATATGGGAGCAGAGCCAACCCCGAGTGACACCGGGGCTGGAGCAGGACGGTCCCTGCAGGGCGTGCTCCCGGGGCAGTGGCGAGAGCCCAGCACAGCACTGTGCTTTGGGCCTTGGGAATCCCAGCAGTGCTTTTCACCCTCCTCATGCTTGTTCCTGTGAAACAGATTTTTGTTTGCTATGTCCACATCACCATGTACGAGGCCAACACAGAGTTTTGGGCAAAGTTAGGAAGCTGGTTAGGGTGTTCCATGCTGTATAACGGCTGTGGGGAAAGGAGAGCTTCTCCCAGGTGCAAATACCAAATGTTTGTGTATTTCAAAGCGTTCTTCAAGTTTGCCTTTTGTAAAACTAGCAATGTAAAACCCTGTGTCTCTTCTTCTCTCAGATGTCATAGAAAAGCAGAGCAGCTCCATTGCTTTTGATGCAGTTCAGGATTTAGCCCATCCATGTTTTGTTGTGTATTTCTCTCTCTCTCGTGTTTCCCAGAGGCAGAGCAGAGAGCGGTGTGTGTTGGGAGACGAGGGCAGGGAGAGGTTTGGGCTGTCATTCCACACAGCGCTAAAGATAGAGCCGTGGTACTCTGTGCAGAGTTTCACATGAGAAAATGTGAAAAGCAAAGCAGTCATCTCCATTTCCTTCTGTGACAGAGGCAGCGCGTTCTAGTCTCTGTGGCTAAGCAAGATTGGTCTTGAGTATGTTGTGGCTGTTTTATTTGCTGTTCTTGCATGTCTTGTATCTGTACTATTTACTGCAGGGTAACGGCTTGGGTTTTTATTCTAATTGTATCTAGGAAGGTTGCCTAGAAATTCACTGAGCTTCCAAGTTGCACCTGCTTTGCTGGAGAGCAGTGAGGGTTTGGGCATTTTTCTGCTTTGTTTTTATACAAGTACTATTACTCCACAAAGTGCTCCCTGAATGGCAGAAAATCCCTAGTCAGACAAGTGGGATTTCACTGTTCTGGAGCTGGGCTGATGGGTTATTCACTGCATCAATGGGTCTGCCCCAATCCTCTCCTGGAAGGCCCTCTGCCCCCATGCTGACAGATGCTGTGTGATGCAGGGAGGTGATGCAGGAGCCCTCGCTGCAGCTTTCCCCATGGCGTTCCCTGCAGCACAGCCTGACGCACGCTCCCTACTCACCAGCTACCAATTTTTCATCATTTTACTGTCTACACATTTTCAAGCAGTCACAGAACTTGGTGCAAAGAGTTTATGTTCTCTCATCGCTACAGAAAGAGTCTGTTGGGTTTGGGCAGTCGTCGTAATGTGAAATTTGGGGCACTGTCTGCAGCCAGAGAGCCCAGCCCGGTCCCTTGGCAGCACCCACTGATTGCACAGGCCCAGTGGGTGTACTGGGCAGAGATTTTTCATTTACTTTTTGCAGTTTAGTCTGACACATGACATCACTGTGAAAGATGACTGCAGCTTTTTGCACTTCCTGCCTTTTCCCTCCTCCTCCTACGCTGGTGTCGATATTTCAGTGTAGCTTAGTCATTCCAGCAAATAACCTGTGAAGCACGGAGCCATGCTGAACCCAGGAGGGCAGCCTGGGGACTGAGCCATCGCCGCTCCCGGGAGATGTGGCCCGAGCCTCGGCAGTCAGAGGTTCCTACCTGTGGGTTTTGCTCAGTCTCTCTCATAGTGAAGACCAAACCACAGCACTTTCCTCCAGATCTGAACGTGATTCGAGTTTGCAAGTGCTCGGATCTGGCATTTGGTTTTCAGCTACCTCTGACTCTGGGAGAGCTTCACAGTTTTCTGACCTGTGACATTGCCAACCACAAGCTCGGCTAAAATAAAGTTGATGATCCTGATGCTGTTAGAAGCAACCAATTGAGGGAAGCTGCCCATCAAATAGTGCGTTGCTTCTGAGCTGTTTCAGCAGTTGCCCGTCTGTTGATGATACACTCTCTCATGTACGGTAAAGCGAGTGAGGAGGCTGTAAAAAACCCTAAAAATAGAGGATTTTCCCCTTGCTTACCAACAGCAGAGGTAGACTCAAGTCCTAAAGCCTAGGATGGGGCTTTGGCTGAGCAGTGGTGCATGTTTCTGAATGGCAGGGAGAACAGGCGAGGAAATCTCAGGTTTGGGCTTAAATGGCGCCCAGTTTTTGCTGGGAGCGTCTGCATGGCACAGCGTGGGATGAAAGCTGTTTTAGACAGCCTGCTGTACCTTGCAGAGGTAAATAACCAGGGCGAAGTGCGGTACAAATTGCTTTCAGTATTTGAACTGGCTTGTTCAGAGCGAGCAGGGGAATTCCAGTGCAGCGCTGTGCCGTGTAGCTTTCATGCTGCAAACCGGGCACATGGCAGCCGAATCCCAGAGCTGCTATACCACAGCAGTAGTACAACATCAGCATCTGAAAGTGTTTCCTTCCTTAAAAAAAATGATGATAATTGAAGCCGCTTCTTCTTTCCGTTACCTTCTACAGTGGACTTTTCTGTGAAACTCCTCCGCCAATGGTTCTGCTCCAGACGAGCCCGTGTGATAACTACGAGTGCCAGAACGGGGCCCAGTGCATCGTTGCGCACCATGAGCCCGTCTGCCGCTGCCTGGCTGGCTTTGCTGGGCAGAAGTGCGAGAAACTCATCACAGTCAACTTTGTTGGGAAGGATTCCTATGTGGAGCTGCCATCAGCCAAAATTCGCCCTCAGGCAAACATCTCCCTCCAGGTATGTCACGCCGAACAGCAGTTGCCAGCCCAGTGCTCTTCTAAACAATAATACATATAGACATATATATTGGGTTTTTTATTCTGAAGGAACGGGGTCTATTGGCCAAGATGCTGACAAAGTCAGAGACAATTTGTGAGCCAGCTGTCTGCTCTAAAATTATTGAAACATTAAGGAGCAACTAAGACACCACTGTACCTTTGTGGACACGTACCCTGCCTGTAGAATCTCACCACTCTCTTATCACTAGACTGGCAAAGTACCTAGAGATGATTCGGCAAACCTCCCTGCCTTCTTACTGATTTACAGCGTTGTGTTCCATCCTGTAGGAATTAGTGCTTAATATCAGGAGACTTATTAAAAGAGGCTGCTCTAAATGGCCTTTCCAGACAACATTTTGCTTACTCTTTTACTGTGCACATTCATTAGATAAAAGGCCTGGGATTTTGTTACAGTCCTGTTGTTACACCTAAATTTGGTTTGAGGTCTAAGGTTCAGGAGGCAATAGAAAATAGATACCAAAGGTGCCACGCCACTACTGTCATCTTTGTGGTTGTGGATCAAAAGTATTTTGGATACTTAGTCCAATATGATATTGAAGTGATTTGGATGTTACTTGCATTCACAATCTAGCAGGCATTAAACTGATCTTTTTTTTCCCTAATATCCCAGAGTAAATGAGGGAATAATTTCTAGCTTTGTATGCTTTCTAATAAACAGATGTGTGGAGCACATAAAAGACGTGACACACCTCTTTCTTAGGCCACTGATTGTTAATCTGGACTATTTCTATGCTAGATTCACCCTGCCAATGAAGCATAACATTTCAAAAGATGTGAGAAGAAAAATCATCCCTGTATGTTTATTTTATTGCATTTATTTTCTCAATTTGAAGAGATTGTATTCCACAGTTGGAAATCATATTCTAGACTTACTTGGTGGAGTTTGGTTGTAATTAAAATACCAATGTCAAGACATGGGAAAAAGGACGGAATTTCCACATTTAGGAATAGATTTCAAAAGGGTGGTTCTTGCACAGTTTATTCTAATGAAAAAATTCCATAATTAATGTTTATCTTTTCTTTAATAGCTTGAGTATACAGTTCATATGAAAATTAAGCTGATTGATGTGTATTTGAAACTCTAGGTTTTTCTTAAACTGTCTTATTTAATAACACAGAAGAGATTCTAAAATATGGGCATTCTAAAACATGGCTCCTCAAAGGGTCCAAAAACTATAGGTCAGCTTCAAAGCTGAAAATCTGGACATTGTCGTCTTAAATGTACAAAACCCGTTACGTCAGCCACAGCTTGAAGAGTAAAACTGATTATTACAGAAAGCACATGCAGATGATGTTCTCACTTCTTGTTTCCCAGGCTGAATAATATTCTTGCATCCAGTAATTAATCACTAATGAATTCAAATTAGAGTACAACATCGATTATTAAGAACAGATAAAGGAAATCTTATTAAAAAGTGCTCAAGTGAAAATAAAAATTAAGGGCAAAAGGGTAGTATTTAAATATATATAAAATGCAAACCGATTTATAAATTTACTGTTTAGTTTTGGCATTTAACAACCATTATAAAAAAATAAGCAAGAAATAATAAATATGTACTGTGAAAATAACAGGCAGGTTCTATCCAAAAATCCCATTTTGTCCTTCTGTTCTGTTTGCTTGGTTTTTTTTTTCTTTTGTAGTATAGGAATGTTTGGGAGCTGGAGACTGGGGAAGTGGAGTCCTTGTTTTTTGATTCAGTGTTCATTTTTTTTTTTCCCTGATGTCGATCCCAACTAGAGGGACACGGGCTGCTCTGTCCTTCCTGACTCTCTGAATGTCCCTTTTCAACTGTGCGTGAGTTGCTAATAACTCGGATTGAGTGAATAACGCGTGGTTACGCTGGATGTGGGGACAGGCCCTTTTTTCCTTCTTTGTGTTCGTAGGGAGTCTGTGAACAGATCAGCGCCTGCAGAAATTTGTTTGCTTGTAATTGTGACACACTCCTCCTCCTAATGCCAGAGCTGATATTGTAAACCTCGACTTCAGGCTGGGGTAATAGCTGAGAAATAAATTCATGTGTCACCAAAAATACAGCAACCGTCTATTGACAGGGGGGTCAAATAAATTGCAGCTTTCACCTCTGAAAACTAGTTCTCATTTGAAACAAGGGAGCCATCCCTTAGTGGAAGGCCGACCTGTTTGTGTATGAGCCCACTCGATGTCACCGAGACTTTTTTGGGTCTCATAGCTCTTCCTCTCGTTGTTGCTCATCTATATGGTTTATTGAATCATATTTGAATTGCGTGTATGATTTTGGTATGATTTTTGATTTAGGTTTATTTCTTTTTTAACCATTCTCAAGCAAGCTTGCCTCGTTATTAATGTTTCACAGGTAGCAACGGACAAGGACAATGGCATCTTATTATACAAAGGAGACAATGACCCTTTGGCTCTGGAGTTGTACCAAGGACATGTGAGGCTCATCTACGACACGCTGAATTCTCCACCTACCACAGTATACAGGTAAATGGCTAAGCTTTACCAAAACAACTGATTTCCAAAAAAAGATGGAGAGGTAGGATTTTTCTAAGAAATGTGCATGGGAGAAGAACCTTGTGTTTTACTTCACTGTATCTCTTTTATGTATGTAATTAGATAAGAAAATCAGAATAAAGACTTAGCTAGAGGCTGCATGGTTAAAAATTGGCATTTATTGGCAATACCAATGATACTGTGTTCTACTGTGATTGCAGAAAAATGTCGCGTTTCCTCATCTACTCTAAAGATTTAGTTTATGGTGAATGTTGTCCTTGAATTAGTTCCAAATAACCAGTTTCTTTGATGTTGATATTTAGCATTAATTTACTGTACCAAGACATAACAGGGACTGTGCAACTGCAGGATTAGACTGTGTCAAATAGGGGAGAAGGGCTGAATTCCTCTGCAGGGTGAATGTTTTTACCTATATCAGTTGTAACTACACAAACCATGAATAAGCACAAATTACAGAGGTAAATTGTAGGGCAATTCGACCTTCAGACACATGACTTTTGGGGATATCCAACCCCCAAGTTTTATTCATTAGTCACAAGAAAGAAAAGCACATGTAAAAATGAAACCCGTGCACAGAGGCATTTCCCTAGGAAAGAGAGATGTGCTTCTGGTGTCTTCCACTGTTCCTTTAGCAGCCTTCTGGCCGGCTTGACTCCCTTCTGATGATTTTTTAGCCCTGTTGCTGCAGTTTGTTCTGTGTAAACATGCAGCTGTGACCACAGGGAGCCCTTTTGGGTTCAGAGCAGTTTCGTGGCATTGCAGATGCACAAGAGCTGGATTTCCCAGCCCACCTCGCTCTTTAGGGAAGAGCATCCCATTAGAGCAAACGAAGGGATGCCACCGAGTATCACTAGCGAGGACGGGCCTTGCACTTCTTCTGGAAAGTTTTCTCAGCGCTTGATAAAACTTGAGTCTTCCAGGAGCACGGTGGCTGTGCAGAGCTTTCTTGAAGGGGAATGGCAACTTGTTTAAGAAAATGAGAAAATTCTCTCTGTATGAAAGCAAATTGGACAATACCAATGCAGGGGTGTCACCAGAAGGAGCAATGGCTTGTTCTAGGAATGAAGAAAGTAGTTCGTTAATGATTTTCACCAGCTGGATAGGTGTGAAATATTTGTCTCTGTGTGGCTGCTAATCCTAATTGATTTCATGTTAGAGCAAAGCCGAAGTTGTTAAACAGTTTTATGCTGCTAATTAGAACATAGGGAAAAGCGCATTATGTGTGGGCAGCACAGGGGGTGACGGATCGGTGTGGATGCTTGCTCTCCGTTGTCAAGGGCAGAGCGGTGCGGTGACAAGAGCTGTTGCCACCATCACAACAACAATTTATAGATCTGCTGCCTTCTGGCAAAGTTGCCAGAGATGGCAAGCGGCAGCGTCCTCATTATTCCTGCGCCCTTCCTATTGATCAAGGAGGAGGTCTCCATTCAGACTGACACCTCATTACCATAAGATTAATGCCCTGTTCACTACATTTTGCACTGTGCGATCTGCTGAGATGGGAAAGAAGCTGCTTAATACGATGCCCTTTCTGAAATGTCACTCTAATCTTTTATTAGTTTAAGGAATGGAGCAAAATGGGATTAGCATGGAGCTTGATGGGAAAAGATTAGGTTGATTGAGAAAAACTGCAGCTAAAGAATGTCAAAAAGGGCCTCTAAATAGATTAAAAGACTTGTTTTCCTTAAGGGCTGAGGAAGGGGGAGGAAACCGGCTTCTCTCCTTACAATCATAGGATTTAAGGGTAGAAGGCGCGAGCGGATCTGGTTTGACCTCGCTCTATATCCTGTTTGACTTTAGCTAAGGCATAAGCTCTGTTTGGCTGAGAGGTGGCTTCTAGCTTGGCACTGAGTTTTGACAGGAAAACACCAAATAATAGAAAATCCCGCGTTTCCTGTAGTAGCTTGGACCATGGTCAGTCATTTCCGTTATTCAGCCATTGGCCATAATCTCTGAGTTGTGTCACTAATACCTTCTTGGATGTTTTAGAGGCTTTCTCCGGGGACATTAAAGTCCTTTTATACCTGGTACTGGCTCCCATGAGTTTATCTGTACTGTTAATTGCATTGTCTCCTAATTTGCATTTTGATGAAAATTAGCTGATTCAGCGTTACGCATTTTACCTAAATCTGAAGAATTTGGGAAACTCTTTTCTGCAACTTCTACAATTTTCCATTTTTCATTAAAAATAAGGTTCCCAGGAGAACCTGTAACATTCAAATCGTAGCCGCACCATCGGTAAAAGAGTTTGCCTTCTCAGTTGCCTACGCCTTGCTGTCTTGTTTAGATGCCTCATTTAAATCTCAATCTCAGCAAAAGTGGACTGTTTGCCTTTGAGAAGCTCTGTTGAAAAGACTGTTAGATTAATTTTCACGGGCAATTTCAGGCACTGCTATCCTCCAAAGGGGTCCACTTCTCGGAAGAGATGAGCAGTGCTTTGGCTCTTGTTTTTCCTCAGAAGAGTCTGCCAAAAGAGGAGGAGGCCTTAAAATGCTGCCTGGTGGGAACTGTGCCAGCTACAGCTGCAGGAAATCTGTAATTGACCTGGTCCTGTGTTGCAGCGGAGATGTTTGGCTGGCTGTTTCAGGTACTCCCATGACGGGATGGGGGAAGTCATCGGCAAGCCACATTATCTGTAATTCTCCAGCAGAGTCTCCTTGATAAGATTTATTAGTAGTACTTAAGAACAGTAAAATTAGCGAAGTACTTGGCTGATACAGGTAGCACTCTGTAGGGCTAAGATAAAACCTGCTGTCAGACAGGTCTGGAAGCCAGCAGTGAGTAAGGCATGCTCGGTGGTGGTTTTCAGTAGCATTGAGCAGAAGGGTGCTGGAAGGGGGACGCACGCAATGTCCAGCAGTGCAAAACTCTCCCCCAGCCCCTTGCTATACAGCCAGGGCGAGGGCTGGTACCAGACCTGTGGGGTGCGTGGGCTGACCCGACTGGTGTGGTGTCTTCTGCGGTGGCCTCGCTTTGCAAAACTGTCCTCGGAGACGGAGGGCAGGGATGCGGCATAACAGCGGGTCGCAGGCGTGCCGGGAAAGAGCAATTCGTTTTATCTGCTCTGTGAAGGCAGGTTGTCCCTGGCTATCGCAGTGGACCTGTTCTTCTGTCTTAGTACTCCCTTGAGCAGACTGAAGTAGAACTGCAGTGCAGAGTTAGTCCGGAAAAGCCCAAGATTAACTTGCTGTACGTTCAGATTTGCTTTATGTGTATTCATTCCTGTGGTATGTTTGGATAGAAAGGTTAAAGTTGACATTGGACTTTTCTTTTATTCTAGTCGGAAAAAGGTCAGCAAACGTCCAATGGAAAAGACTGACTAAACTACATTGTCATTTATTATCAAGTTAGAAAGAAATACAAGTTAATGCATGAATACGCAATGATCAAACTCACCCTTTTAAAAGAAAAGCTGACTGGTCTGTTATTGGAGCTCCTCGCTTGTAAGCTGCAGGATAATGGTTTCCTGGACGTCCTAGTAAACATCTTATAGAAGATCCATTTTTGAAGGAGGATTCCTACTCGTTGTTTCTTTTATTCTATTTAATTGTTCTACAGATGCACAAATGAGAACAGAAATCTGTTTCTGAGTGCTTTATTGACCTCCTGGTTCCTGCACTGGTAAGAGTTACTCTTCCATGCCATGGCAGTACTTAGTACTGAGCCAACAGTGAGGTCTTGAAATAAAGTAAATCTTTTACATAGATACTCTACCTTAATTTGAAGATACCAACTGATGAGGAGCATGCTGCTTTTATTTACCACCATGTTCCAATTGTTAAAGTTTGAATTAACAAAGAACGTGGAATTCTGCACTTTCAGCGTTCAGCCATTGACACTGATATCTGTTTAACTGTATTCTATAGGGATAGCTTCTTAGTGTCAGTATTTTCTCATACGTCTGTTCCTTGAACCAGAGATGAGATCTTACTTGTAATATTGTTTTTCTGATAGGTTGTATGCTACTACACAGTCATATTGATTTGGGTGCTGAATTAATCCTTCCTAATAGAAATGGAAAATAGAAATTTGACACAAACTACCGATGTAATTCCCTCCAGAGTTCCCAGATTGCCATGTTGCATACAGACTGTCATATCTGGTGAAAAGCAAGATGCAGACATCATTGGTGTAAAATTGTATGTTTTCATGCAGGCTTCCTGACAGCGGTGAAAAAGGAGGCAGTTAGGAAAACATAAAAATTAATTGTGTTTGTCTTTCTGCAGAGCCTACACCCAGATTGCATTACGATTTTTTTGAAAGTATCCTTGCATAATCTGTTTTCAAAAATGATACGTCATTAAATATATTTTTTATAGATTGTATCATGCAGGTCTTATGGTCTGGCTAATTCTTACATAGCGTAGATGGATGTTCTTGTGGTTAAAGCAAAAGGCCTGAAATAAGAGAGCTTAAATTCTTACTGTGTCTGCCTCATATGGGATGACTGTGGGATGGCAAATTTAATCTGGTTCTCTGTCCACAAAAGGTACAGAAATGCACAAAAAATACAAAAAGTGTTTCGTAAATGTGCTGTGGGTCTCTGGAGGGTGAGGTGCCTTCTCCCTCCAGGCAGTGGAGCCACACAAGGCTCTGACCCCGGCAGCATCTCCAAACTCCCCGTGCCATTCCACATCCCTCGGCCTCTGCCCATGTGGCTGGAGCCCGGGGAGCAGCCCGTGTGGCCACCTGCACTCGTTGTCCAACAACAGGGCCTGTAGCGATAGGACAAGGGGTTAATGGTTTTGAACTGAAAGAGGGAAGATTTAGGCTAGATATAAGGAAGAATTTTTTGCAATGAGGGTGATGAGACACTGGCCCAGGTTGCCCAAAGAGGGGTAGATGCCCCATGCCTGGAAACATTCAAGGTCAGGTTGGACGGGGCTCTGAGCAACCTGATCTAGTTCTAGATGCTCATTGCAGGGGGGTTGGACTAGATGGCCTTTAAAGGTCCCTTCCAACCCAAACTATTTGATGATTCTATGCACAGGTCCCTGGCCATGCCACTCCAAAGAACTAAACTTGGTAGTACTTTTGGTGCTCTACTCCGATTTCTTAGACTCCTCCGTGCTGCTGGTGCTGAAGTTGAACAGTTGCTTTGGTGACGGAAGAACTTCCACACCTCCCAAAGATACAGGAGATGGGATTTTTGTGTAATTGCCTCTCTTTAGCGGCAATTGCTTATCTGCAAAAAAGCCTGGGAGGCTTCACCATTAATTCACTGCCTTCTAGGGAGGAATTGCTGGAGGAGTGAAAGCATTAAATATTCTTAGGATCATTATTAGAGCTTGTCAAACCCAGTTTTTACCAGAAGTCTCTTTGCAGAGCTCGCTGCATGACTGGTCCTCCTCTCCCTAATGCCTTCATAGTGTGCAGCTTCTGCTGTGCCTGTCCCTGGTGGGATTCCTGTTCGATACTTCTGGATGGTCTCTAAATAGACTGTTTTTCAGGGTTTTCTATGAGATATCACTGAGCTCTTAACAATTCTGTATATTTGCAATTCATTTCATTCTCTCTATCACACACTCTCATTTTTTCAGGTATTCCTTAGGGATTTTGCATCAAATATGATGAAAGAAACTGGTATTAATCTCTGACCTGCACAGTAAAAGTTGTAAAATTCGAATGTACTTATACATCTTACATGAGACAAGGAAAAGGACAGATGAATAATTTTTTGCCTTCATAAAGGGCTTTGGCGTATTTGAATGGGACAAAAAGGACAGTTCTGTGAGTTCTTGTCAAACTACAAACATTGCATTTGCCTGGTTTTTCTTGGGTTTTTGTGTAGTAGGACACTGACAATGTAAGGCCAAGACCTTAAAATGTCATCTAACTTTTATCATTAGGTTCAGAATCAAATATTTGTTTTCATGAAATTCAGAAACTTTCTTCTGCTGAGATGAAGCTTAAGAAGGGTAAAGTTTTGTCCTTCAGGCTGCCTGAGGATTTAGCAGGCAAAATCTTGTTAAGCTGAATTAATTTTTTTTTCTTTGTAAATCTCTTCAGTATCTTTTGCAAGAATGACAGTTTCTCATCTCTCCTTGCCTCCCCCTAGCTCATTCTCTTCAGTGCAATAGCTGAGTACCCAGAAACGCTGTGCTGCAGACCCACAGCTTTATTTCTAACCTTACACGTACGCGTAGGGTGTTACCGAGTGAGGTGTTTTCGCAGAAGGCAGCAAAACCTTTCACAAGCGTTGGCATGTCTGTGTACCAGGTATGGGAAGTTAGGGATAGGTCATCTAAAGCCACGTGCCCCGTGGTGGTGACAGAAATAGAAGTTACATTCTCTGCGTCCCAGGTCACTTTCTTCAGGGCCCAAAATCTGGGGCTACCAGTCTAGGTTGCCCTCAGATGTCCCCTCTCAGTAAACTCAGTAGCTGCTCCTCTGCCACAAAGGGTTTCATGCCATTTTAACTAATTCTTTGAATTAACTTGTATTATGACCACTTGAAGTCAAAGCAGAGATACTATCTGTATGCTTTTGATTAGGAATTTGGCCATCTACATCATCACTGTCACCTTTATCACTGTTTTTTAAAAAAATCTGAATACTGCTGCAGACCCAAATCAACTTCGAGCAGGTGGCAGGAGACAGTCCTGTTCCTCCCAAATCACTTCTTAAGCAGACTGTGCTGGCTTTCACGCATGGGCAACGTATAAGGAAATTGTCAGTAGTCTGTGTATTTTGTTAAACAAATTAATTTGATATTGTTTTCTAAAACAGACGCCTGTAAGCTGGTCTGTACCTTGTTTGGTACTTTAGTCACTGCATACCTGTCCTCTGCGCAGCTCCACCTGTACCTCCTGGCAGCTGTCTCAGCTGAAAGAGACAGGAGGGAAGCGGGAGCAGATACGCCGTGTCTGTCCCCACTGGTTGCTTCGCTGAACAGCAGCCTTTTAAAAAGAGCCATGCAAAACAGAGGAGACTGCAGCACACACGTGTACATGGAACTCTAGCACAATAACATTATGAGGCTGATTTCTTTCAGCAGAGAATAATAATAAAAATGTAATGAAGTCAGCAGGATGCCAGTATTAATCCCAAGAAGAAATGAGAGGTGATGAGATAGGGATAGTTCATAACAAAACAAAAGTGGTGGAAGGGGAACATACCCAGAATGAATCAATGTGTTAAAATACCCTGAGTTCAGCCTCTAGTGGAGTCTGACTTCACAGCACACTGGCTCCACGCAGCTCCTCTCTATCTCCTGATTGTATTGGACGCTTCCGAGGATTACGCCTAAAGGTGGAAAGCAAATCCTTCACAGTTATGACATTTTACTTTGCAGTGGAGGGCGCTGACCATTCAAAAGTATTTTCAGAGCATCAAGAAGGAAGATGTTTGCTCTTGGAAGCTTGCTGAGCTCTAGAAGTAGCTCAGCGCCTTGCAAGTACTTGCTGGTTTTCACGTTCAGAGTAGTCTTGGCTTTATGTAAAAGTGAATGGTAAAGCCAAAAGTTGTTCTCTACAGTGATTTGACTATGACTAAAAACAATATAGCTCTACCATCAAAAGAAAATTGCTGCTGAAAATGCAGAAACCAACATTATAAATGAAGGTTTTCCCCTGTTTGTTCAAGAGAGTAGCTGGGTTGAGTTTTAGCCAGTTCGGTTCAAGCCTTAAAACTGCCCAGCCAAACCAAAAGTAATTGTGAAATAAGAACTCTTCCTTCCACCCCAGCAGATAACCTGATTTAGTCATTAGTCGGTCCTTAACGTGGCCCTGCTGTTTCTGCTAGTGAAAGCATCGGTGAAACCCTGACAATGGTCCTGGCAGCTCCTGAGCCCCCATCAGTTAGTGCCGATGAGAGCCCACCTTCTGAGCAGTCAGTTTGGTCCCTGCGTGCTGGAAACGCGCGCTTGTGCTGAACTCCGTTTCCAGTGAGTAACTAGGAGAAAGGTATTTTAAAAGGTATTTTCTTGCTATAGCACAGGTCATTAGTCCAGTATTATATTGCCAAAGCTGGTTAATACTGATTACATCAGAGGAAGGTTGAAGTATTCTCATAACAGACAATGACGGAATAAACCTAATCATAGTCAAAATGACTTTGTAAACTTCCTATGCACTAATGGCTGCCTCATGTCTTGAATTGTGAGGTTTTTGCCTTGCAACAGAATGTAGCGAGCTAATATAACATGTTTATTTTTTTCTGCCTGTAAATTTCTTGTAAACATGATGACTAACAGAAAGTTTAGATGTGTACCATGTGTGATAGATTTATATCCCCTTTATACCAAGTGCCAGGCTCTGGATTCAATCGATATTCTTCTGTTAGAAGTAGCGCATGCAGAACTGGCACTGAGGGTGATCATGGAGGTGCGGCGTGGTTCTGTGCGCAATTATTTCACTGCTTCTTCCCAGTATAGAAATGTGACCCGCAGCTTGGCGTTTGCCAGTGTGCCCCAGTGCTGCTGGAAAAGGTGGATACGGCAGCGGCTATTCTGCTTATCAAAGAGCGATGGATTTTCTTTGTTGTTGTGAAAGTAGAGGCATACAACTGTAGGTATGTTGCCACAGGTGAGGCGGGAACAATTTCATTTCCTGACCATCTATCGGGTTTCTAAATAGACATGGCTTTTTTTTTTTTTTCTTGGGGCTTAGCCTCCAATTTCAGCCAAAACCCATCGTTCTGTCTGTCGTTCTAATTGGAAGCACTTCTAATTGTATTCTGTAGTGGTCCCGGTCCCTGCTGCTAAATGGCAGATACTTTCACATTTTCCAGAGCTGAAAAGGGGATAGACGGTGCAAAGTATTGCCCCCGAGGAAAGGCCTCTGTGAAGGCACTTGATGGATTTCCTCATCAGAACCTGAGATTTGAGATCCAGCTGAATGGCAGAGCTCAACTGTGTTTGCTACCAGCACTAAGACATACAGCCAAGCGCCCTGGTTTGTTCCATGTCCTGGCGGGGCAGGGAGGCTGTGCCGCTGCGTGTCCTGGTGTGTGTCCCACAGCTGTACGTATCCAGTGCTGCCTCTTCGCTGGGGAGGATGTGGCACGCAGTGCTGTCACCGGCCCTGCTGCTGTGCCAGGGCCTGCCTTCCCCTGTGCGGTTTGCAGTGTCATTTTTTTTAAGGATAACTGATTTAATGAATCCCAATAGCATTGCAGAATCTATATGTGATTGTTTTTACACTCTGTACTTACTGCGTTTGTTATTTTATATGATGCGTGTTACAGTAAAGAGACGGAGATGCAATAGCTCATTGCACCGCAATGCACTGTGTGCCACGATGTGCAAACTGGTCCTGGTGGAGTAAGATGGGAAGGCAGCAACACTGTGATCTGTAAGTCAGGAGAGGCCTCGGACTTGAAGAGTTCATTCAAGCTATTTTTACTGTCATTACGCTTGCGTTTAACAAATTCTCAGTTAGCAGAATGAAGCAGTCAGCTCTGCAGAGACATGGTGATACTGTAGGAGACCAGTGCAGGCTTCAGCTCCCCGTCTCAGGGACGCTGTGAGAATTCCCTGCAAACACGGAGTGCTTACCCTGGCCATGAATCCGACCCTTTTATGAATAATCTAGGGAAAGGGGTCAGTTTTGTGTTAATTGCATCTTGCAAGGGTATAAAAAAGGTCCTCGCTTTTCCCTTAGAAGGTCTGTAATACAATAACTTTCACTGTTGGCAGGGGGGCTGCAGGAACTGAATTATGACTGGAAATTAGATATGCATAGCCTGGCCAAACGATCATTAAGGGAGATACGGTAATCAGCTGCCAGTGTTTAAGGGCTGTAAACACCAAGAGAAAGATGGTTTATTTGGGTGGTCTACAGAGTTGTGAGTAGGAGAAAAGGTATAAAACCAAGCAAATGAAAATGGAGGTATTGAGGAAAAAAAATCTTAATGTTGAGTGCTTTCTGCCTAGGAGACTTAATGCTCAAGTCATGTAAAACAGAATTGAACATAACAGAAGAGATTATATTTTAAGCTGAAAGTGAACTTGAATGCTTTAATATATCTCTTTCACCTCTTATTTCCCTAGCCTTGTGTTTCATTAGCATTTTTCATACTCTTTTCTTAACATGTGGTTTTTATTTGGCTTCTGAAGATGAAGTGCTTGAAGAGATGTGTTATTGTAGAGGTAGCACAAACACTACTCCAATTATGATTTTGCCTTTGTTGCCATGGAGAAGTTTAAATCTATTTTAGGCGAAGGACTGATTATAACTGGAACTAAGGGCAGGAGGTAACTGTAGCTTGACAAGGTGAAAAACCATCACTGCCGATACCTGAAGTCAGCCTGGCACAGTAGGAGTTTCACAGCTCCCAAACTGCCAATACCTCAATGCGGTTCCCTGCAGCTCTCACCTTGTGTTTTTTGGGTTTGGTACCTCTCCTCTGGTGCCTGCTCTTCCCACGTGCTGTCCTTAAGCTCTTTTGGACAGGTATTTCTGGTTAGTCCCTTCTACTTCCAATGTTTTCAAAGATTATCTAAGTTCAGCGTTCCCCATGGCCTTCACTCCCCAGTCACTTACTATCCTTGTGTTTGCTTTTTTCTGCACTTCAAATGAGGCATGTCCCCATTAAGACAGAGGTCAGGAAATCTGGAGACTGTAGCTAATGAATCGATGTCCTCATTTGCATAATTGATGGTTATACATTTCCTCAGTGACATGGTTTGCAGTGATAGTTAAAGCTATTTTTGTTTTTGACTTCTCTGCCCTGCTGTTCCTTGCTGTCTACACTGAAGGTATGGTACACGTCAGTGAAAAAAAATAACCCCAAAGCCCAAATTTTACAAGTTCAAATTGAATGCTTTAATCCTTTAATGCAATTCTGATCACTGGCATATTTACAGTGGCTCAGCTCTAAATCTTTCACGGGTATTAGAGCAGGGGGAGTCAGTGTTTATAATGTGTGTGTGCTTGGGGCTGGAGTAGAGGGGAAAGAAAATATAGGAGAGAGAAGAGAAATAGATCAAAATTGAGAGTGGAAATCAGTTCTTTTATATATTCCCTGGGGTTTTATATGTAATACACCTCTCTTTCCCTTCATTTCTTTATGTTCTGGAGTCTAAGCCCCGAGCAGAGGTGGTGTCCGTGGCCTCTGTGCAGCACCCTGTGCAATGGGTCCGTCTTGCTGGAATCGCTCTGACAAACGAGCCCAGCTCCCTGTGATACGAAATTTTCATGACTCTTTTCTAGAGCTCTCTCTAGTGGCCTCCCTTCCCTGTGAGGGCGGCTCCCAGCTTCCCACCTGGGCACAGAGGGAACAAAAGGTGCTGGACCCAGGGCCTTCTCATGAGCTTTGGAAGCTGGGCTCTTCCCATGTGCCCAGTATTTTCCTGGGCTGGTTTGGGGGGTTTTCTTTGGCCAAACCTGATCAGATGCCATGGCCAGCTCTCAGTGAGAGTAATGAAAGGTCAGGATAACCTTGATGAACGCAATGTAATGGATTGTGCAAGACACGTAACCTGTGCTATGAGAAGACGAGCGTTATTGAGAACAGAAAGGTGAGGGATGCTGCTGTTTGGGGAGCAGCGAGGGTGTCCCCTTTGCTGGGGAGGCAGGGCACCGTGGGACGGCAGCCAGACCCCCTCAGCACCCGGGGGGGTCCGACTGGGGTCTGCTCGCTGCACTACTGATCCAGAGAAATCCTCCTGCCAGCCCTCAGCATTTGGCTGTGCCTTACCTTCTTTCCCTCAGGACAGGTACTTTCAGGCACCGGAAGGGAACTGAAATGGTTTCTCAGCATCAGGTTTGTAACAAGGCTCCCGTGAAGGTCCCGTAGAGGCTGCAGGTGCGGTCTGTGGAGTGTCTGACGAGATGGGCCCTCACCAGGCTGCTTATTGCAGTACGAGAAGAAATTCCTGGGTCCTGAAGAATATTTTAGTTTTATATGAGACCGGTCCTTTGGTTCCTTTTACTGGTTACTCTTTAGCAAGTTTAATTATTAAATTCATTAAAATCTTTGCTTACACTTCAAATGTTTACATTTCAAACATAGTTCCTCCCATTTTTCAACAAGAATATATTGTAAACTATATAATATCCAATGGTGGTGACCCAGAACGCTGCGGTCGGAAGTGGCTAAAAATTCATGACTGTCTTTTTTAATAGCTTGGAAAAATCTCGAAAGCCGGGACTTGGTTTGTTAGTGCCCCCGAGAAAAGCACTTGGCTCAAGCCTAGCGGCCCTGTGGCTTCTTCCTGCAGTTCCTTTCCCCGGTCCCTTGCTTTGCTCAGGCATATTATTGTGATTTAACCGTAAAGCATGAAAACCTTTGCAAAAGGGAAGGAGGCGGGTCCCGTCCAGCCAGGTGCGTGCCGCGGCGAGGTCTGTTCCAGTGCATAAACTGTGAGCAGCGAGCCAGGACGAACCCGCCCCGCCGGCCCCTGGAAGCCCCTCTGCTCGCTGTCCCGCGGAGCGGAGCTGCGGGACCCCCCGGCGCCGGGCACCGGCCCCTCCGCGGTGCTCCACCGCCCTCTGCTGCCCGGCCGCCGCCGCCGCCTCTGCCGCGGGGCTCCGCCGGGTCCCGCCGGCTCCGCTCCGCGGGGAGCCCCGCTCCGCCGTGTCCCTCGGGGTCCCGCCTCTGCCGGCGGCCGACCGGCGGGGATCGAACCGGCAGCGCTGAGAGAACACCACCCGTCCCCGACTGCCGGGCAGGTATTTACGCACCGCGGGCTGTTTCAGAAGGAAGAGCTCTGTAAGACCACCTGATCCCCAATAAGAATTCAATTAAAATTTTAATAAAACCCTTGCAGAGAGCTGGGTCAGGAAGAGGCCCCTTGAAAAAGAGCCGAGCGCAGCAAGTTTGTGCTGCGAGCTGCGTGGTGATGCGCTGTTCAGCGTCTGTGGCTTTCCTCCCTTCATCTCCAGCCAAGCCACTGTCTCCAACTGTCTCAGACGATTGCTGAGTCTCCTAAAGGCCCAGTACATAAGAGGCTCTGAGGAGAGTTCATGCAGCATTTCTCTCACCACTGGTTTCTCCCCCAATGTTGTCTCCATCTCTCTCAAAATCCAAAGGCATCTTAATGTCTTTCTGTCAGCAACAGCAGTAAGTGCTTTAACACAAGTATCTCCTGGCTGGGGACTTTTCTGCCATCCTGGCTGTCCACATTCAGCTTTTCTATCATATGTTTGCGTCTTCTCAAAAAACAAATGAGTGCTTTGCCTGTTTTGATTTTATCTGCTTTACGAAACTGCAGGGTTGGGTGGTGGCTGTAAGGTACTTTGTTTCCAGGCACAGGTTATTTAAATTCAGAGTTTAAAAGTTGAAAGAGTCAGAACTGGTTAATATTTATCCATGTGTACCTACAGACAGAGACCTCTTACTCCTTTTCCAGTAAAAATACCAGCCCTGGGTATGCCGAAAGGCATCACCACCACGTGGGGTGGCTGCTTCCATCGCCAGGACACACAGACCTTTGTTTGCCTGTTAGTCAAGGCATAATCTGGAAAAAGCACACGCTGTGGAGGAGTAGGTGATTAATGCCTGTGAAATCCTGGCCCGGGGAAGAGCCAGCCCTGCCAGACGTGATAATGTTGTCCTCCGACAAATGGTCTAGCTTGGCCTTCTTCAGATAACGATGTAGTTTTGTGCGTTAGTTTCAGATATTGATCCCACCAGGGAAGGGTTCCCTGTCGTACAGGCATCCATCCCACCTCCGCGCTGCTCAGCTGTCGGAGCCGAAGGGGTTTGGCTATACTTCTCCTTTCACTGGCACTTCTGCATAAGCTAACAATTACAAATATGCATTTCCATTTATCTCGCACCTTTCAGCTGGAAGTCTCAGTACTTTACCCATATGAATTAAGCATTGCGACACAACACTGAGATATCAGGCAGTACATAGGGATCACCCAGTCGGCGCATTGCCGTAACACAGCTGTTTCTTGTAACGTGGCAGATACTTAGCAGAATTCAAGAATATCTAAACAGAAAGTTTGGACCAGCTGTTTTCAAACTTATTTGAGTTGTCAATCCATAAAGTAGTCTGCTAGACGTGTGGGCCCCAATACAGGGGACTCGGGTACAGTGATGACAGGCTTGCTTTTCTGAGGTGCACGCACTCCATCACCTTTGGCAATGCATCTAGCAGAAGTCCTCAGCCTCTTATCCCAGCCCACACAACTCACTGCCCTTGCAGTGCCCCTGATATAACTGTATTTTGAGCCAGGCTGTCTGCTGGATCAACTGGATCTGGGTTTTTGTACAATGTCAAGCCTTTATTTTTTTTCTTAAAACCACTTCAAACGATACCAGCCGCTCCAGGTTCTTGAGACCTGGCTTCCCCAGGCTCTCTGGCCATCCTGAGGATGGGCAGCAACTGCAGCCCAGCCGCTTTCCTGCAGGTCAAGGCCGAGGTTGAGCCAACAGAGCTTTCCTGGGAGCTGTTCTGTGGCAGAGCTCACTCACCTCATGTTCACGTAAAGCCACGCAGTGAAGGTGCTCAGGTACTGCTGTCATCTTCTAACTTGGGTAATCTTATGTAAACTGTTAAAGGCATATGTGTTCATGCTTCATCCCAAAAACCTGCGGGGACAGCAGCACAGTAGAGGCACGTTAGCTCAGTTCTTAAGCACGCTCTTCTTAAACAAGCACATCCTCAGAAATGCCTGGAGTGCTGACGTGCTGCCTGACACTGCTCATGTGTGATCGGTCATGTCAGGTCTACTGTAAAACACTATAAAAATGAAACTTCTTCCACGAGCAACTGAATTCGGGTAATTTCCAAGTCGTGTAATTTGTTTCTGAAGTCGAGGTCCTGTTTCCATGCTACAACGCCCTTACACATCAGTTATGCAGGACTGGGCGCTAAGATGGGCAGCATGTCATCTAGGTTGAGAGGCAGATACATCTAAAAGTGATTCATCCTGAGAGATGAGTCACTCCGTAAGTGTGCCCGTTCCTCTCCACTGATAGTGAAGAAAAGCTGGGTAAATAGCTCAGAGACATCTACACTGCAGCTTTACAAAACACCTGAAAGGAATCTGACTTACGACTTTAACTTCCTGAGAGAGGATGCTGAGCTCATGGGCCATTTGAATGAGCAGAAACTCATTCTTAAAACTAACCTTTTACATTTTAATACGGTATTTACCACTTGTGCAGCAATCCCAAATCTAGATTGTTGGCTAAGCAGTATCTCAGGATGCCTAAATCCCACAGTTGGTGTTTTCTGTCTTTATCCGTATGTAACAGAACCACCACCCAGCTAAGGAGCCTGCCGGGAGGAATTTGGAAAAGGGTGCTCGCAGGCCAGGCTTAAAATGTGTTGGCAGCACTGTGCATGTGGGCAGTTCACATAGCCCACAGCTTAATTTCAGCTGTAATCGCTTACTGCTATCAGATTCTCATTATGCACCGGTGTTTGCATGCGTATGGAGCAGAGGCCGTACCACTTAATTATATCTACAGCAGTGGAAAAGTCCCATCACGTCTATAACTACCAGCCTAATTTGAAACCCTCTTTGCTCAAGAGCAGGTAATCCCACCCTTGCCCCTCCTGCTTTTAGGAGTGCATGAAACTATCGACTTGTTCTAGAGAATTTCAACATGCAGCATAAAGGCTACAGAGCCAAATCTGCCCTGAAAATGAAAAATGATAGCGTGATGCAAATTGAATTGTACCACTGCATCTTGTAATTTCTGGGAGACCGAACTGAAGATGAAGGCGAAGATTGTACGTGGTGCAGACTAGCAAAGAGCTGGTGAGATGCCTGACTCGCTGGAGGCTTCGTGCATTTGAAAAATCACTGTTCAAAACACCTGAGCAATAAATACATGGTGCCTTTAATATCTTGCCTGCTCAGGTGGCTACCTGCTCCCTGTCCCCCCCAAAATTCAGGCTGGCTTATTCTCAAGACTCAATCTACACATAAATGTTTCTCAAAGAGGAGTAGTAATTTGTCAGTTTTCCTTGCGTTCAGGTAGGACTGTATGCATTGAACAAAGCACCCCAGTCATTTATAAGCCCAAAACTACTGAATTCTTTCTCTGGCTTGAAGTAACTCAGCCTGTCCTCATGCCTCAGCATGTAGTTACAGGATACTTCTGCTGTGAGGAAACGCTGGTTTCAGAGGCCCCTGCTGTCTCTTGCCCCAAACTGCAGTCCCTCCCTGCCCCTGTGAAATAATTTGAGTTTAAACTATCCATATGAAAAGAAATCATTTCAGTGATGAGGCTTGCAAACTGAGCACCAAGCTTGGGCTGAGAGCACAGAATGGAGGATTTTCTGCCCTGGGAAACACAACTACAGTAGCTACTGTCCTGATTAGCCATCCTCTCAAGTGTTATATATGTGTAGGCACTGCCTGCACAGGCATCAGCAATGGTTAAATTTGTACCTTGGAGGCTCACGCTAGAAGAAATATTGGGAATATGGTGACCGTAAAGGAGCTTGGAATGGGAGCTGTGCCTTGCAAGGTGTAATTTTAGGAGACAGCACGTCACAGAGGCGGTTCATTGTTAACGTCATCTTCTAATTCTCTTTTTTTCTTTTACTTTTAGTGTGGAAACAGTGAATGATGGGCAGTTTCATAGCGTGGAACTTGTGATGCTGAATCAAACTCTGAACCTGGTGGTGGACAAGGGGACTCCCAAGAGTCTAGGAAAACTCCAGAAACAGTCTTCTGTCAGCTTCAACACCCCTCTCTACATTGGAGGTATAGTGAGTTGCTCTGGACTTTGAGATTTTAACAAGTCTTCTCAGAAGCAAATCATCTTCCATCCTATGGGGAGGACTCTCCAGGTGGCGGTAAACCAGCATCTGCCTTTTCCCTCTGCCAGAGGTTGCTTCCCTGGACAGAGACCTGGAAACCACACCTCTGCTGCTCTGCTTCGGACTCCATAGTCCACTAGCACCCCACCGCACAGCCAGCACAAGCTCGCACGCCAGACCAGGGAAGTTAACCTCAGCACAGCACAGGTGGTTTCTATGTTACGCAGTCATGGCAAGAGCAAACACTTTGTCATTTCTAAAGCTTTCAGAACTGGCTGGCACCAAGGTGTCATGGTTGAAGAACACAATGGAACTATCACAAACAGTTGCTGCAAAAAAGGCAAATCAATAGTCAGTAGGTTTAAATATACCATAAATGAGCTATATTTCTGCTGGAAATTTTATAGAGGTCTAAAAATTGGGAGGGGAAAAGAAGATTAAACATCCAAACCATATTAACACACAAGCTGACTAAGAACTTCTTGGCTAATAGTTTTCTCATTGGAAACTGAAGCCAGAGCTTCAGTATTGGAAAGATGTAAGAGCTGACCAAACTTCATTTAAGAAGTTTTTTCCCATTCAGTACTGGATTTTGGGGGAAGGAGGCGCCAAGTGGGGTGGGGAGCAGATGCCCAGAAAAATGAGTATCCCACTGATTAGGTGTCTGGGTATGAGAGACAGAACGAAGGCTGTGCTCTGCCTGATTGATTTGGTTTTGCCAGAACTCCCCCAGCTCTATTCTTGACTGAATGTTGAAATCTCTCCCTTTCGGTGACACGGAGTTCTTTTTAGTCAGCCTTTCTAAATATGAAAGTCAGCAGAACAATAATAAATGCCAAAAGTCTTTGGGCTTTTTCTAACCAGATCATTGAAGCCAATAGTAGAACCTCTTACCAATTTTACTTGTTGCTGGTCAAGCATTTTATAAATAATTCCCTTTAATAACACTTTTCTAAAAGAACCCTGAATATTGCCCTTGTAAATCAGAAAACCGGCTTATCTTGCTTTATACAGAGCTGAACTTTTATAATTGGCTCCTACTAAGAATGTCACAGGCTATTAAAGAGCATTATGCATCAAAGACAATCTGCTGGTGAGGCCGTCACAATTTCTCCCTCTAGCACAGCGTAAAAGATACCAGCCCCACAGCAATTTATACACAGGGAACTTGGGAAGTAACCACATGGAAAAGTTTTGTTAATGGATGACCATTGTGGATCAATACCAATTCTCAAAAGGTACCTACAAAAATGCATTCCTAGGACAAATCTGAGACCTGAAATGAAGGACTGTTGGATACCAGACGCCATGGGCTCAGTGGAGATTTTTTTTATTGCCCATCAAAATTCTTCTTGCTTCTTTCTAAACCCTCACTGTGCTGCATCTGCCACCTCTCTGCATGTAGCATTCCCATGGATGCCAGCTGCCCTTCCACTTCAGGCTGTTTAGTTAGAGTAATTGATTAAATTACCCCCGAGCAATTGTTCCTAACCTACACTAAGCTTTAAGACAGACCTGAGCCTTCGCGTGCCCAGAAATTTGTCCGTCTCTCCAACTGCATACATCACCTGGTCTAGCAACTTTCCTCCTAACGCACGGTTAAACAAAGGTGCTGGTTTTGTTTTAAGGCCATCTTTAACAGTGGAGTTACTTAATGATAGCAAATTTAGAGGCCTTACGCAGTTGAAAATGGAAGCACTTGCCTATGCTAATGCAGCAACACAGCCTGAGCGGATGTCAGTGGGGAGGGTGTAACACAACATCCAACAGAATCTGATGGCCATCCGAGCGTGTGAACTCTTCCAAGCGCTTGAACAAGACGGAGGGTACTCACCACAAAGACTCGGCGTGGTCTCCTGAAGTGCCGCTCCCTGCACTGGTTTCGATGGGGTGCACTCTTACCACTCCCCGTCTTAACGCTGTGATCTAGTAATGCCTACCTACCTGGCTGTATCCCAGAGGTGGTGGCTACCTGCCGGCAAGTAAAGATATTCTTAAGCCTTTCAGAAGGATAATTGCTATTAAACTATAGACAGAAGGACCATTATCTAAGGACAAAAACACATGGCCGTTGGCCAAAAAAACTGGCCTTTTTTTTTTTTGTCACATACTTCTTATGTAAGCTTGGACAAGTGATTTTATTTTTGTTTCTTTCCGTTTCCAGAATGAGGACAATGAGACTGTGCTACCTTACAAAGGTCCTATGCAAATTAATTCTTTAAAGATTATATGGAGCTCTGACAAAAGAAACGTTAGCAATTATAATTTATGTATTATCATTGTAACTGTGAGTAAACCTGCCCTTTTTGTTTTTATCTGAAGGGATCCCGACCTCTACTGGATTATCTTCACTGCGCCAGGGTGCAGATAAGACACCAAATGGTTTTCATGGATGTATTCACGATGTCCGCATCAATAACGAGCTGCAGGATTTCAAGGATTTACCACAGCAATCACTAGGAGTCCTTCCTGGCTGCAAATCCTGTAACATCTGCAAGCACGGTATTTGCCGGTCCCTAGAGAAAACAAGTGTGATTTGTGAATGTCACCCGGGCTGGACGGGCCCCCTGTGTGACCAGGAAATTGGAGACCCGTGTCTTAACCACAAGTAAGCTCGAGCAAACACAGTTGGGAGGGTGGAAGCTTTACAGCTAATGCATATTTCACGTTTCATCTTGTAAAACCGCATCTGACTATTTTTGGAGGTGCTGGGTTCCCACATGGAATTATTGACAGTTGTGAGTCAGCATCCATGGCAGCTCTCAATTTCCACTTCTTGTTCTGATGTTGCTCACTCTCCATGTGAGCGATTTGTCCTGGAGGAGCTAAGGTGCTAACACTGTGGGTTGTACTTTCGGCTGTGACTCTGCATGTTGAAATATGCAAACTCCTGTTAATGGGTTACCTCCAAGGTGGTGAGTGCCTGCGCTTACCCAGAGCAGAGCTACCTGTTGAGTGGGAGGTACACATTTTAGGGGTATGCTCACAGCAGCACTGCACCCACTATTCAGACTAACCTCCCGAAGACCGTTAACGCACTCCAGCGTGAACAGTTTTAAATTTCCCAAATAGCTGACTTAAATACTGCACTCTGAAACACCCCTTTAAAGTGCGAGTTTAAAGGATAGCATGGCGTTGCATGCGAAGGGAGCATGAGTGTAAAGCATTCACAGTTCAAAGGCTCAATAACCACATCTCCATCAGAAACCTTGGATGAATAGCTTGCTTATGGCAAGTACACAAGGAAGCAGACCAGCAGTCTGCATAGTTCAGTGCTGTTTCATAAGCAGATGGAAGTACTTTTGTTTTAGAAGCTACTTTGGTTGCGCTATCTGTGGAAGGGGCTTTCCACAAGCACACACTTTTGACAGGTAAATTGGCAGAGTGAAAAATCACTCTCTTAAGGGCAGAAATTTTACTTGGCAGAGGCACCATTTTAAACTTGCTTCTGGGTCTAATTCTGCAACGTACTGAACCCTGGAAGGTGTTGAGAAGCACCTGACAGTTTACAGACCAAAGCTATGTAGACCCAAGTGAAGAAACACTCAGGGGCCCGAACGTTTCCTTGAATTTCCAACGTCAACATGAAACTGTTATGGTTGGACAGAGAAAAATAAGGGAGCTCCAGATGTTTACGTGATGAGGGATTGTTTCTGTCATAATCTAAGGAGGGTGATGCAATCATGAACGTAGCCTCCTTGCTAAGGAAAGTAGCTGTGCGTATTTTTAATGCTCGCATACTGTCCCATCTTTCATTAAATCACTTCAGCCCTTTGGAATTGTCTGCTTAACGCCAAGCCCTTTGGGTCCAGGGGAGTACAGTGCCCTGCTGGCAGGTGTCTGCTCCAACACTCACAGATTAATCTGAGTGAAAAAATGCAACCGTAAAAAACAAGGTAGTTGATGATAACAAGAGTTACTATTCAAGCACATCTTTGGTTAGCGGGGCAGAAAATACTGGTTTATATAAACTGTGACTCCCTTTATTCCAGTATTTTGCATGTCTTGACCTGAATGAAAAGCTTTTTAGTTCAAAGTTATTTAGTTATTTGCACTTCTTAGTTCAAAGCTTAAAAATTAAATGTACAAGGATTCAACATAAACTTTAAGGTTCCAGAAAGAAAATAAATAAAAATAAGAGAAAGACATGGGTTTATGTCAAATAGGACCTGATATAGCAAAGGCTTATAAGCCCTGAGCAGTTTGTCCTTGGCTGGACAGTGTTGCTTTCTTCCCTGCCCTCAGACCATTCCAAGTCTGTCCCTGTCCCAGAAGTGGGGATGGTGTCAGAGAACCTGCTAAGGATCAACACCCCTCCCTGCGGTATCCCTCAGAAATCCCAAAGCTCACTGCAAACCACAGGAGCCAGGGAACCCTTCAACTACAGCTGCCGGGGGATAAGTCTGTGCATAGCCTTTCCACAAGCACCTTCATTTATCACGCTGTTTTTCATCACCTGGTATTTGTAGAGTAATTCTGCTAAGGAAGCCTGGGCATGCAGCTTGATTGTTGGCATTTAGTTTTACATGCCGATGCTGTAAATGTGAGCTGCCTTGTGTGGATGCCAAGCATTGGTCTGTGCTCACAGAGCAGCCTAATGTTTTTCAAAGAGATCACTTAAGATCACAAATTCTAAATGTATTCTCTGAACATTATCCAGTATTCACTGAAAACTCACAGTTTCTTCAGAGTGTTTTGACACTGAACTGCTGTTTTTGGATTAGTAGCCTGGAATTAAATGGGCAGAAATGGCAAAACCAAACATCCCTGGGAAAAGGAACTTTCATGTCTAACACAGGCCAGCTCTAAATGCTTCTCTTTCTCCAGGTGTCTGCATGGTAAGTGCATGGTGGCCAATGTTGCTTACACCTGTAAGTGCATGGAGGGCTACACAGGCATGTACTGTGACAAGAAGAACAATTCCTCAAATCCCTGCAGGATTTTGAAATGCAACCACGGGCAGTGTAAAATTTCCGAGCATGGTGAACCCTACTGCGAATGCGATCCTAACTATAGTGGAGAACATTGTGACAGAGGTACGCTTGGCTGCAGGGCCCAGGACACTGCTCTGCTGCATTTCTGGTTTGCACCCTTGTTTTTACCTCTCTTCCATATGACTCATATTTGGGGGTAAATGGTAAATAGTGGAAGATAAAGCTAAGTCAGCCTCTGCAGACCAGTAGAGGGAGGAGAAAAGAACCATGCAGCAGCTAGCTAGCTACTCTCCAAATATATGGAAAGCGGGACATCTGTAGCGAAGGGTTTCATTCTGTGTCTCCTGCATCCTCAAGGTTTGCTGCTCCCAGGATTCTGGTGGGATGTTTAAAGGAGAAGTTGTTGTGAGGTTTACCCTCAGCAAACAGCGATCAGTTAATTGCAGTGCTGGGAAAGCAGGTCTTGCCCTGCACAGGGCAAGGGCTTTTGTAGATGACTTGGGCAGGAACTGTAAGGCAGGAGGCACCTCTCATCTGAAGTGGCTGTAAAGATTTCCAGCTTGCTCCCTCTGATGCAGCTGGGCGAGTTTCCTGGGGAATCCCACGGGTCACGCTGGACTTTGCTGCTAGGGCTGGGGCCCAACTCTCCTGCCCTGACCTGGAAAGACTCACTGGAAACTCAGTGAGTTCTGTCTTCATCCCTTCTGCCCTTTTTTGTTCCTGCACAGAAGGAAGGAGCTGGCTTGTATTATTTTTATTTAGGTTGTGCCTTTCCTGTGAATGAACCCCAGACTTTCCAAATTGTACACATACACAGGCTGCTGTAAAGTGGCTACAGAACAGCACAGGCATTTTCAGGTATCCCAGATTGCTCATGTCGTGCAGAGCACGCTGACCTTTGATCCTGAGAAGCAGACACAGTAAAACTAACTCATATTTTGCAGGAGCGTTGCAGGATTCAACACTCAGCATTCATTAAAGCACTTCCAGAACTGCTGATCAAAGCCAGCAGGCCTGCTCGGCCTCTGCCTTGTGCCGGATATTACACATTTGTGAAACACAAGCTCTGTTTTGATGGCAGGTACAAAGCAGTAAAAGATTAAGATTAAGGTCCTGCTCATGCCATCTGTTTGCTTTGAATATCATTACATGTACAGGGCTGTTTGGGGAGTATCTGGCAAAATAGTTACCACTTTTTTTTTTTTTTCTTTACATCTCTGTTGTCTTACCAGAGAATCTCTGCCAAGGAGAGATAATACGAGAAGTAGTCCGTAAGCAGCAGGGCTACACGTCGTGTGCCACTGCCTCCAAAGTACCCCGCCTGGAATGCCGCGGCAGCTGCGGCAATGGGCAGTGCTGCGTTCCTCTCCGGAGCAAAAGGCGGAAATACTTCTTCCAGTGCGTGGATGGCTCCACCTTCACGGAAGAACTGGAGAGACATGTGGAATGCGGCTGCTCAAAATGCTTATAAGCCATTCTCCAGTCTCTTGCCACTTTAATCGACTCAGAAGCGCTATCAAAATGGGACCTATTTACTTGCAGAGTGAAGAAGAAGAAAAAAATTATTAAGTATATTGTAAAATAAACAAAAAATAGAACTTATTTTTATTATGGAAAGTGACTATTTTCATCTTTTATTATATAAAGTATCACACCACTTTGGGTATATGTATCATATAGTGAGTTATTTTTACCATGAAACTTTTTTAACAGTTGTAAGAAAAAAAAATTAAAAAGTTAAAAGTTAAAAAAAATATATATAAAGAAAACATAGCCTAACAGGAGAAATGTGGGGGGTGACTTTATGTGTGTGCACAATGAACAAATGTAAAGGTGTTCCAAGGACCTGCCACGGAACTGATTCGGGCTGAAGAAGCCTCCGAGGCTCTGGGCGGGTCTCCTGAGAGAGCGGATCCCCACGACCGACAGCCATCCCGCCTGCTCGGGCACCTGAGAAAGCCTCCCCCTTGGCCCCTTGCTCTGCCTAACACTGCCGTCGCCGTTTTGTTCTGTACAGTGGCTCCGCTTGCTGTTCTTGAACTGGTTCCCTATAGCACGTAGGCACTGCCGCAGCTTGAGGCTAACTGCATTATTTGACTATTGTAATACTATAATACATTTTTTGCTGTGTATGTTGTGTTTATCTGTGTTCACATTATATTCTTCAGCAACTGTACGTATAGAGCACAGGCAGCTTTATCCAAAAGAAGGGGACGAAGGGAAAGGAAGTGGGGAAATTTATGTTGCTTTGGGAAGTTTGGGGGCAAAATGTGAAATAAGTGCTAAGTAATGCCTAATAAATGACATAGTACTTTTGTGTAAACTCCTCAGCTATGTTATTTCCCACGTTTGTGCCTTCTTGCTCCCAGCCTTGAGACCTTTTTTGTATATGAAATATGAGGAATGCACTGCTACATAGTTTGTCACGCCTGGACACTTTAACTTGCAAAGGTTGTAAAGAGCATGAAAATATTGCAGGTGCCAGAACGTACCTGCAATGTAGTGGCTTTTACTCCCGCTGTCACTTCAGCTGTGGACGTAAGCTGGGCTGTAGCTGCTGTTCATCCACGTTCTGGTACTGAGCAGCTGGCTAATTTTTCTACAGCTTTTTAAATGAGCAGAAGTTGCACTATATCCATGTGAAGGTGTTCAGCCGACATTTGTCCACCTTAGCAGCACTCTCTTCTCTGCACAAGGAGAGACGTCACGGTTCCAGCCCGTCCTGTTCTCGCATTTGCTGCAGATTGACCAATTCAGCCAAAGCTTTTCCATCCGCGCTGCTTCATATCCTGCGCTTATGTCTCCCCAAGGACTGCCATTAACTTCAGCTGTGTTCGTTGCAAATGCTGAATAAAAATGGAAATCAATGCAGGGATAAATTCTTACCGTGAATGTGAGGCAAAAATTGATTCTGGGAGTGAGTTTGATTTTTGGAGGTTTTTTGGCAGGGCTACCTTTCAGGGTCAGTAAGTACATGCAAAGAGTACCATGGATACCTTGAAGTTTCTCTTACTGTAAGTTTCAAACATCCCCATCCAATGACTGTTCCATTACCAGTGTAATGTCTGTCTTTCCCTAATATGGCAAGTATTATGGTCCTTTCTTTGATTTTTCTTTCTCGGAGAGGTATAGTCAGAGATGACTCCTAGCACCCATAAGCTCCTTTTTGGGACGCTCGCTGGTCTCAGCAAAAAGATTTCAGATCAGGGCTTTCAGCAAAGGATGAGTAGGAAAGTTGAATCAAGTAAACAGGGCTTTTGTTTGACCGGGGCTTTGGAAGGATGCACAGAATGCAACCCTGCCATGACAAGTATAAATGTTTATTTCCCATTACAGAAAAGTGACCATCTAGCCATTGTGCAACCAGAAAGCTCTAACGTGCTTAGTGTTCTTCTGCTACGCCACTCTCCTGAACTGCAGCAGTTCATTCATATTTCTTTGTTACCACCAGAGCAACTTGAGCAGAAGGGACATAACCAATATAATAGCCATCTCACAAAATAAATACCAGTATGTGGAGCTGGCAATCAGCGACACATAAAACAATCACTAGTTAATGTGCCAAACTCTGATTGAAACAGTACAGCTCAAGAGCCAGGGAAAAACTAGCCCCAGTTGCAAGTACTTTGGGCTGCTTTTTGTTTTGAATATAAAGCCAGAAGCTCATAGCAGCTGGCGTTTGTGGTGTACAACGAAGATCACCCAAACTCACAATCTACAGGTTTTAAAAATTCGTGCAAGTAACTGCAGACACTTGTGCATATATGTGCCTGGCACACCACTACCATTAATGTTTCATTCCTGCTTAAACCACTTTAATTTCTAAAGCAAGCAGCTGCTATGGTGTTGGGCAGAAGAAATTGAGACTGAGCAGTGGCTTACAAGCCCTCCGTGTGTTCTGCTACACAATTTGTAGGCACTGAACTGCCACAGCCTGCAGAAACGCGGCCCCTCTTGAACAGCACCCAGAACTGTGTCCAGTTTGTCCCTTGAGCAGCAACACGTATGAGAAAGAAGGTGACATTTAACTCGTGGCCTCGCAGCTGCTGGAGGGTGCTTTACAAGGAATGACCTTGGCTGGCAAGGCACAAGCCATCAACATCTCGTTAACGCATCACTCTGGGACTGATTTAAGCAAAGTGACCAGCAACAACGCAGCAAGGCTGGCCCTGCTCCCGGCCCTTTTCTGCCATGGCGCTTCAATGTCAAGCGTTGGGATAAAAAAAAAAAAAAAAAAGATCTATTTTGTAACCAAATCATGCAATTTTTGTATGCTTTTAGGCAGCACTTGCCATTGGATAGTGATGCTTTATGTCAATGATTCTCTGACTTGCTATAGAATTATTTTATGTTAAGATGACAATAAAAAGCATTCAGATGTGCCAAAAATGTGAGGTTAACTGAGGTGTAATTAGCTCTGAAAGTTCCTCTGTAACCTGCCTAATGTTACACTAGATTTCAAGAACTGCGGGTACAATGCAGTAGTTTTTACCTCTATAAAGTTTTAATATAAAGTGAAGAAAGATGCTTACCCTTAAAAAAATGGCAATGCAGACTGGTGTGAACTGATGTATTTTATTAATAGATTTTTCATTGTGATGTAAGTTTAAATAAATTGTTGGGTTATGGAAGATTGTAACATACCTTGTGTTGTGATGCAGGTCATTTCTGTGTGTGTTTGCGGTGAGTCTGACCTTTCAGAGTGTGTGAGGTAGCTCACGGAAAACGATGGGAGGGCTACACACATTCTTCTTGGACAAATCTAGTCAGAGAATGGCTGTAGTTAACTCAAATGCAGTATTAACAGTGGTTACATATTTTGATGGCATCACAACCTAATCTTTTAGAAGTCTTACATGCACAGATGAATTAAGCCACATAGTTTTTGAGCCTGGGCATTTTCTTCAATTAAATACTTTATTTGCTGCTTTTTAACTATTTGAGAAAGGCCTGTAGCAAAAATACACTCATTAACTAATGAAAAAATAAACAAAAAAATATTGGGAATTGGCATCAGAGGAGGTGTGATGGAGGAAATAGAAGTCACGCAGCCAACAGCAGCTGACAGGGATCTTGTGATGCCCAGACACAGGTATATTCCAAATTTGCTGCTGCACCTCTGTAGCTGATTCTTACCAGTGACCCAGATGTAACAGACCTCTTCTGTTCATCGCATTCTGGCCTTAGCATAGAATAAAACAAAGCTCCCACCTAGTCCAACGCCTTCGCTCACCCATGCCCCTGTGTAATGCTCACATATTGCTAATCATGCTCCAAACTACGGCCCTTGGAGTTGCCTTTGCCATTCCATACAAAACTACTGACAGCACTCAGCCAATAAAAACACTTAACGCTAATGAGCATCATTAAGCCTGAACTATGAAGGTTAATTACATAATTGTAGCAGATGGTAGCATTTTCACCTAAAGCAAACCCAGCTGAGCCCACTAAAAAGCTAGCAGGAGCTGTTCAAAAATGCCTAGGTACGGGCTGAAGTCACTGGTTTGCACAACAGTTATTTGTATTGCTCGTGGCTTTGCAGTGCACGGGTTCCTCGGCTGGCGCTCAAGCAGCCACAGCCTAAGGATAAAACGCTCTTGTTTGTGCTTCAGCTTGCAGCGCTTCAGGTATTGCTTTTTAGCCATTGGTCTGAGGTAAACAATGCCAAGCACCTGTCTAGCCCGCGTTCCTTTACCTTTGTTTTTTCTAGTGGGCAGGGACTAGTTACATGGTGGTGTTGTTTGCAGGGTGTTTGGCTGTGGGTTTTGCGTTGCTGTCTGGAGGTCCAGTCGCTTCTGGTCTCTGTGACCTCTTTTACGAGTTACCTCCCAATTCCTGCTTCAGCTTACCCGAGACAGCCTCGCGGCTCAGTGGGCTAGGCAGCCACAATTGCCTTCGTTATGCCAAGCCCAGGGCGCTCCTGAGTAATTCCTTTGGCCTAAGGCCCAGCCAGATGTCCGACTGGATCACCGGGTGGCGAGTCCCGCGGGTGAGCCGGGCCAGCATGTTTCCCAGGACAGGCTCCCCCGGCCCGGCTCCGGCGCGGCGCTGCGCGGGGCCCGCCAGCAGGTGGCGCCGCAGGGCGCGGCACGGCCCGGCCGCTCGGCGGGGCGCGATGGGCGGAATAGAATAATTTCCGTTGGAAGGGACCTGGAAGGATCAGCCAGTCCAACGGCCAGAGCAATTCTGGGATGACCAAACGCTAAAGCACGTTGTAAGGGCATTGTCCAAACGCCTCTTAAACAGGCTTGGGGCACCGACCGCCTCTCGGGGAAGCCTCTTTCAGTGTCTGACACCCTCTCGGTAAAGAAACGCTTCCTAACGTCCAGTCTAAACCTCCCCTGGCGCAGCTTTGAGCCATTCCCATGCATCCTATCACAGGATACACGGGAGAAGAGCTCAGCACCTCCCTCTCCACAAAGCTGTAGAGAGCAATGAGGCTGTCCCTCAGCCACCTCCCCTTCAAACAGACAAACCCAAAGTCCTCAGCCACTCCTCGTAGGAGCATGTGTATGTGTGATATATGGATTTTCTGGGGAGTTTTAAGTAATAATTTCTCAGGTTTTATTGATCCTGTGCCATCAACTTCCTAGCATTATTCACATTGTTCCTGTGAGGAAAGGAGCCCCTGCTGTCCCCATGAGCTGCAGTTTGGCACGTGGTCACTGCGGCCAGGAACCTGCAGTTTGCCCCAGCACTCTGCAGGAACCACCAGCAGGAGGGTGAGCCTGCCAAGCCCCACGTGTGACACCTGAGGGTGTCCAACACATCTTCGGCACCATCCCTCTGCAGCAGGATGATGGCTCCATGTGCTGGCACACGGCACAGCTGGTGCCTATGTTCTGCTGCAGCCTCAGGACAGTGTCATGATGGCAGCGTCACGAGGCTGCTGTTGATGTTGCCACCGTTACTTCAGTGCTGGCACCTTAAGGAATAGCACCTGATTCTGCAATACCCTAATTCTGCTGCCGTTTGCTCAGAGTCGCTGAAGAGTTTATCACCCAGCCGAGCTGGTAGGTGCACACCCCTGCGGCTGTTCCTCCGAGCACCTTCAGCCCTCAGAGAGCTGGGCAGGCAGCAAGAAACTCCCTGGGCATGTCACAGAGCACACATGGGGTACAAGCAGTACTTGCTAGTCTGAGGAAGCTTAAACTTACACCATGACACTCAGGGGCAACCCCATAGTCTCACAAGCAGGAGGAACAGAAGTTGCTGCAAGACTTGTACCTTGTTCCTACATGATCTCTTGCCCTTCTTCTTTCCCAGGCCTTTTGGGATGCTCAAGATAGTCTGGGGATGACACTGCCTTCTCCTACTGTCTCTGATTCTTGTCCCCATGGCACAAGGATCACTCCTTTTCCGTAAAAATAATCTGTCACAACTACTGTGTCTTACCTGGGGAGGAAGAGCACACATCCTAACTCAGAGAAGTGTGGAGGGGAGTGAAGAGGGTTAAACGAGTCCCACAGGATCAATGGCTTTTGTGCTCAGAGGATAGCTCAAAACTCTCGGGGAATCAGTCCATTACATTTTCAGTGGTCCAGTCTGCCAGCTAATCTTCCACCCGCAGCATTTAACCAGGCCATGCCATGTCTCACCTGCACAGGTCAGGGGACTCTGGACCCTGCGCCACTCCAGGCTGCTGGCTGTGTGCTGCCATCCCGTGCTCCCGCACTGGCACCTTTATCCTGCCCCACCACCTTGTCTATGGCGCTGAGACCCAGATCCTGCACTAGCGCAGCGGATGAATTTCTGCAAAGACAGAAAAAGCCAGAAATTAGGTACAGGATTTCACCACCCTGGCAAAATGGCAAGAGGCTTTGGTCCAAGGCAGGGCTATTCCTTACCCTCAGCCTTGGAAACTGTTTCGTCCAGAATTTAAAAATATGGCAGAAGGACCAGCACAAGGCAGACAATAAACATGAAATTTTTCACTTGAGGAAAGTGAAATTTTGTGAAGTGACAAGAAACTGAAGCCACGGTCCTCCACTGAGAAGGGCTGTTATTGACAGACAAATGACTGTGCCCTGCTTTAGACACTTTGCATGCAGAGCAAGGTTACAGGAACCAAATACCACAAAGTAAAGTAATTTACGTGGGGACTTTGCAGCATGCGAGATACTATCGTGCTTTCACCTAGCATGTGATAAGAGCACATACAACAGGCAGTTGCTACAGAGGAGCTTAAACTTCCTTAATTATAAGCCAGCATTTTCTAAACTGACCTAGTTTCTTCTGGGTAAAGCACTCATTGAATTGTTGGGGTGGCAGGGTATTTTTTAAATATAATTTAATATTTTTTTTACTATGTAGAGGTAAATACCAAAACATGGTTTAATGCACTAAGATCCAGATAGATCAAGTTGGTTATACCAATAAATAAATGAGATTCTAACATAGCAATAAAACAATTTTTGTCTCACCCTGTCATGCTTTAACCCCAGCTGGCAACTAGGACCACGCAGCCCCTTGCTCACTTCTCCCCTTTCCCCTCCAAGAAGGGTGGGGAGAAGAGGGAGAAAAGGAGGAGAAAGGGAAAAAAATCCCTCACGGGTTGAGATAAAGACAGTTTAATAGAACAGTAATGGAAAATAACAATAGCAATGGTAAAAGAATACACAAAATGAAGTAATACAATGCAAGTGGCTCTCACCAGCCCGTCAATTGGTTGCCCAGCCTGTCCCAAGCAGTGATCCTGCCCCCTGGTCCAACCCCCATTTATATACTGAGCATGACATCTATGGTATGGAATATTCCCTTGGCCAGCTTGTCCTACCTGTGCTCCCTCTCAGCTTCGATGGGAAGCTGAAAAAGTCCTTAACTAATATAAACATTACCTGGCAACAACTAGAATAATATGTGTTACCAATGTTCCTGTCATACCAAATCTGAAACACGGCAGCCACTGGAGAGAAAACGAACTCTATCCCAGCCGAAACCAGGACCCACCCCCAAAACATCTTTGTAAGTAACACAGTTTGAAAAAAAAAATCAGAACTCCTTGCATTGCAGCATATCATTCCTATAGAGTCCTCTCACGTCATTTCATCCCACATGGACACTGTAGAGTACTTTAGGACAGTCATTAACAACTATCGCTTGGAATTGGTATATATACATATATGCACACTTATATAGCCAATCATACATTCACCTTCAGATTTATTTATTCCTCCTTGTGGGCTATTCAAAGCGGTGTGGTGGCTGACATACAAATAGCTGCAATCTAAAAGTGCTCATAACCTATAAATCAACTTGATCTGCAAATTAAGGAATGTTCTGAGCCTCTCAAAAGCCTGTGTTAAACTTCTAGTTTGAGCTAAACCTCTACTCTGAGACAGACTAAAGACAGCTAGGAGTGTGGCTTGGTTTTTTATATGTTCTGTCTTAGCTGATGATGTCCAGCTAAAGCATTTCACCTTCTTGTGAAGCAGAATCAAACTTTCAGATGTGCAAATCTTGTTTTTCATTGAACCGCCCTCAGTTCATTAATTATCACAGAGCCCTTTATTTATTCCCATTTTTACATGGGGAAATTAATTAAGAAGTCTTGCTAGACAAATAGCTTAAAGTGGGCATCCAGTGTATTCAAATTCAGAACTTGCTCCTAAGATACCCATGCATAAAATATCTATTTTTGTCCCTGACTGAAGTCAGGGGCTAGGAAAGCAACCACTGAATCTGCATTGCTGGAAAGGGAGAATTATAATTTCCTCCATGAAAGGCTGGGTCAGGAAGTTTTCTGCCTGTTTCAAAGGGCAGGAATTGGACAGCTGTCAGGCTGTACACAAGGTTTTTCTTGTTTTTCTGGGTTGCATGTATATGTTTATTACTGGGACTTCCCAGAAATGATATTTTATTTCCTCTAGTGTTAGAAGTTGTGTAAGAAACACAGTCAGAGTGCAGGCGCTGGGAAAGAGGCCTCAGGTTTAAGGTACTGAAAAATCTCCCTGCAGATCTGTTTTCCCCAACCGCACCAGAGATGCCTGCGTGACACCGGATAGCTCATTTTACACAAAACATTCCACACTGCATAGTCTGGGGACGGGCAGGAAATTAAAGACTCTATCTTACAATCACAGTATATACTTATGAACGGGCACAAGTTAACTTCCAGGTAGCAGTGAAATTCTTGTATTCCCTAATATGTATGTAAATGCTTGTGTTTAACATTTCAATAGTAAACTACATTGCAGTGAAAAACCGCAAAGCCACACTGAAATTTCCTCTCTTTAAGAATAACACAAGGGAATTTCCACAATTGCATGCAGCTTACAGGAAGAGAGAAGATCTGCAGCCTTGTTAATATACTCTTAACTCCTTTAATGGACAAGAAGAAAATATTAAGAAGGCTTCAGAGTATGTTTTCCAAATACAGACATTTCAGAAAGGAAATGTGGTAAGTGGGCGACAGCACCCACATGAGACTTCCGGCTTTTTTAATGTAAGATGCTGGATGAAAATGAAGAAGAAATCCTTTAATGACAGGTTTTAGAATAAGACCCAACAAAATACCAGCGCTCAAAGCAGATGCAGAACCCCAAAATTAGACATCTGTGCTCCCTCATCGTGCACAAAGGTGGCCAGCATGGGGAGCAAAGCTCTGCTGGACCTGCTGAGCAGGGACAGAGCACCCGCCCACATCTGAAATCTTTCCTTGTAGTTGGGCTGTAAGCAAACACTGTTCTCTTATGGGATCCAACATCCAAAATCCTTTCCTGCAGGAAGGCAGTGACCAGGACTCAGCAAAGGGCACTTGGTACGGGGTAAGAGGATTTTTGGTATGTGTTTGGGGTGGTGGGGGAATGAAGAGATGGTGGTTCCTGTTTCTACACAATAGATTAGTGAGTAAACCACTTGCCCAGGAAGCTGGGGATTTAGTCTTTCCTCGGTTTGTGAAGGGTGTCTTCAACAGAGACTTTTGTCAAAGCAAACCTCCAGACACAACAGGAAACTTCAGCTTCCAAAACAGAGCTGATGCCCAAATCCTCCTTCTGGACCATAGCTTTTAGATTTATCCTCGATCACCGTAATTCATCTAGAATTACATGGCACTTTATCACAAAGAAGGGGCGGTAAAAAAAGGCTGTCTGCTCCACGAGGAGCTCTTACTGGAAAACTCGAGTTACGAGCAGCAGGTCAGAGACCTTTCAATGTCCTGCCACCACCAGCGGGCTTTCCTCCAGCTGCCCACAGTAAGGGGACTCTCCAAAACCCTCCTAACAGGGAATTAAATGTCAGCCCATCCTTGTACTGCGTGAGGAAAAACTTCCTGAGGACTGAAGTTACCCATGTAGTTACCGGAGTCCAGGCACAGGCAAATAAAATGAACAATTTCCTAAACTGCTTTTGGTGTGTAATTGTGTGAGCGCTTTCATTCACAGTCAGAGGAATTGAAAAACAAACCTCATCTCACATCTTTACTGCCAAAGAGCATTCATGTGGTACTTCCACCTCAGGAGCTGTGCAGAGGAAGAAGACTGGGGCGGCGGCAGCTCAGTCTGACATCCCGGTTCCGCGGGAGCCGCACGGCAGCGCAGGCCCCTCCTGCCCTGTCCCCGCTTTGGGGGGCGGGGGCGTCCCGCTTCCATACGACCAAGGCGGCTGGGCCACGGCCTGCCCGGCGGCGCGGGACCGGCGGGCAGCCATGGCTGCCTGAGGGCTGAGGCCCCGCCCCCGCCCCTCAGCCGAGGCCCCGCCCCCCGCGGCCCCGCCCGGCGCTGGCGCCTCCCGATTGGCTGGGGGCGGTGGGGTGAGGGGCGGGCGGCGCGGGGCACGCCGGGAGCTGTAGGCCGGGGCCGGGCTGCACCTCCCGGCGCGCCGCGCGCCGCCGCGTGACGGGGCGGGGGGCAGCGCTGCCGCAGCGGCGGAGGCAGCGCGCGGGCCCCATTGTGTGGCGCGGCCGCCATCTTGTGCCGGAGGGGCTGCGCGCCGGGCCGCCACCTCTGTCCCGGACGGGGCCTCCGCAGGGGGCCGGGGCCGCCCCTTCTCCGCCCTGGGACGCTCTCCCCGGCCGCTGCCGTGCCCCGAGGCGGCGGGAAGGGCTGCCTTCCGCGGCGGCCCCCGGGGCTGATGCGCGGCCTCGGGCAGCGGGACGCAGCCGCCGCGCCGGGCCGGGCGTGAGGGCCGCCGCCGCGCCGCCTCCTGCCCCGTCCCTCCCCGCCCCAGCCCGAAAGCCGATGCCGCCACTGGACCAGCGCCTCCCCGGGCCGCGGGCGTAGCGGTGGGCGCTGCCAGCGCCGCTCCCCGGGAGGCGGGCGCCCGCCGCCCACCGGCCGCGGATCAGGAGACCGAGGGCCGGCCCCGAGGAGCCGCCGCCCGCCCCATCAGGCGAGGGTTAGGAGAGCCAGCCCCAGCGCCGCACCCCGCCCGCCCCGGCCGGCTGGAGAACCGGGCAACCGCGGCGGCCGCACCATGAAGATCAAGGATGCCAAGAAGCCGTGTAAGGCCGCGGGGCGGGGGGGGGCGGCAGCGGGGTCTGTCTCGGCAGGGGGCTCCGAGGGACGGGTTTGGCAGCTGCCTGGGGAGGAGGCTCTGCTTGGTCCTTGCGACCCTGTGAAGCGAGGATTCGGGTGATCTTACAGACCAGTGTTTGTGTTGGAAAGGCTTCTCTTTGAATAGAAAATTATACAGTCAGGTTTTTGGGGATGGGTACTGTTTTTAATGAAGATGGCCCTTAACCAGTGTACTAAACACCTGTGCAGGCGACTGCAGTTGCTACAGTTCTATTTTTTAAGGGCTAATCAACTTTTGACTTTTTTTAGAGGGAATATTTGTTAATATTGGGGTACAAGTCTTTCATTAAAATATGTAGAATGCTCCCCTTTAATAAGCACAGCTGTAATAATATTTCTTACTATTTATTGTTTTCTAGTTCCATATTTGTTTTGAAGGGCACAAACATGCTTCAGGCCCAGGTGAATACAAACAAATGTCTAAAACTGCACTTACTTTTCTGTGGGAAGAGAGAAATGGGTTGAGTAAAGTTAGTGGATGTACAAGCGGTGTTTTCCCCGTATAACAGCCCTGCAAGTCAACACACCTGCCAAACTTACACAGGTGTACCCTAGCTGAAAGGGGTGTGGGTATTACTCCACGGTTTTTTCTTTGTCATCATGCTTAAAGACTTTTTTTCAGGGTGAGTTACTATATGGAAAAGATGGCTAGTCCTGAAGAGCTAGGCCTACTGTTAGTCATATGACATGCCTGACTAATGAAGAGCATACAACTAAGGCACTGTATTGGAAGTGTGTATTTTAAATGTATTCTTTGAGCAGCCCAACAAGAAGAAACTCAACAAATGTATTTAATACAGGAAGTACTAGTGTAGGTCTAGAAATAGCTATAAACACAGAATTGCATTTGGCTGTGAAAATACTTTTTGGTGTGTTAAGAAAACCAACCCTCAATATGCATCTTATAGCATGCAATTAGCCATCACCTCATATTAGCGCCAAGTGTGTGGAATTTGCTGAATTTACTGTTGTCATGTTTTTGAATAGTACAGTTCAGACAACATTTTTTCCCTGGAATAATATTTAAGGGATGATATCAAGACTCTCAAGCAGTAAGTGGCTGTAAGACATTATAGTGGTTGGTAATTTGGAATGGTGAGAGTATGGCTGCTGCTGCAGAAACTGCTCGTTTCGGGAGTGTCTCTGCTGTGCCTCAGAGACTTGTTTTCTGTAGTGGTAGACTTAAACCTCATGTTTAAATAATGAAGACAAATGTTATCAAGAAGTTTTAAATGCTTAAATGTGCTAAATTTGTAGTTGCACTCTTGAACATGAACTTTGGTGTTGGTTGGTTCACTTTGGTGAACGTGAACAATTGGACCTGCATAAGCAGTGGAGGGGAAGAATACAGTGTCACACTACATTGTTTATTTCCTCTTGGCTCTTTAATGTATTTTGAAGCCGGTAGCTTTTTTAAAGATAATTGCACTTAATTTCATAGGCAACGAACTTTAGACTCATTCTGCACATCTCTGCTCCTGGTTAGTCACACTGACTGAAATGGGGGAGCGGCTGAATGTTTGGAGAGGAGCAAACTCACAAAAGCACTGAAGATGGAAAAGTCCATTGATGTTCAGGGATTTGGTGCCCAAATACTGCTGTTGATTTGGCTTATGTGCTCAAATTGACTTGAAGGCTGAGTTGGGCTCATAATACCACTTTTAGATTGTTTAGTTACAGATTATTTGGCTAAGACAGTCGTAGGCATGTTTCAGTACAATTGCTGAGTGGGTATACATTTCTTAGGAAAAGTATTTAATCATCTACCCTGGAGCCAAATTTGATGCAGGGGAAAAATGGTTAGTTGTAAGAGCCTCCATAGTGGAATTGAGGAGATTGCTTTAGCCTACTTTTGCTTTTATCTGTGATGCTTAGCATCATGAAGGAAAGCACAGTTGCACTAAATGCCATGTCTCTCATAAGAGAGGTGAGGGTAAAATGGAGACACCTAACAAGTTCAGAATTTCTGATACGAATGTGCTGCCTAGACATGCTTTGTGTGGTCCTCCCTTTCACATCATCACCTGCCTAGTGCTGTTGCTACTTTGTTGTTGTAAAAACTGTGAGAAATGCAGCTGAATTTATGGAACGCGGCTTCTGAGATTGACGGTCTTGAAAGAGGCTAGTAAAGGGCCATTTAGATTTGTTTTGTAGGTGATGGGAGGTGGTAGGCATTTTAAAGGAGGATAATGGAAATGCAGATTAGGAAAACCTTGTACAAAGTACTTAGTGTAGCAGTGGAAGCTGGGGAGGTTGTGGAGTCTCCATCCTTGGAGGATTCTTGAAAAACTTCCGAGGTCTTCAAGTTTTGGCTGGACAAAGCTGTACTTGACCTCATCGGGTGTTGACAACTTTCATGCTAGTGTGACTGAGAGGTTGCACTAGATGACCTCCAGAGGACCCTTCCGACTAGCAGCTGCGTGATAGCTCTTCTGAGGAAATGCCTGTGCAGAAGAATGGCTGGCAATTGTAAGAGAAACTTCCAAAGGTTATTTGGGGGGTGGAGATGATAAATGTGAGAGCAAAGAGTCTTGCGGAACCGCTGCTGTGTGAGATCTGCCTAAAGGAAAGAGAGGAGCCGCTCATTCAGAGGAAGCTCTTCATGTTGGTGGGGAAGGTGAGGCACCCCAGAGTCTTAACTGCGTTTGCATCTGTGTTAGATTATGCCTCTGCCTGCTGTATCTCACTATAATAAAAACATTTATCCCCAAAGAGATTGCTGCTGAAATGTCAACAAAATTAACAGAATGGGCAAGGAGGGAGAAGATGAAAGCAGTGATGTTTTGTCTTGTATTAGCTTTACATGGTATCCACTTGCAGATATGATAAACCTAATGAAGAGCAGTTACAGTAATTGCAGATTACCACCTGTCGTCCCACTGTAAACGTGGCCTTTCTGTACTGTGATTAGAGGTGGCTGAGTGGGAAAGCGTGGTGAGTTTACAGAGTTTGATGGAGAAGTTTTCCCATGAGGGAGACAGGAGGATGTGGCAGTGCATGTCAGATACATTTAATTTGTGTGTTAATTCTGTCCAGCCCAAATCTATTTTGAGCTGACTTGGGATATGTGAACGAAAAACCTTTTACAAAGCTTGTTAAGCAGAGGGACTCTCCAGTATCTCAAGATCTGAGGACATTTGATGTGCAGTTTTGCTCTGTAGAGGCTCATAGGCACACATCCATGTAACATGGGTACAGCAAAGGCACTTTGCTGCCTAGCCACCAGGTTAATCCCACTTGATTTAGCAGTTCAGCAACTTTTTATATGTTTCCTTTTAACTTGTCCCATTGGATGTATGTTAGCTACTTTAGTCTACTAACTGATTTAGGTGTTAGAGTTCACCATTAACTTTTACTCTGCTGTATGCAGATGTTTTAGGGAAATAAGCGTAAGGATATATGCATGTACATAGAGGAAAATGCATTTGAAGAAACTGCAAGATAGGTGTAGTTTAAGTTTCTGTGTTTATAAGCACTAACTGTGTAATAGGTCAGTAGAACTTTTATATAGTTAATGTTTTTCTTGTCAGTAATCAGATAAGAATGGAGTCAAGGTTAGTTTTATTATCAGAGGCTACGTACTGAGATGAATTGGAAGATAAGGTTTGTGCATCAGAACTGATAGTACTGCATGCTTTCATAAAGAACTGTTGCAGTGCCGGCAGAAGTAAACTTAAGTTTTCACGTGACTTCATGATCATTTTCCTTTCATGTATTTTAAGCCAATATAGAATCATGAACTGCAGCACACTTTGGCAATTGTTCCCCAAGCTGCATTTGTACTTGAAGTGCAATGGTCTTGTGTCTTAATAATATGTAAGCTTTCTTACAAAGATGACACCAAATCTGGTAGCCTGTTCTCTGCTGTCACTGACAGCTGTGATTTTTTTAATTATTTTTTTTTAATGGTGCAAAGCTCCCTGCTTGAATTAGGAGGTAGCTGCTATTCCTTGAAGGTTAATTCCTGTTAATTTAATGCAGGGTTGACCCAGACTGTTATTTTATCTCACAGTGAGAAGGAAGTATTTTAAAGGTGTTTGTGTTTCAAATGTATCATTACATTCATAGGAAAGAGCTTACCAGTAATCTGTTTCTTAGTTTTTAAAAGCTAAATTCAAATAGAGTGTTGAACTGAAGAATCTTATGCTTGACTGAATAAAGGAGAAGTAGTTAAGTCTTTGCATGTGTACTTTTGCAGCTCTGGATCCGAAATATGTGAACAAAGTCAAAGTACTAGTATGTGGTCTGGGTGGAGAACTTCGAAGGTCCTCTGCTCAGCTGAAGCAGAACCCAAAGAAAAAGAAAACACTTCAACCTTTGTGCTTGTGTTGGCATGAGAATGACTTTTTACTGTAATTATTTCCATTTGGCATATAAAGACCTTACATGATAAGATATAAGTAACCTTAAGATTGCTGCCAGAAACTATGTACACCAGGAGCTTGAGAAGTGAAAACACAAGGGAATGAGGCCTCCCTGTGTAGCACTAAATAATAATTTAAAAAACAACCAACAGCCATCAGCATGGCTTTTCTTACTAGGCAGAACTGCTGCATTATTGCTTGACCACAGCACCTTGTGACTGCACTCTTCCCATGCAGGAAGTGCTTTTCTATGTTGCAGGAAGCGGTTCTAGGGAATCCTCTTAAACATCATTATTTTTTTCACTCTGAGCAGCTTGCCTTTCAAAGCTATCTTCACAGCATGTATGGAACAATCTGTTGCTTTATGGCAAAGGTTCCTGGTTGCTGTGTCTACGTAGGGACCACAGTGGCTCCTAGCAGAGCTGGGGAGTGAAAGAAAATCTGGATTTGGAATTAAGGAGGTTGTATTTGTATATATGTATTTGGAATTAAGGAGTATTGTGATACTCCTCTTGATGTCCTAGTGGAGATGGTTCAATTTGGTGTGAAGTATCACATTAAACCATATGGGTTTTGACTTTCCAGTTTGTGTTCTACTTTGCATATTTGTCTCTTCTCAGATAATAAGAATACGTATTTTACATATTTTTAAATAGAGCCTGGCTTGACTTCCTAAAAGCAGAATGCCTGTTTTTGAAGCACTTTTATGTCACCTGTCCAAGGCAATTGGGCTTTTTCAGTAAAAAGCTCCATTCTTGCTTTTCTTTTTTTGATTTGCAGCTGACCTCTGCAGAGAGGAGCTGAACTTTGAAAAGACAGGGCACTGGATTTGTTTCTGTGAATAGCAGTTAATTTTTCAGCAAGGAATACTTATGAACTGTGTATCACTTTTTGTAGAGTCTTCCTAGGAATAAGGACAGTTATAAAGAGCAAGAGCTGAGGAAAATCTTCTAATGACCAGATCCCCATAGAGCTGCAGAAAAAGCCCAGTCGAAGCTGTGGAATGATGGTTACGGTTGCGCAAGTCCTCAAACGTGGTATCTGCAGAGCTATAAACTTGGATCGAAGGTTGTGCAATTGGCATTGGTCTCATCCAGGCACCTTTCTTTAACTGTGAGTGCCGTAAGGATCAAGCTGATATCTGAGAATATTTTTTTCAAAAGATTATGCTGCTGTCGTCCTGCTCCTAAATCTCTCACACAAAGAAGCATGACCCACACATATGAGTGTAAAAATTCTTTTTGTAAAATCCTTTCTATATTCCCATCCCAGGGTACACACCATGCTATTTTTGTCTTGTTCCAAGACAGCTTTCAAATGCAAGACTGCCTCAGAATTAAGTTTTTCATGGATTTGGGAGACTATACCAACTACAGATGCTGGTATATATGCTGCAGATACCATATGCAGTAGTGAAAACTCTTGTGCTTTGAACATGCCTCAAAAAGTAACAACATCACCTTAAGCAGACTGCTCATATATGAGCTGTAAAGTAACACACAGGTCCCTTTTATGGCATGACTTAAAGTAGACATGTCATCTCCAGCCGTTGCCACAATTAGCCTGGCTGCCCTCTGGAGGGGAAGTCTTGTAGGAAACTCAAGCATGCATAGTATGTTTTCTGAGTAGTCCTCCATCGTGAATCTCTCTGTGGCCTTATTTTAACCCTGCAAATGAAATCACTTTTTCTCAGTAATTCAAAGAGGAACTGGTGTTTTCACATGGGTTCCTGTTTTCTCCATTCCCCCTGCATCCAGATAGGATGGAGCCAAGATCCACCCAAAGCAAACTGATTTGAAGCCTACAGCGACAGGAGAGTTCACAAAGCTTCCATGTTGTGTCCACATACAGTTACATTCTAACTCTGTAGAATCTGTGTATTTCTAATCTTTAAAGGTAGCTCAAGCATGGATAAATCTTGTATCCTTGCAGTCTCAAAATCACAGCTACAGTTCAGCTGACTGTGCTCTTGCCATATATACACATGTATGTGTGTGTATATCCCCTTCTGTGTTTGGAAAAATAAATGGCTTTAATTTTTCTGGCTAGACCTGTATGTAAATCAATCAAGAGTGGCTTACATACACAAGAATCCTTGTGTAATATCTTCTTCTGGGATGCTGGTTTAAGGAGTAAGTTAACCGTACGTGGGCCCAGTTGCTTGCCAGAACTCCTCCACCTTGCAAATGAAACTTGAGCAATGTACTTACCAACCAACTCTTGACAAATGTTCAATAGAAAAATGTGCAACTTCTTGGGGTTTGTCGCAGAGGTGAAAAATGACCTATTTCTTCAGCCTCAAAATCCTTAAATTCCTATTACAATCATTCAGTTAACCCAGAAAATGGACATTGTATGGCATGATCCCATTTTTCAGCATAAATATGTTCTCATTTGAATTACGGAATTAACTTCCTTACAGTTCAACTGTTCTTGTTTTTTACTTGGTGTACAAGGCTCATAAAGCTTAAGATTTTTATAGAGTTCTGACTAATGCTATATTTGCAAAAGCCTTTTGGATCATTTAATGTGGGATGCAGTGGATCTTCTGACAAACAGGCATGACTTGCACCAAATCTTCCTTAAGCTCATTGCTTGGACTATTCAGCTGTTTCCCCCTCCCTCTTGTTGTGGAAGACTAGATCCTGGTTATTTAGTAGGCCCACTGAGCAGGAAGAATCCCAAGAATTTTAGGTGGAACTTGGCTTGCTGTGTTCTGGGCTGGATTGACTCCTGCAGACACTTTCTGGTCTGCTGGGTGAATCAACTTCCCTTCTTTGGTTTTGGTCTTGTGACATTGTTTACAGCGAAAGGGTGAAACTTATTTGGATCGCTTAATAAACCATCAGTTAATTGTGGTCAAACGGTAAGATGACAAATTTTCTTCTGTCCAGAGTTGCAGTGCAAAGAAGTCATGTATGCAGTTGTAAAGGCAATTCACATGTGACCTTATGCTCAGTCTTATGCTTAGATCTCAGCTTCATAGAACAGTTACCAGGTTTATAGAACTTCTTTATTCCCACTTGGAGCTAGATTTTACTCACAGAATTTATCCTTGTATTTAAATTTTGTTTTTCAAGATGAGTAAGGTTATTGACTCAATATTTCTTGTTAATATCTGACAATATTCTTCAGACATCCATTCCTGAAACTTGAGGAAACTTTTAAGCTTCTTTTCTTAACTTTTGCACTCATGTTATAAATGAACTGGCACGCAGCCATCCTTGACTAAATACATTAAAATATTTTGGTAGGGCATTCTTTTCAAGGATAGATCCCACTGGTGATGTAAGTCCAACATAATAACATCTTACTCGTGATGAACATGTTAACGTCTTTTCAGTTTTTTTCCTGAGTTTCATGCTTCTATAATATATGAATTGTATCTGAAGAAATAAATTTAAACTCTACAGAATATTTAAAAAACCAAAAACAAACCAAAAAAAATCAAAGCAAACAACCCAGCAAGTGATAGTGTCAGTCGGGGAAATAAGAACACAAGCTTCCCAGCTGGATGTTCAGGATCTTTCTTAAACTTACAAATTAAGTTTTAAACACTGTTTCTGGAAGATGACAATGGGGGAAGCCTCAGGTGAAGCTGTTGACTTTGCTGTAAAGTTGCTGAGTATCTCTCTTGCCACATGCAGTTAGGAAGATTTATTGATACAGGCATGTTCAAATCATGGTCCCAGATGACATAAACCACAGAATCCCTGTTAGGAATTCCAGTCACCCCACAAAAGTGTCAAAGACAAAATACTCGGGGTTTAGCATTGTTGTTTTGTAGTACAGAAATTCCCCCTTCCTACCCAAGGTACAAAAAAAGAAAAATGGAACCCAGATGCAATAATAATAATTTTCTATCTTGCGTATGCATCTTAGTAGTACCTTTTGTTAGCCCTTTGTAACTTCAACGGATATATGAACAGCTCTCTTCAGGTCCATAAATTGGGCATCTTAACTGTGTCAATTCTTAAAATGCGTGCAAATAAATTAATGGTTCCCTCTCAAACAAAACATGTTACGTGACCAAAAGGTAACTGTTAGAGGAGGAATACCTGTCCTGCAGCTCTTGTCAGCCATAATGTGTAACCTGCTTTCTCACGAGTGTGCATTGCAGTCTTTGTGCTAAACTGTCAAAACTATTCTTTTAGGAGTGAAGGTTACTGTAATCCTGTGTTCTCAAAAAAAAAAAAGTTGAATTTTGTTGATGAGTTGGTGTGAAAGATACAGTGTATTTTGGGGAGTTTTTACTTGGGCTTTCTGAGCACATGTGACAGCATTTAAATGTGTAAATACAGTTGCTCATTTTTTCCATTCCTGTAACCAGAGGGATATTTAAGATCACGTAATGGAAATGAGTACTAATTCTTTGTTCCTGTGAGAATTTTTGTTAACATCTGCCTTGTTGAAAGGTGTAGCATTGGTTTAGTCTTAAGTTGTTACATGTGTTGCTTTTGCTTTTTAATAAAACTAATCAATCAATTCTTGTATCTTCACAGCTTTCCCATGGTTTGGCATGGACATTGGGGGAACTTTGGTGAAACTTGCATATTTTGAACCTATTGATATCACTGCAGAGGAGGAGCAGGAAGAAGTTGAAAGCTTGAAGAGCATTCGCAAATACCTGACTTCCAATGTAGCCTATGGATCCACTGGCATTCGAGATGTCCACCTTGAGCTGAAAGACTTAACGATTTTTGCTCGAAGAGGAAACTTGCACTTTATTCGATTCCCAACTCATGATTTGCCTACTTTTATCCAAATGGGAAGAAATAAAAACTTTTCCACACTACATACGGTGCTCTGTGCCACTGGTGGTGGCGCTTACAAGTTTGAAGAAGACTTTCGCACAGTAGGTAGCCTATCTGTCCTCGTACCGAAGCTGATGCTAAAAGCGTTGCTGGTGATGGGTTAAAATAAGCAGTGTTTTGAAAAACTATGGAATGCTCAAAGATTATTAATTATTAATTTGTTTTTCAGTCTTAAGTATGGTAATCTAGAAATGCGCTTTCTGACATCATCATAATAAACATGAAAGTCTAATGCTAACAGCTAATTAGAAACTTACATTAATGCAGTGAAATGCAGGACACCTTTGTGGAAGTTAGCCACTTTCTAATCTGTGTTTTCTCTGATTGGAAATGTTCTTAAATTGCAGAGGTGCTTGAGTCATTTTGGATTTTCTTTCCTAAGCAGTCTTTGATGATAGGTTTTCAATGTTTGTGGGTGGGATTATCCTCATTAATTTAGTCCAGTGCATTGTTTAGAGACCTGTGACAAAACATGTATCTCAAAACCAGTCTTTTTTCAGCTGCGGAGTGGTTTGGGGTTTTCCTGAGGTCTTTTGCCTCCTCCCTTGACAATTGAAATTGATCATTTGTTTAGATGCAGTTTCTGTCTGAAGATAGTTGTTACTGAGAATCTCATCACAGTATCCAGTGTGCACATGTCCTAGCTTTAAAGTGGCTGCAGACCTCTTGTGCTCCTCGAAACAAGAAGACTTTCAATAGCACAAAATGTTTTGTTTCAAAAGTCTGCTTGTATTTCCATTCCTGTGCCAGTCTTGCGTTGAGCTGGTACAGCTCTTTGTGGAGTAGGGTCACAATTTCTACAGCAGAACTAATTCATTACCTAAAACCCCACAGAAATATTTTATGTTGGAACAGTTCCCTGATCTGCTCAGCAATGAAGCTTTACAGTTGTGCCATGGCAAGAAAAGCTGAAGGGGCCTGGGGGAGGAGGTGGGGACTGGCAGTGCTGTGATCTGGTACTGATGTCAGTGTGCAGTCCAACCTCATCCTCAACTTCGTAATCGGACTGCAGGCTGCTTTCGAAGTGTGAGCTCATCTGATTGAGACAGACTGTCTGGGTGTTTTTCCTCTTGGATTAGCTGCCTAATTGAACACTCTAACTGTTGCAACTCTGTGCTGCGGTAAGGGAGAGAGGGTGATCACTCTTGTTGTGGAAGCCCGGAGTTAAATAGGATTAAGAATAGTGTGAAATTACAGCCTTCCTGTAATCCACAACACCTGTTAAATTGTCTTTGTGCTTTATGAGAGAACAGCAAATGTCATGTGCGAAACTGAGGAAGAACTGTAATGAGCCTAAAGTCCCATGGAGTTTCTGACCTGTGGTTTTCTCATGATCTTTGAAGTGTTAATAAAGTTGCAGGGATACTTAGTATGATGCCACTGAGGTTTTATCTTAGGTTTTTATCTGCTGACATCTTAAAAATTACTGTTTGACTTGAAAGATGGGTGAGGAAACCCACAAACCTTGAAAAGATGTGCAGGTGTGTGAGTTTCACCAAGGTGACACTCAGTGGGGCTTCTCGGTGACCTCTTTTTCATTTAGATTGATGAAAAATCTTGCTGAGTTATAAATACCTGCTTTGTGCTTACCAAAGCAGATGTTCATACTGCCTGTCTATTCTTGATTCAAGTCTGAGGTCTAGATTTACAGTCAGAGTAACTTCTAATTGATATACTCAGAGTTTACCTCAGAAAAAGGTAAATTACTGTTCTTTGTTAGCTTTATAGTGGGATTGAAGTTCCTGAATTAGTCGCCTGAGATAGCTTCTTAAAGTTAGGCAGTACAAATATACTGATAAATTTGTAGCATGTTTAAGCAATGTTAAAACGTGTTGACACTGGTTTTTTTCTTTTTTAACACAGATTGGAAACCTCCAGCTGCACAAACTGGATGAGCTTGACTGCCTTGTCAAAGGCTTATTGTATATAGACTCTGTCAGCTTCAATGGCCAGGCAGAGTGCTATTATTTTGAAAATGCCTCAGATCCTGAGAGATGCCAAAAGATGCCTTTTAACCTGGATGATCCATACCCGTTGCTGGTTGTTAACATTGGTTCGGGAGTCAGTATTTTATCAGTCCATTCCAAAGACAACTATAAAAGAGTAACTGGAACAAGGTAACTTAAAAACCTAAGTTGAGGTTGTTACTCTGTGGAACGATGCGCCTTCTGTTTGCAAAGTGGCTCCTCTCCCTGATTTCCCTCACCTATCCCTTCCCTCACTCTGTAGCATGGAAAAGTATTTTATCTTTAATTTGCAGCTGCGTTCATTGAAGCCCATCGCCGTAGTTCTGTTACTGAGAAGATTTAGCCAGTATCTCCTTTATCAAACACAGAGTGCTAGAAGTGTTCCGTAGTGAGTGTTTTATAGGTCTTAACTTCAGATAATATGTCCAATGAACTTGTGTTTCTCTTGCTCCACATGTTATACAGACAACAACCAAGGATGTCGTCATGCCAGAGTCAGTGGCATGGTGTGGGTATTTAGGGAGTTTTAGTCTCTGATTAAGTCTTCCAGCTTACGTTTTGAGAATGTATAACTATTTATTAGCTCTTACTGTATGGTTAGCTTCTTCTAAATGACTTGTATAAATGTTAACTTGATAGCTGTTTGTGTAGTGAACCTCGAGCGAGAAAGCAGACAGCTTGATGTCTTAAGTTGAAGGGCTTTATCTGGTCAAATTTTTCATCAGACATAAGAATCTTTGGTGTGAGGAAATACTATTTAAAAGCAACTAGTTTTCTTTCTTAGTCTAGGTGGAGGGACCTTTCTTGGTTTATGCAGTTTGTTGACGGGCTGTGAAAGTTTTGAAGAAGCTCTGGAAATGGCATCCAAAGGAGACAGCACGCATGCTGACAAGCTGGTTCGAGATATTTATGGAGGAGACTATGAAAGATTTGGCTTGCCAGGATGGGCTGTAGCATCTAGGTAAGCAAGAGATCTTTTTGATGGTTGTATTGCTAGTTTGGGGGGCTTCAAACACAAGACTTAAACTATTATTGCAGAGGAAACTATTTTTTGCAAACTTCCATTGTAGTCAAGTTATGTTTTCATACTAAAAGTATATTTACTCAGTTTTCCTGAAGATTAAAGGCCACATGCAACTGCAGATGCCTCCGAGCTGGGTATTTGAAGAAACCTCATGTGGTATGTCATATACAGCTTTACATGAGTCAGAGGGAATGTGAGGTGATTACAGGAGTGGCAATAACGAAGTGCAGAGGAAAACCAAAGCAGATTACTTCTTGACTTTCTAGAATCTTTTAGTAGGGACACTGTCTACAGGGAAGGTGAGTGGAAGAAGACATTTTTGTTGCTCTTACAGTAGTATCTCTTCATTTATTTTTTTTTAAAGACTCTGCTTTTTATTGATACATGGCTGTCCGTACGGGCACCTGGCATAATGTTTTAACTACTTTTCTCACTTATGAAAGGTGTTGAACATAAACAGTTTGCACCATGAGAACGAATGTGTTTTTCTGACAATTACAGAGGATTTTTGTCATAGCTGCAAGTTTTATTTCCATTGTGGAAGGTTATTGGTGATACTATAGCTTCTCTACCCTTAAGAAATGTAAGAAGAATAAACTTTGGGAGTGAAACTAATATGTATGTAAGAGACTTCATTAAATCTTTGCTCTTATTCAGTAGTAAGAAGTCTTAATTCATGGTAACTTAATTCTTCTTCCTCTGAGAAGGGAGGCCAGCTGAGTCCAAGCCTTTTCAGAGAGCGTATGCTGAGAGGTTTTAATATGTGCAAACTTTACAATTCTAGTCAATACATCTTAACTGTTTGTGTATATAGATACTTTTTGTTCTCATTTACTTTTTAAGATCCTTAGGATCTTTAATGAATGTTTGAGTTTTAGAATAATCAGCCTTATGTCTCTTCTAACTGACTTTGATATGGTACAGAGTCTGTAGCGGTAAAATACCATGTGTAGATATGGATTCTTGTCTTATTTCTTCTTTTTTGTATAATTTGTAAGAAAATATCTACTGTGTATTGTAATGGAAATGTCCTTCTAATCTAGAATTCTTTATTTATACAACCTAAATAGCAGTCTGTCAGCTGTTTATTTTCTGCAAGCATGAGAAGTTGGAGGATTGACCAGTCAGACCTAGGCATTGACTTAACTTACAGTGACTAGGTTTGCAGAGTAGTCTTGCCTAAGACTAAGACTACTTTTCGCTGTGTTTGTGTCTTCATGAAAGTCAACTATCTGAACAAAAATATTTTGTTGGTGGTCGTTATTGTAATAAGATGGACTGTTTGCTGTGAAGGAGTAAATACACACATTGTACTATCAGTTGTCAAATTGCTGTGTTTAATAGAGACTTAAAAAGGGAGCACCATAAGAACAAACATGAGACTTAAGTTCTGTTATAGCATAAAAATCACTTCTGAAATTACTTCGAATGCATATGAATCACTCCGTACTTAATGGAAATTTTTCCTGTTACAGTTTTGGGAATATGATCTACAAAGAGAAGAGAGAGTCTGTTAGTAAAGAAGATCTTGCAAGAGCCATATTGGTCACCATCACCAATAATATTGGGTCTATTGCCCGGATGTGTGCCGTAAATGAGGTAAAAACATCTGACAAGGAAATGATCTGTCTATAGGTCTATTACTTGGTTTCAGATTAAATGACTGCTGAAATGATGTATCTTTTTAAACCTTTTAGTATGTTCTCAAATGAAATGAAGAAATTCATGTAGTATTAAAGAATTGGTTCAGAATATTTTGACTGTCTTTGGAGAAGTGGGACAAGGAGATATCTTTGCCAATGGGGCAGTAACCTGAAGAGGAGGTCTTCACGCTAGCTTTGTTAGGGAATGGAGCCCAAAGCCTGCAGATAAGCGAGGGAGCAGGGGAGCACAGGATGTTGTGACGAAAGGACTTCAAGTCCCCTTGTGAAAAGAGGATGATTGTGGGCCCAACTTAAGTCTCTGTACACAAAGACACGCAGCATGGGATACAAGAGGACCTGTAAGTCCTGGTTCTCGTGAGGGACTATCCCAACCTCTATTGGAAGCATTAACATGGCAGATCACAAGCAATCCATACTTCTCAGTCTGCTGTGGACAATTTTCTGACACAAGTACTAGGCAGGCTGACCAAGCAAGCATGGTGCTGGGCCTGCTCTTCATGAGTGAAGAACAGGTCAGGAATTTCAGTGGCAGCCTTGAAATAGTAGAGTTTGAGGTCCTGAGAAAAATGAAGAAAGCAAGTAGCAGAACAGAGACTCTAGATGGACTTGAGTAGAACAGGATTCTGGTTTGGGGGGGGGATTTAGGAAGCAAGATCTTGTGGGAGATTGTTCTAATGGCATAAGGAGCCCAGAGTAGCTTGTTGATCTTCCAGAACAGCATGCTCACGGCAAAAGCAGAAGGGTGGGGTACAGACTGGCTAGGGAGAAGCATTGCAGAGGAGAGGTGGGTGCTGGCAGAGAAGTTGAACTGCACATGAATCAGCAGTGTACATGTGCAGTGATGAAGGCTGACCTTGTACTGAGATACATTAACAAGGACATAGCAGGTCAGAGGCGGTGATGCTTCGGGCATGACATTTTTCCCTTCCTCCCCAACCACCATCATCACCAAAACAGCAGCAGTAACAAACTAGAACAAGTCTAACAGACAGATTACCAAGACAGGGCCCTGCTCTGGAGCACCTAACGTATGAGAAGACACTGAGGGATCTGGATTAAGCCTGAAGAAGCTGGAGCCTGAAAGGGTTGTGTCTAGCTAGAGAGAGTTACAGGGAAGACACTGCCAGATACAGCCATACACAGCAAACGGATGGGAAGCAATGGACACAACTTGTGGTATAAGGGAAAAAAGTTGCTCACAATGAGAGTGGTTAAGCCTGGAAATACGGACTCAGAGAGGGACTGTGGACTCTGTCACCTTTTGGAGAGTTTCAAAACGCGTGACTTGAGCAACTTGAAGTTGCTGAAAGACCTGCTTTGAGTGGTGCGTAGGACCTGATGGCCTCCAGCAATTTCTTCAAGCTGAAATTATTCTCTGATGAAAGCTTGTAGAAAACCTTGCTTCTAGTTGAGCATTATTTTTAATTTTTACAATTCTTGAGGCTTCAAATTGTTTTGACACCTGCCTTCTTACTGGTTGATACAGAGTCTGTTTCCTGCCATCTTCTGTTTCTCAACGCTCTGCTAAAAAGAACCAGTATACATTCAGTTTCAATATGATTAGCATGGACAGTCAAGAACCTATGGAAGAATACTAGATATAGGCATAGGAGATATCGGTGTTTGAGCACCAGGGATTTTCTCATTCATTATCAACAAACTTTGGATAAAGTGAGGTTTAGTAACAGCTTTCCTAGAGAAGACTAAGGGTAACTTGATTCAGAGTTCTGTTTAAAATCTATGGAGGTGATTTAGTCTCAGAAATATCAGCAACGTTGTTAGCTGCAATAACTTTTGCTGAGGAGCCAGACTAACATATTTTTCTGGTTTTAATATTGCAAATTCTCCCTCAGTTTCCTCCTCTGTCTTTCTCTCATGCCTGTCTTGGCGAAGTGAGTTAATTTTGTGGGTGTTGAGTTAATTTTAGCTTTTTTGCTTTATGGCAAAGCTTGATAACAAAAGAGTTGAAATGGGGGTGAAGTTGACAGTACATACTAGTAGTCTGAGTGTGAGGCAAATGTATGCAAAGGGTGGGGGTAAAGGAATACAAATCAGAACTCATAAATGGCACAAATTAGCTTTATTCCAAGGGTTTTTTGGTCTAATTCCAATTATGTCACAGAACTACAAATCGTAAGAAATGATTAATAGGGATCCACAAACTAATATCTTGAATTGATGTATAAAGATAAAATGGATTTAATTATTTTGGCTTCCTGCTATAGAGCAGAATTACATTTGTTTGGGTAGTATGTTTATTCTGTCTTCCCTGTCTTCACTGCTCAAGATGGTGAAAAACAGTTGCACGTTTTGAATGCAGGTTGAATTGTCATACTAGTTTTTGTAGCAACTTAGAGAAGGGTATTCATCTAATATAATTAAGCGCTTATTTAAGCACTATGTTAAGCACTAACACAATTAAATTTTCTTTGGTTCTTGCTCTCATATCATTAAACCAGTATTTAATGTTCCTTCCACTTAATGTTGGATTTATTTCAGTGAATGGGGGAAATTGAACAATTTTCACTTTTTCTTACATTTGACTTGATTAAAATTCACAGCTCGCTTCTACAATTTGAGTCTTAGTCTAATCTTACACTGAGGTATATTGAGGTCTGAAGATGAAAGGAACATCTGTTACGTCTTACTGTCTTCGGCTTCTTTACAGTGCTGCCTTGTTGCATATGGATCAAGCAGCATTGTACAGGGCTATGAAGGCATTGAGTCTTCTCTACCAAATATAAGTAATATGAGTATAAAATAAGTACTTTTCATTTAATTTCACTTTTAGCTGGGCTGTTTCTTTGGCTTAGTTAAAATGCTCACTTAATTTAAACAAAAATGCTGCTTCTCTGTAAATTAAGTCCTTTAATTCTTGAGGGTTGCATGTTTTTTCCTTTTCCCCAAGTATGCTGTGTTTTAAATTTTGGAACCATGTTTTAATTGTGGGTTGTTCGGGGTTTTGTGGGTTTTCTGTTTGTTTTTTTTCCTTGCTTGAGACGGTGTTCTTTCATAGCTTTATTTTTCAAAGCGGTGTTAAAGAGTGAAAAGACTTAATCCTTTGCTGTTTTTCTTTTCTTAGAAAATAAACAGAGTTGTGTTTGTTGGCAATTTTTTACGTGTGAATACTTTGTCAATGAAGCTTCTTGCATATGCACTGGATTACTGGTCAAAAGGCCAGCTGAAGGCCTTGTTCCTAGAACATGAGGTATGCCATGGTTTGTTTATCTGTATGTATTCTTTTACCATAAATCAAAAATGCACATATTGAGTAGCTCGCATACGTGTGATAACCTGAGACACCAAGTACTCCGTAAACCTTGGAAGTCAGAGGAGGTTTCTCATACTGTGTTGGTTGTCTGGGGACATTTCTCTCTGCCAGGGAAGTACTTCAGTCACTTCAGAGTATCTCAGTTCATGCTATAGATTTTTGGAGAGGGACAAGAAAATCTTAAGCTCTGCACTAAGCTTCAACAGCCTTACCTTGCTTTTGGGTGGCAACAGTAGTAAGTATTGTATTTCAAAAGACTACGGAGAGATCTAAAGTATGGGCCTTTGAAATACTTACATTGTTCTCAACTGAGCTTGAGCAACATCCTGAAAGTTGAGACTGCTTTTAACAAGGACTGCTTTCCTACTGCCACAGATACACCTTAAATTTGTTGTTGCAGTTTTATGCTCTGGGACTAACCTGCTTTTGGGCAGCTTCTGCGGTCTAGGTCAGTATGTAATGCTGAGAGGGTTGACCTGTTTTGGTTAAAATATAGGCAACTGGTATTAATTACCTGGGAGACTTATAGCTTCCTGGCAGTGGGCTGGCAATTTTTGTCTTCAATTTGTTGGTCTGCAAATATTACAGCATTACATCTATTCCCTTTCACTTGATTCTAACAGCTTTTTTCCTTTATGGCTTATCCTGAGACAGACAGTAGTCTGTGGTGGTGCTAGTGTCAGCAGTAATAGCAGAATGGTTCCTTGTTAGTTCTACCCCCTTAAAATTTTTCTTGGAAAAATTTTCAATTCTTGCATTTGGTCAAGTGTAGATTCCAGACACCTCTATATTCCACAGTTATAGGGAAGGGGAACATCTTGTTTTCCCAGAGGGAAAAAGTAATCCAACAGGAGAAGGTAGTTTTTTGTATGCAGGTAAGTATACAGGTCAAAAAATGGTGTTGAAGCTTGGACAAAATTCTTAAAAAATGTGAGGTGCAGTTAGTTTAAGAAAATTCTGATTTGTACCTTAGGAATAGTGTTGCTATGGATATTGAAGATCCTTTGGCAACCAGCTCCTGTAGGAAAAACAAACCAAACCTGATTTCCTTGCTTTAGGAGCCACTGATGCATGTCTTAGAAGTCCTGCAGTGTATGGGGAGGCTTGGGGTGAAATCTCCTAAAATTAAATGAGATAAGGATAAAATGTTTATTTCACAAAGCTTTAAAAAATTATTATGAAAGATTGTATATTGAAAGTGTATGGTGTTCTTTCTGTAGCACTGGTCCACCAAATGCTTTGTTGTCATTGAAACGTGATTAGTGCAGAATTCAATACCCTACTTGAACCTGAAATATTTTTTTGTTTGTTTTGAACAGGGATACTTTGGAGCTGTTGGTGCTCTTCTTGGGCTGCCAAATTTCAGCTGAGATACCAGATGTCACTACACTGAACTATTTTCCATCTGAATGATACTTGTTTATGGCAATGGAAACTACATCTGGGGAGGGGAGAAAAAAATAGCAGATTTTCTGTAACTCTTTTTAAGAAGTGATGAGCTACTGAGTATTGCCATTATAAGGAAGGGGGTTTCATTCTGTTGGGCATTGATAAATGAAATGTGTGGGGATATCGTTTGTGTTCTTTGGTACATGTAGCCAATATCGAACTTCTAATATGCAATACATCCTCTGAAAACAAGCTTCCAGAGGAAGGAATGCCAATCCTTTAAGTGCTCAGTGTGTTAATATTGCAAGTTTACTCCTGAGGCTTTAGGCCCATCAGTTTTGTATATAATTGGTGAATGAAAAATTATTTTTATTAGTTATACTGTGTTATGAGCACAATTTCCCATGTGTACTTCAGAAAGCAACTTTAAAAACAGTAAGGTACTATCTACAAGATGAGGAAATTGTAGACAATTGCTTCCCACAGTAAGAATAGTAATTATTTTATTTTTATGTGTAATGGAAATAATATTAATGCTTTAATTTTTCGTGGGAAGAATAGAAACACAAAAAATCAGCCAAAGCAGCAGATTTATGCAGTTGATGTTTTGAAGGTTTTGTGAAGGTACTCACTTGTCCTCTTCGTTTATTTGAAGATCCCCTCTGTCTTTGGTTGGATTTGGAAAAAAATTGATGAGTGAAGGCAGGTTTGGGGGGTTGGGATTTTTTTTTAAGGATGTGACTTCCAAAATGCCTTCTGTTTTTTTTCGTGTCTCATTAAATTTGACATCATGCATCCTTGTAAAGGTACCAGAAAGGCTGAGAGAATTGAAGAAATCCTTATAAAACAGACTAAAAATAGGATCTCATAATTCTGGTGCTTTGGCTTATTTCTGTGGAGATTTGGAAAATTTCTGCCCCATACTACCAATTTGAAAATGTGATTTTTCCTTAATTTTGTAAGAGTTGATCAGAATCTAATTAGATGTTGAAAATGAAAGGTTGTTAGCTTGCTTCTGGATTTGGAAGTTTGTTTTTAAAAGTTGCGGACTGCATCAGAGTTTGTATTGCAGCACCAAATGGACCAATATTTAGTGCACTTGCAATATGGAACCATTCATCAAATTGTGGCCTTGGGATAAAATCCGTACTCTAGAACTGATCTTTGGGTTTTTCTGTATACTTTTAAAATTTACAGTTGTGATTACTTTAATAAGTTTAGCATTGAAGCCAGGGCATGAGATGTTAAACTTGTAAGAATATTATACAGTCATTAACTATATGACTCTTTGTAGACTAAAGAGCTACCCAATTTTATGACATCATTTTATTGTTAAATATTTCCTATAAGTGCATGAGGAGCAACCAGACTAGAACACATTTATATGTTGAGTTTTAAGGTGTTTTTAAAACTGATTGCTTGAGTATTCCACAGCATGGCTGTGTTGTATTCATGGACACATCCACCTAGTGTGTTACAAACCTCTATGTGCTATTTTCAGTCTTCTCTTTCTTTTCTTAAAATTGAAAGCCCCATACTAACATCATGTGGGTTGTGGTTTGTTTGGGTTTTTTTTAATTTCTGTGGTCCTTTAAGAGTACAGTAACTTAGAGTAGCCAATTCATTAAGCCCAATGCTGATTGCAAATGCAGTTCCATTTATTGCTGTTTTTTCTGGTACTCATACTACATTTCTGTTGTGCTTGCTTTGATGTTTCGTTGTAGACATAAAAACAAACAAAAATTACACTGACAGTTCAACCAATCTAATGCTAAATCAGAGCATTTCAGAAAATAAGTGAATATGGTTTTTATAGAATGTCTCTAAAGTGCTGTATGCCGTTCCTTTTAAGTGAGAATTGACTAGGGAAAATAACCTTTATTTGGTTATAAAACTTTGTAAAACCTTTTTTCTGAACATTGTGACAGCCTCCTGAAAATTTTGCAGATCAACTGCATATTTTTCTTGCAAAGTGAGGTACTTAAGACACATACTACAGCTTGATTAGAAACAGTTCCTTGAGACCATATTTATTGCTACTTCACTTCTCATTTTCTGATACTGAAGGAGAGCTGCTCTTGAAGCAGTAGTTAGAAGTTACTTGTATGTTTAACCAGAAGCATATGTAGAAGATGATTACCTAATGACTGTGGTTAATTTAAACCATTTGAAGTTGATATGACCTAAGATACATTTTTAAAGTTAATTGTACAGAGTTACAGAATAAATCAATGGAGTAATTCTTGAATAGCAGTACTGTATAGAAACTACTGTGAGGATCAAAAAGTATGCCCTACCTCTGTTTGACTTCCTTGAGCTTCTAAAAAAATTGGCTTCCTTTTGCTAGTTTTATCAGCACAATTATTACTTCATTACAAGAGCAACCAGAGAAGTTTTCAGGCCCTACTGTAAAGCCCAGGGGCCCTGTATTTAAGCCACGTCTTTGGTTTCATCTCATTTTCTCTTCAACTTATTACTAGAGTCTCCAAAGATTGACTCTACCATCAGTAGAAGTGCTAGGCATCACAAATAGCTGCAAGATAGGCCTTAAAGTCTTTTCATATAGATTCTCTTCTAAATGGGTTGAAAAGGCTTGGTTTTTTTCATGCAGATCACTTGAAGTAAGTTGCTTTTTCCTGATCGTCTCTGTTTTTACTTTCACCATTGCCATTTCTTTTCCTGAAAGCTAACTGGTTGAAGCAGCTTTAGAGTGAATTGATTCAATGAAGAGTAGAGAAAATTTGAGGTTTTCTCAGGGCTACTGTTGTCTTTTCAAGTGGAACCACTTCTAGAGGAAAGTTGTGTGAAATTTCTTCTTCTAAAGTAAAGTGTAAAGCTCATTTTGAATGTGTAATCGTTTTCAGCTCAATCAGCCATGTGAGTGCCTTTTAATTTTTTCATATAATGCCAGTTTCGCTGGTACTTGGGACTTTATCCAGGAGGTTTCCTAAACAGTGTTGCTTACAAGAGAAATGGCAGATATTTTTATTTGCCATGGAAACGATCCCTTCAGTCCAGTGTAGCTAGGGATGCCAGGAAAACAACATCAGGTTTCTGGCTTCCTATCCCTGTAGCCCTTATATTGGGGTAATGCTTTTGCATTTCATGGTCTCATCCCTCCAGCTTGGTCTTTTTAAGTATTATGCACAGTTTTATTCTATCAGTAAAAATCATGCAAGTTTTTAGTCAGATAAGTATGGATTCTTTCTGGCCAAAGTAGTTCATTTTTAGATGAAGCTATTCCAAGTTGATATGGCTGTTAAACTTAACCACTTTCACCTTTCGAGTTCTACTAGGATAACTGCAATTTGAATGAGAAGGGAACAACTTCCACAATACATTTTAAATATTTAGCAAGCTGGAATGAACATGTCCTCAGCGTTCTTTACTGAAGGTAGCAGAGGTTTAAGTATAAACACTTCTTCATTCTTTTAGTAAAGCCTCAATAAATGTAACAGTTCGGAGAGAAGCAGCACTGGTACACTTCCTTTGTCTTATAGTTTGGTCCAGATTTTCAAAGGGTGTTCAGATATCTGACCTGCCTTTTGAAGATCCTTCTCTCTCTCTCTCTCTCTCTCTCTCTCTCTCTCTCTCTCTCTCTCTCTGTTCTGCAAGTAAGCACCCGTGTGATTCTACCAACACCTCCATTCATAATCTGAGAGTTACAGCATGGAAGACCGCGTTGTCCAATTTATTCTCAGCTTATATATTCAGAACAAAAGCTCAGTTCTGGCTTCTCATAATGAATTAAATATTCCTTCAGTAGTACTGTGAGATTTCTCCTTGCATTTGAGTTGATGGTAGTATACATGCAAGGTGATTATATTGCCTTTAAGGGTTGTAATACTAGCTCTTTGTCTCTGTCCAGCAGAGGTCTTCAGGAAGTATCTACTTCCGGATTAAGTTGCAATAACTTCTCATTTCTAAATGTTTCAGAATAACAGTTGGAACTAATTAAAGTGTCTTCTATCAAGAGCAAATCTGTGCTTCTTAAAGACTAGATGGTGTCTTATGCACTCAGTCATCAACTTATGTTAATACCTAAATTTGCATTCAACCTATTTTTAAATATCACTCTCGCTCTTAATGTTCTGGATACTAGATGGCTATAATCGTGAGGAAACAGTTCGGTTGAGTTCAGAACAGAGATGAAGGTCAGTGCAGTTCTGTTGAGCTAGTTGTGGTCAGCTTTTTATCCCAAGTCCATTTGCGCACATAATGAGAATAGTGTTTGCCTAGAGACAGGGCTTTCTGGATTACGTAGGTTTAAAAAACATGTAATATGTAATAGAGCTTTGCTTAATTTAAAAAGTGAACAAAAATCTGTGACTCAGATTAGAAGTATTTGGCAAAGAGCTATAGATCACAGCACAGAGCTAGGAACGCACTCGACACATACAGTTACTGTTTTGTATTAATTTTTCTGTTTCCTGTTAACGCACAGTGAGAGGGGGAAAACTTAATCGTTATGGATAAAATGGGTGAATTAAGGCCTCAGACATGACCGTGGGAGATAAAAAAAAAAAATGCTTTATTACAGTATAGAGGGATAATTCCCTGCTTACGTTCTTTCAAGTTTTACTGATATACTCCAAAGTACATTGCCAGTATTCTGTCATCTGTGATAAAATTACTAATTGTTTTTTAAAAGTCTGCAAAGAAGCCTGTTTTATTTTGTTTTCTTCACGCATATAAAGCATATTAAGTATTCTAAAAAACACACTTTCTGAAAACATCTCAAAAGATGCTGTAATATATTTGTAACTATTAATGTGCTAATGGAATATATTTGAGCAGTCTAGGCTTGCATAACTGAGTGCCAAATCCTGCTTACTTTAGTTACTTGAGTAGATGATTCTCTTAAATGTGGACTGTTTTAAACTTAAGGAGCAAGATTTGGCCTCAAGGTTTTCTGCCTGGGGAACACAGTAATGCTACTTGGCATATTCCTGCTGGTGCTAAATCATTTGTTGAAAATAAAGATTCTAAATAGAAATTGTAAATAAAATATTTATGGCCTGGTCCTTTTGACAGACTTAAAATTCATCGTTTGCCAATATTTTTTGGCCTTATTTCAAGTTTCCCTTTTTTGTTTCTTTTAGAGTGTGTGGACTGTGTTTATTAATGTGGCAAGTCATTGGCAGGTTTGGCTTCCTGTGCTGCTTTCTGTAAGGCCCGTAACATTCCCCTTGTGCGCTACGATACAGATGGGTTTTCATTGCTGGATTTCAGTGTTATCCTTCGTCTTGTTTTGTCATTGTGGCTGTTCAAACAAACAGTATCAAGTGGAACATGATTGGCTTTTGTTCTCTGCTAAAACATCAAGAAAATCAGCCATGACCGTAAGCGTTTGGGGAAGGTGTTGAAAATCCGAAAATACCCATTTAAAATAATTTTAAAAGCTAAATATGTTAATTAGCCTTGCCTATAAAATAAACTGGAATATGATGTATCAGTTGCTAATCTTTGCTATGAATTGCTAGCATTTCACAGTTCTTCTAGCATCAATTTCAGAACATTGTAAATACAAGCATTGGGAGGAGGTATATTAGTTTCAGCTTGTGCATTATAAAAGAATTTAATTATAAGACTAGTGAATTAGTATTTTGAGACATATTGAATTATGACATCTAGAACATGAAAATTAGTGTGTTGATGTTATAGAAATAAGATATACAGGGCTTTTGATAATCTGCACTTTTTTACGTTTCTGAGTTTTGGCGTTTTAACAAATGAGTATTTAATTTTCCATCTACTGTCTCGTCATATGCAGGCCTTCTAATCACCAATTGCTGTCTTCAAATATTTGTTTTAGTTAGTTAGCAAAAGGGACAGGCAAATTTATAAATCGTAAACCCCTGTAGGATGGAAGTTCTCCGAAGAGCCATTTGGTTAAGTTGCCTTATTGTGTTACATTGCACTCTCATATTTTGTCTCCACTTTCTTGTTTACTGTTCAGACACTGAAGATGTGATGTAAAAATATGTGCTACAAATTTTTATTCATAAGTTACTGATTAATACCTTTGTCACCTGTTAATACAGCTCTTGTAAATGATAACTTTATGCCATCTGTAATACAGCTCTTGTAAATTGTTTAAATTATTTTTCTTTTTATAGATTCTCATTGCTGAATGTACAGATTGGATCCCTTTAATATGTCACTGAGTAATTTTGTTGGGGCCCAAATATAGCCAATGCTGTAATTCATCCCATCGAAACTGTAAATAATTCTTTACTGCTTGTTTGCATGAATGAAGTTTGGATTTCGTTTACTTTGTCATAACCCAGCTCCTCTGTGATGGGCCTACTTTTTACAGTTTATTTTCCTGGTTTTATTACCGTTTGTTCTGTATGAATGTTGAAACAGTACTTTGTCTTTTCCTAATAAATAATTTGAGATTGTTCATTGTTTTGCCTGTGTTTCTGGGGTTTGAGGGAGGGATTTCTGGGTGTGTTTTTTTTTCCTTTAGGATCATAAATTGCTGTGATACTTGATACTGGGGGTTGTGACATAACCTTTTATACTAAGGAAACACGACTGGTATGGTTTTCATGGTCTTTTATTCCTCTCCTTTAATAAAAGCCTATACTTCACAGTTCTTAGATTCCAGTCCTGGTTTTGATGTTCTAAAGAACGCTGGTTTTGCAGTCCTGAAGTAGAAAGCGTGCTGTGAAGCTACTGGAAGCTTTTGCTTTCCAAATTAACTTGAGAGCACATGCTGATTCACGCACACAGGTAACTCAGAGTGGCATTTTTCCTGGTGAATAAAATACTTCATCTGTAAATCGCATGTTATATACAAACTGCAATTACTCTGTTGTTCTTTGCTTATGTTTTGGAAAAGACTAATTGCATTGTCCTGAAGCTGTTCTGACTGGATGCCTAATAGGCAGGAAGTTGTCAGGAATGAAGTCTGTGCCACAGCAGCATGCTGGCAGTGCATCTTGTGACGAGCTTGCTGTGTCAGAGACTTTTCTTCAGGGTTCACTGTACAAATACGTTAGCCATCCAAACTATCGATCTTTGCCTAAACTGCCAGAAAATAAACCCTAAAAATTCCATTCCGTGTTGTATCTCCATTGAGTCTGGCAAAGGGGAGCTCTGCACCACAGTGATTCTTTTTAACTAGGAGAAAGGAGCTTGTAAGAAATACAAGTTCCTTTACAAGTTTATGGGGTGTTGGTTTGTTTGGTTTGCCATCTTTTTTTTTTTGTGGAAATCTCTCTTCTTTCTTTGAGTGAACTGTAGTAGCCTTTTGTGGAAGCTGGTTTGCATTTCAGCTGGGGTCCTTAACTGCTTCCTGGTGCAGCCTGGGTGCAAGCTCAGGGGATGGGGTAAGCTGTGTGAGCTTCGTTTAGTTCTATCTTATCTGTGAATCTGATTAAAAATAAAATTAGTATGAAACAAGTGACTTCCTCTCACTGTAAGACTATTCAGCTGACTGTATTTGAATTTTTATTAGAGGCAGAAATGCAAACCTTTAATAATCCTTGTAACTTTGCTCTCTTTAGAACTGTAGATGGAAAACGAAGTTTGCATTTTGTCCCGGAGTGAAACCCCTCCTGCTCTAAAGGCATCTCTGTCCATCAACAGGTGTTCACTAAGTATATCCACTTTGTGCTGTTTCAGGCTAGAGCACCAAAGAAGTAGCAGGAGTCACCTTGTGCGCAGTGTGCGGGAGGTACCGGGGTGGTTGACCACCACATTCTGCAGATCCCAGGCTGTAGGGAGCAGGCAGAGCACCGCTCCCAGGGGACTCCGAACATCACCTGCTGCAGTGCGACCATCTCTGCCTCGGGGAGGTGCATCTTTAGGGCTACAGGGCAATCAGCGTTGCTCTGTGTCTGCGGGCAGGATGGGGAGAGAATTTTTATGCAACCCCTAAGTATATAGTGGAGAGAGTTAATTTGGCAATGGTGGCTCCTTTGTAGCCTTGCAGGGTCCCGGGGCAAATTGCCTCCCGGAGGCTGCAGTGACTCCGGCTGGCCCAGACTCCTGCTGCGAGCCCTGGCAGAGGGATGCAGGAAGGGAAATGATGAGAGTAGCTCTCTTACGGCAGAGTCATGATCAGTTACGGAAGAAGCAATATGAACTTTATAGGTAAAAATTTCTCTTCCAAGTACACAACAGTCCCTTCAGTTCATGAAGGTGACTTTCCTGGGAAGAACATACAGTTATGCCACACAGAAAGGAAATGTGGGCACTGAGAGGGCTTAAGATCTCAGAAACACGTTTGAGTTGCTGAGCAACTTGGCAAACTTTTAATGTGGGGACAGATACCTCTGTGGTGTACAAACACCTTATCCTCATAACCCTTTAGATTCTGGCTGAGCAGTGTTGACTGAGAGAAGCTTTTGGCTGTGGTTTTATTGCAGCATTCTGCATTGTTTACGTAATTATAAAGGAAATTTACATATCATTTCTTTGCCCTAACACAGCCTACATATTGAGCAATGACTAGAGGAAGTGTTCTAGCAGAATTTTGCATGATGAAACCCGAAAGGAAGAGGGATCCAAAATGACAGCATATTTCAAGCAGATGATAAAATACATTCCATCAACTGGGGGGGAAGAAAAACCAAGACAGAGTGAAGATTCATAGCCAAACTTCAGACTCTGCAAGTCCTGAAAGGTAACGTGCCTGCAGCCTGTGTGATTTTAAGGCAGAATAAGCACCTAAGAGATCACTTGCAAATTAAATTTTGAGTAGTTTCTGTAGTCCTTTTCATAGCCTTTTGAGTCTGGTTGCTCAGCCAGTTTTCCCTCTACCCTGTTGTCTACATGTTCACTCTGTATTTCACCAATTTGGCTCTGAGAGATAATGTCAAAGCCCTTGCTAAAGTCAGGATAAACAACATCCGATGCTCCTCTGTTAGCTACAGAGCCAGTCATCACAGAAAGCTCTTGGGCACAATTTGCCCTTGGTAAAGCCATGCTGTTCTGATTGCTGCCATGTCCGTCGTGTGCCTGGAAGTGTTCCAGTCAGACTGGCTCTGTGGCCTTCCCGGGCACTGGGGTGAAGCTGGCCAGCCTGTAGCGCACACAGCACACCCACCCCCCCCAAGCCCTGACCTTCTTGAGGATGTGTGTATGTGTGGAACATCTCGCTGTCTTCTGCCATCGGGAACCTTCCTTGGTGGCCATGACCTGCCAGTAGTCAGCTCCATCCTCACCCTCAGACAGAGCCTGTCTGGTCCCAGGGCATCATCTGTGCCCAGGAGCTCCAGGGCTCCTTAACAGTTTTCCTCTCCCATGGGGAATGCCTCACTCCACCACTTCTGCTGCCGGGCTCGAGGAGCTGAAAGCCTGAGGGCAGACCTTAGAAGTGAGAACCTGAGGCAAAGAAGGTGCTGACTACCATGGCCTTTTCTGTGTCTTTTCTTACTAGGGATCATAGGGTGTTTCTGTTGAAGGAGACTGATATATTGGGGTGGGGCATATCAAGGCAGATGGCTCAGAGTTTTGGCCAGGAACTGGTGGTCAGAGGCTGGTGGCAGCAGAGGAGTGCAAGCCTGGAAGCAGCAAGGGAGCGGGTGTTGGTAGCAAGGGAACGCAAGGAGAGGCGCTTTGCACAGTAAATGCAGAGAGCTAGCACCCAAGTCGGTGGTGTTAGAGATGTAGGGGAGAGAGGTGTCACTGGAGGAACTGGCTGCAGCAAATTAAGTTCACTGCTTTTGAAAAGAGCTCTAAGTCAGTGTCGTTGACCTGGAAGCAGCGCTAGCTGTTAACTCCAGAGCTGATGTCATGTGCAGTATTTGACTTTGTTCTGAGTTTACAGCCCCTTACTGCTTTTCTGCTATGATCGATTTGTTATAGTTTATCACTTCAGTTCCCTGGCAAGGTCTTACCAGAGGCCATGTGTCCCTAGAGTCTGCTCATGACAGCAAGAACCAGAGAATTCTGTGTTTTCTCATTTGGGCTAGATATACCTCTTTCCAGGATGATCCCTAGCAGTCATATCACCTACCTGTCTGGAACTTTTCTTACTAGAAAGAACATTTTGTTTCAGCATTTCAGGGTGACGGATACACTGGAGAAGTGTAACCTCTTCTAGGGAGAAGTTGAGAGGCTTTGCTCAGTTCTTCATTTAATTTTCACAGAGTTATGTTTCACTTAAGGAACACTCTGCACTGGGAGAATCTGATTTAAAATCTTAACCAAGATCTACAGGTTTATGGCTGCTTATTAGCTTGGAGATCAGCCTGCCGCCTGTGAGTAGTACAGTGTTCTCCTCCCTTCTCTGAAGGGGCTGTACAAAAGGCTGTGAGGCTTTCATAACCCAGGTGTGCCCTGATAAGCAAGTTACTGAGTTGTCCCTGATGTAATCTGTTGATGTACTTTTTATATCACAGGCTTTTGCTGGCTTGCTCTCTGTGGAGAGTTACTGATGTCATCTGATAATAGACACCAAGATTTCCCAGGGAATGTGTAGGGAGTACAAGGATTTACATCAGTAATTTAAAACCAAGAGGAAAAGGCGTTACTTTTTAAGGAAGACTTTTCAGGTCGCGGTTGGAGAGCTGTGCGCGGGCTATGGGAATGCTGAGTTGCTGTTTGAAGCCAGCTCTGGGACTTGTGACGAGGTTAGTGCTGGACGACACAAACCTGCTCACGGATGTCTCTCTTCCTTCTTCCCACCAAGTGTGTTAGTCGTTTGTGCCTGGTGAAGCAGAGGTTTTAGTAAGGGGTTTACCTTTCACAAAAGGCACATTGCTGAGCTAATGGTGCGCAGAAACACCCCAAGAGTAGAGCACACTTGTTCTTACTGGAAAGGGTAAGGGGGCGGAAAGCCACAACCCAAACAAACAGAAACCCCCGGTCAGTAAGACTCTGTAAATTGGCACCAGGGGAATTGCAACTGTTCAAAATCCAATAACCTGATCTCTTTGCAGGCCGTTACATTTATTTATTTTTAAATTGCAATTGATCCAGCTTCCAGTTTGGGGTGTATAATGGCAGCCAGTTTTTAAGAGAGCCACCATTCCCCACCCTCTGGAAACCGGTCTGCTTTACACCACCTGCCTTCCCTTCCCACGTTCCCTCCCGCCGGCATTGCTGTGGGTGGCTCGCAGGCAGGGCCTTCTGGCCAGAGGTCCTGGGCTGGCCTGAGGCTTGACCTCGGTTTCTGATCTGCTGGGAAAGGGGATGAATTTCAACAGTGTGAGACCTTTTGCTTGGCAACTTATAAATGGGATCAGTTCAGAAGCCATCCGGCCTCTCTAGCCATCGTTTGCACTAGGTGTAGAGGTGACAGCTGGAGCCTGTAGCTGCTTCAGCTCTTTTCAGTTAATCCATTACTACCTCTGAGTTAACACCCCAGCTGCCCCCAGCATTTTATGGGTATTTATTTGTTTGTCAGCTCGAACTGAGACCTATGTGAGAGAGCAAAATGCTTCAGTCTGGCAGTTCTCTGAGGGTTTAATTGATTCTGATACCACAGGAAAACCGATGATATGGAGAATGAACATTCAAACAAATAGATCTTAAATTCTGCTATGGACAGTTCTAAAAAATCAGTTCTAGCTTCCACTAGGAATGCATCGTAGACGTTATAAGCATCTTTCACACCAAATAGTGCTGCTCTTTGCTTTGATGGGGTGAGAACAGGACTGCTGGGGATCTCATACAAGGTGTGTGATTTCAGGTTCTTCATTTTCGGCTGCTCTTCTCCTGCATACTGGGACCTGGCACTGGGAGGGTGGCAGGGAGTTGCCAATGCAAACAGCTCAGCTGCCAGGCCAGGAGAAGAGCTTTAGGCAAACCCCACCATACACAGGAGGCACCCTTAGCACACAGATATGGTTACAAAACACTCCACAGTGTGTTCCAGACTGGGAAATTAATGCAGTATTAATTTTAAGCTGTTCGGTGACAGTTCACTAGCTGTGGTTGTGCTTCGGCTCTGTGTCCATTTCCTCTGTATCAACTAAAAAACCCAAAATGAATCTTGACACAAAAATAACAGCTCATTTCCCACCTGTGGCTCTCTAGGCGCTGCCTTGGTGTGGTGATTTCCCCTACCTACAGCTGGATCTGACTGATCAGGACGGGTGGGAGTCCCCTCTTGCCTGTTGCCCATGACAGTGACGCTAGATGCACACCCCATATAGTTTTTATCATGTTTTCCTTTAACTTCTTCAGCCCTTATGAAATCTAGGAGTGAAGTCTCTTCTATTGAGTTTTCCGTGTATTCTCAGTGTGTATTTCTTAGTTTTCCAGAACTGGCAGCAGTTTGGATGGGGAGAGAAATGTTTCTGAATCTTCAACGGTTTTTTTTACTTTACTTTTTTTAAACTTTTCGGTGTTGGTAATGGATCTTAACTCAGACTCTGACACGCCCCGTCTGTGGACATGAATGCGATGCAACATCATGTTCTTACACATATGAATGCGAACTCCTGAATCGCTTTGGTACCAATGGAGTAGCGATTCTGGACTGCTGCAATAAGTGTCAGGGCTGCGTTTAGGCATTCTTTAAAGTGTACTTCCTATAGATATATATAGTGTGTGTTTGTGTGTAAAGTAAATACTGAAGCTCGAGCATAGCCTTTACACAGGAAGCTTTGGAGTGAGTGCTTTTTTAAGCCGAAGTAGTGCAGATGGTGTCTGCTCTTGAGCGGGTTGATGTGAGTGGAGCTTGTGCACCCGGGAGAGGCCAAGTTGGGGCAAACAGTGGGTATTTTGGCCATTCTCTCCGTGCTGCCGGGGGTGGTTGCTCCAGCCAGAGCGACCATGGTGACCTGCAGGGAGCGCGGTAGGGTGACAGGAGGGAAAAGCGGTCCCGTTGCGGAGGAACCGATAAAGAAGCAGTGAGTAATTAACACACTCGGTGGCCGCTCAGATAATGACTATGCGTGTGGTGTAATCGCTCCTCGTTAGTATAGTGGTGAGTATCCCCGCCTGTCACGCGGGAGACCGGGGTTCGATTCCCCGACGGGGAGAGCCTAGTACCTTTTCCTGCTGCGGTGCGTGGGGGCGCCTGCCGCCCTGTGCTCGCTTTTTATTTGTCCTTCTGTCCGTCTGGTACCGGACCCGGTGGGTGAGAAAGGGGAGAGCTGTGCTCCCCGGCGGTAGCAGCGAGAGGCGGCGGGGGGTGCCCTCTCCCCTGTGTTACCTGAGCTCGCTGGGCGAGTGCCTGTAGGCAAAAGAGATGGAGACGTTCCTTTCCGTGGAGGCGAGCTAGGCCGTTTTTGGCGAGAAGGGCTCTGGTGGTGCCACAGAGATGCCCCTGGCACCTTGGAGCCAGCACCGTGCGCTTCGGGAGGATGCTCGGTTATGTGCGGAGCAGGAGCCTTCGCCGTGCTGTGGTATGAATACTGCGTAGCAGAGGCAGCAACAGTCCTCTAAATGAATTTCAGATTTAGCTACCTCTAGTGCCTGTTCTAGAATAACTCTAACCTTAATTTTTGAAATTATTTAATCTATCACAACCCTTGATAATTTGTAAAAGACCTAAATTGCCCTTATTGTTACAATTTGGTACCTTATTTCAAGTGTGCATCTCCTTATCATCTCTGTTGTTACATTTACATGCCAACCATCAGAGACATTTAAATTTTGACCAAAACCCATTTTTGAAAGCACGCTTTCACATGAAAACTGTGGGGTTTGTGGGGTTTTTTGGTTGGTTTTTTTAACTGGCCCAGCCTATATATGACTCCTAAGAGTTACAAGAGGTCCTTCTAAAAAATTAAAAGCCCCCCAGCTTCAGCAGCTTAGCTGTTACTAGCAGCAAGCTGCCCGTTGCGCAACCTGCGTGGCTGCCCCTGCTTTCGGAGCAAAGCCAGCGCTGTGGCACGGTGGCTTCTGGCAGCTGCGGAAGATGTTACTGCGGGCCCAGCGCTGACATTGGCTCCGAGCTGCATCCTAGGAACAGAGACTTGCTGGAACAGCGATGGCCTCTGTCAAGAAGCCCAGACAAAACCTGTGTGCAAAACCTCTAGGGCCTGTCTGCGAGTCTGAAGGAGCGTGGGTGGATCTCGGCAGGCTCCTGGTGGCAGGCCCTGGGGCAGGTCATCGCGGAGGGGGTGACAGTGCCGGGTTGTGCGCTGGGGAGCTGCCAGCATCCACGTGCCTGAGCTAACACCACCACCTCTTTTAGGTTTTTTTTTCCTTTTTCTTCTAGAGTTTTCATCTCCTTTGCAGGTGGTGACTAATACACGGGACTGAAGATGTGACATTCTAGAACTGAAACTGCAAATCCAGGCTGGGTCAGCTGCAGGTCCCGCTTGTGCGTGGGGGTCTCTGGAGCACTCACCCTTGAGTCACGAGCTCCTTGGCACATGTCTTTGGTAACTTTCAGGGAGAATTATTAAACATCTTGTACAGAAAGAATACTTAAATTTAAGTGTCTTGATGAGCAAGATTTTGTTTGTTTGATTGTTTTACTCCAAGCAATGTGTTTGTAACAGGAGTCACAGCTAGAACTCCAGCGCTAGAGCTCCTCCCTGCAAGTTTGCATGTCCCTCATCTATTCTTGCAGAGGTTGGTCTAGCTCTTCTGGACCAAGGCAATCCAAACCTGCTCCCATCACCTTATCGCCATCTGTTAGTTTGTGCTGGTTTCTGCAACTCTTTCTCCTTGCAGTGGTGGTTGGTTCCAGGTGGGCTTCACTGGGAAGCTGAAACCACTAAAGAAATGAGCCTATCTCAGCTTAGTTCTAAGGTTATTTTCAAATATATTTGCTAAGTTTTGTTAAACTGTGTTTTATCCGACCTAGACAGTGCTCTGGGACATCTGCTCAATCTGGGGTGTTTTCATGGATGTTGGGGTTTGGAGCACCCCTGGGCTGCGCCCCCACCACAGGTGAGGACACGGGGATGCTGCACCCCTGGGCTGACCCTGGGGAACCTCTGCCACCGCCACGTGGAGGGCAATGACGATCAACAGCGGCACGTGCTCATTAATGGAACTGCTTGTGAGTGTATGACCTGAAACCTGATGTGATTTTGGGATGTGTTTCGCTTCTCTTCAGCGTTCACAGGCTCACGCAGCTGCTGCAGGGCTCGGTGGTGAGGCGTGTGGTGCTGGTCCTGTTCCTGCTGGCAGCAAGTTCTGCACGACAGGGGCATAAACCAATGGGGCTGCTCCGCCGGAGAGGTTAAGCCTTTGCTGCTTGAAAGGTGAAACACTGGCGTAGAGATCACCTTTCATGAAGAGATGCAATATTGAAGGTAAAGCTGGGTTTCACACTTCACGGGCTGTCATGCTTAGCACATGCAGTTTAACATGAAAAAAAAAAGTGCTAGTATGCAATTTGATGGCACAATAAGGCTTTCGGTCACTCCTGGCAATATTTGATTAACACATGGCTGGTCTCTACTCACTTTAGTTACTGGAATGTAGGATTTGGAACAGATTTTTACAAATCAGAGGGTGTCAACAAAATACTAAAACAAATGTCACACCTAACAGCCTCCTGCCCAGTCACTGCAGCTCGTGCTGATGGAAAGTGTTGCTGAAGCAAAAAAAAAAATTCCAGCACTTTTAGAGAGACTTCTTAACAGCTCTTTCAACAGATATGAAACTAGACGTGTTGAAATAACACTTGTCACTTACATGTTTATTTGAAATATGGTTCTAGTTTATAGTATCATTCATGATTTCATTTGAATGCCTGTGTTCTCTGAAGAAATACAAGACTGCTGTCCTACCCTGTGCTACTCCCACGCATGTAACAACAGTATTTTATTTAAAGTGAATATATTTTCAGGCTCTAATAACCTGCTTCTTGGCTCTTCATTCTGTCTTCAGAGACGTGGTGATCCTCTGGAGCTGTCAATTTTTAGCCTGGTATAGGCTTATAAATGTATCATTCTGAGACTATGAAAAGTAAAGCTGGGTTTCTTTCATGCAATATTGTCCCCCTGGAGAATTTCCTGGGAAATTGAGAGCATCTTATTTTAAAAATAAATTAAAGAAATTGTTCCTTCAGCTCTGGGTTTTGCTTTCCCTGCTACTTGACTATGGATAGCCTTTGGGTAAATTGATGGAAAACAAGCCTTAATTTTTTTAAACATTATTTTCCAATCCCTATTTTTTTTAAAAAATATGTTCTCTGTTATTTTTTAAGCAGGTGACTGCCTCGCACCCCCACAGAGCAGCTCCGCAGGACACAGCCTCTCCCCAGCATGTCGCTTATCATTCCTCAGCATGCAGGAGTCGCTGGTTTGGGTCTGGTGAGTACTAAACCTATTCCGGGTTTTTATCTCTACCTCTGGATATTCCCAAAAGCCTGCACAGGCTTGAATTGGGGTCTGGCCTGGCCAGAGCCAGGGGCTTCCCTCAGCACCTGCAGCAATGCCCGCGGAGCTGGGTGGCAGCTGAGGTGGGCTGAACGTGGCTTGTAGGAGGGCAAGCTGGGCCAGCCAGGACTCAACGCCCTTCGATGCCCCATGTGCTTGGTATGGCTGTGTTTCAGGGGATGACATACAAATGGATTATTTGTCCAGCAGTGCCAGTAAAAGCACTTGTGAGCCCGATGGGATGCGCGTAAATAGGCTGAAAGAGCAGCGGGAGGTGTTGTGGATGTGCCATGGGCTCCTCTGTGGCCCTGGGCCATACGTACCTCTCCTCCCACAAACCCTGTCTGTGGCAGGGTGATGAAGGGAAACTGCTCAAACAAGTTTTCTTTAGTGATTTAGGCTTAATAAAATCTTCCTTAAGCCTCTAAATTGTTTCCGCAAAACCTGCCTTGGTCCTTTTAAGTCATCTGTTGTCACCTTCATCCCGGGTGCTATTATTAAAGCGGATCTGTGTTCCTTCACCGTAAGGGCACCCTGGCTGTAGCTAATACCTTTCCTTCTAGGGCAGCAGCTCCCGGGTCTCGCCTTCGCGCGAATCCAGTGGTTTTGGTTAACACCCGATTAATGCCTCGTGGCGGCAGCTGCAGGAAATGCCTCCAGCTGGTGCTTACATTTAAATATTTGCACTAGCATGTTCCCACTAGGCTAGCTGAATAGCAAAATATTGAGTTCAGTGCACTCTCACTACTTGATGTTTTTATCATTTAAGGCTTGAGACAACTTGTAAATGCTTAAAATAGCGTGAAAATCCCTGTGCTGGCACAGACTCCCAGCCTTATTGGAAGGCTGTCTGCTGTTCTCCTGGTGTAAAAGTTTCATATGTTCCACAGAACAATTATGGTAAAGCAGAATTTTAAATAACCAAACCTATACGACACTTATCATTTAAAAGGAAATCCATAGCTTAAGGGTGTCAGAATAACAAATTGACTGAAACATAAGAATTGATGACAACCAGCTGTCCATTGAGTAAGTATCCTGGCTTCAGTGGGCTCCTATAATCCCATTGATTTCCACAACTTTTCCACAAGGGTATTGAATGAATCTTAGTCTGTATAAACTACAAACAGCTACACTATTGCGGGGTTCTGTACATTGGGAACGTAACGTGTAACAAGCCAAAAAACTTCTCTGGGGGAAGGAAGAAGGAAGCAGGGAGAAGGGTTATGGGAAGCAGCTGAGCATCGGCTCCTGGTGGCAGCGCTGCTGCGGGGGCAACAGCTCATCCTGACACAGGGAGACAAACCTGTGACAGTTCATCATGCCCGCAGGTCTTTCCACACGGACGGGCTGAGCCCGCTCCTCGTTTTAGCAGCTCTGGCCCTGGCCTTTTCAGGACTCCTGTTTTCCAGCCGTCCGTGCCCCAGGCGATGTGCTCGCTAGGGTTAAAGCTCGTGTGAGCCTGCCCTTTGCCTCTGTGAAAAGTCTCATCCCCGCAGAGGTGCCAGGACTGGCAGGGTTGTGCCTGCTGCAGTTGGTAGCTTGGTCCTCGCTCGTTGCTCCTTGAAGGTCTCTCACCTTTGGCAACAGGATTTGCTGGGAAAGAAATGGGAATGTTAGCCTGTGTGTGACAGTTTGCCCGTTCCTGCCTTTCTGTGACTCTGATGTCAGGTTCTACAGCTCTCCACAGGCTCTCTGAGGATGCCTGCAGTCCCCCCTGGTCTGGCGTATAGGTGACAAGTATGTGCTTGCTTGTGTTTTTTGGAAATGACGAATCCGAGATAGGAGACACCGACTTCAGCAATCGGACGGGTGCAGCCCCTTGCGGAGGGTCTGTCCGGAGGGTGGGAAGTACCTGTGTCCCTGAGACAGCTGGCGGCTGACGGGGTCCCCCCTGCCGCGCAGGAGGGCGTTTGCTTGGTTCGGTATAATAGGCTTACATCAGGTGACCAAAGCTTTCCTATGGCTGTTTCAGACCGGTTTAACTAAATGTGATCGCTATGCTAATTCCTCTGTAAAGGCAGTCCCCAGAAGTGACAGCTGGCTTGCCCAAGAAAACACAACTGCTGATATGTCTCAGCCCTTTAACGTAGTGCTGGTTTGTCCTGCCTTACATAATTAACTCTAAAATCTTGTTTGAACACTCCTCCTCTTGAGGAGGAAAGAAGAAACCTCCCTGTTGCTATTTGTCATGGAGGAGTATGACTTGGGATAAGAGAGAGAGATACAGGCTGCTTTTACCACCGTGGTGTTTGTAAATAACGCTGTGGACGACAGATAGCTGGTTTGCTCTTTGCCCTGAGTGTGAACATTAACCAGGGCTATCTGATCTAGTTATAACCTCCCTCTGGCAGGGAAACCTCTCCCTTGGCGCGGTCTGTCTTGGGAAATGACAGCTTTAGCTGGTAAACTAGAGATGGGAAGGAAATCTCTGACGTCGGTATCTAGCAGCTGAGATGGCCAAAGTTTGCATGTAAAGAAAAAAACACACATCCCTCTTTCTCCAGGCTTTCGGCAGGTTTTGATGCCGTTGCCCAGCCCTGCCGCTCGGTGCCTGCCTGCTGCAGACACAGGGCATTTCTTGGCTGGCTCTGACCGTATGCCTTCCGTGCTATAAGAAATCTTTGGCTAAATGATAATCTTCAAACTGTATTTTTCTTTATTTAACTCTGAATAAATACTCCTCCATGCTGGCTAATAAAGCTGTCTCTTTGGGCAAAAGAATGACTCAAGTTTAACCTTAGCTGTTAAGTCATTAATTATCTTTTTTAACAGTATGCACATGTTCACACACCTCTTTAAATATATCTGAGAGAGAGTGGTAGTATCCAAACACATCGTTACCAGCTGCAGCCAACTCAAGATAAAACATCACACCCATGGTCTCATCTGGGTGCAGATGAAACCCAGATGCACAAATGCTCAAGTTCTCCACAAGGGAGATGCTAAATGGTACATAAAAACAGTTGTATCTTAGCCTTTAATGTTATGGACAGGTTCAGATTATTTTTGCAGTGACTCTAATGACTAGCTGTCAGCCTTTTTTGTGTTCAAATCTGTTGTTCTACCATTATGGATAATTTAAAAACGCCTGAGTTTCCTAAAGACATCTGCTGAGTGAGGATGTTCACTTCATCTCGAAATGGCTCGAAGTTTCAGGAAATGTTTTGGCCCTTGCAGGAGTCCCAAGGTGGAGATGCGAATGTGAGAAGCTTCTAGGAATGTGGAGCAACTTTGCTGCTTTTTCCTACGCACAGCTTCATTTTCAGCCTGCCTCATGTTTAAGCCCAGGGTCATGCCTGGGAAATAATGGGAGGTACTTTAGTTCCTTTATATGCATTTTCTGACTGTTCATTCTTGATTTTTTTGGCTTTACAAAGCAGATTTTCTTCTTTATAGCTGTGCTGTCTCCATGAAGTTGGAGGTGACTCTCCCAGACTCATGAGGCATCAAGTTAGCAATGCCGTGAAGCAGGAGGAGTTCTGTGCGGCGCAGCAGGATCGTGCCAGTGCTGCTGTGGCTGGGACTGCGCAGAGGCACCAAACCCCAAGCTGACTCCGTGCTCTGGGAGGAGGACCCCGTGCTGGCCCCACGCAGGGAGCCGTCAGCCGTCCGCAGGAGATGTCTGAGGGGCACCCAGCCCTCGTGCTCGGAGGTGTCAGGGTGTCTCTGTGTCCCCCTACGCAGCTCTCCAGGCACTGGCACGCAAACCAGCCTCTTGCACAAGTTGCGATGTGTATCTCTGCCATCCCTCTTCAGGTGGCCGCTTATGTTGGTTTTAAAACCTAAATGCCTTCATTCCGTTAAGTCTCATTTTCGTGGAAGGGTTGTTCCCTGTAATGCATCCAGAACATGGCCAGGGAGGTGTCTGCGCAGGATGAGCCCGCTGCTCGCAGCCTTTCCTGGGCGGGGAGGCGTGGGGAACGGCCGCTTGCATGGCACAGATACACCCACAGGCATATCTCAGGATTGCATTTGTCCAAAACCCTGAATGACTCTCTTTGAAATGGAAGCATGTATTTAGTTGCTTTCTCTTCGTCGCGATACTAACTTCAAGTGTCTTAGAAATTCAGGCCAAAAAAAAAAAATCAGCTCTGCCTATAAGTTTATTGTATCGAATGCATCACGTGTGGCTGAGAACTACCCTGCTCTGCGGGTCTGAAGTGTGCGGCGGCGCTGAGGAGAAGATAATGCTGCGGTTTACAGCCTCAGAGCAGTCACCGCGCCTGTCATCAGCCCTGCCTCCAGTCCTCAGATTGCCTTCTGCTGGGGGACGTTAATTAAGTTGTCTTAATCAGGATGCAGGCTTGCAGTATCAGTCCCTGACATAAGGAATCAGCTCTATAGACTCCCGGGGTGCTCTCAGACCTCCCCTGGATGCAGCTGTGTGCTCGGTGAGGAGAGCACCCAGCTGTGGGGGCTGGTGGTTTATCAGCTGAGGTGTAGACGAGTGCGTGTGACGCTGACGTGTGTGCTGGAGCAGCCCGGTAACTATTGCTGTGTGCTGAGCTTGCTTCAACAAATACTGTCAAAACTTAGTCCTGTGAGATATCAGACCCACACCTCCTGCCAGAAATAGCAATGGTGGATGTTTAAAGCCCATATGTAACACCAGCAGCCATTCAAGTTATTTCCCCATCAATTTCTTTACTTTTTCAGGACAGATTTTGCCAAGGAGCTTCATCACTGCTGAGCTACATGGTACGTATTTGCATTTTGTCCATCCATTATAAAGCTATTTCACTCTCATGTCCCAGATGGGGAGGGAACCTAAATTTAACGATTGGACGTGCCTCTACTTCTTCCAGCAGGCTCTTGTAAGACCGTGTTTAAGTGGGCGCCGTGTTACAAGCAGGTAGCTGGACGAGTATGGGGCAGAGGATTTTTATACGTCCCAGTCGCTGCTTCCAGTCCCTGCCCAGGCAGCGTCAGTTGTGATTCTGGGGTTTGCCCTTACAGCAAAGACAGAGCCAAGGACACCCTGTGAAAAGGTGTTTGGAGGGAGCTGTGGTGCCTGGGAAGATGGTTTCCCTCTGTCTTGCTGCATCTGTGCCAGGCTGTGTTTGCGTAAGTAAAACAAGGCTGCAAGGCCGGAGCGTTCCTCACCTGTGTACCGGGCAGTGAGTGCGTGGGAGCGCAGATAGCGCAGGGCAGAAGTGCCTTTGGAGCAGGGCTTCTCTGAGGATGTTCCTCAGGGAACTGATGAATCTCAGTCCTGGAGACCTCTTCTGAGTGGTTAGGTTAATCCTATAACACAGGAGAAGCTTCCCACTCTCCTACTAGACCAGGCTGCTCTGTTCAAAATAAATACTAAAAACCCCTGAAGAAACCACAAAACCCATCCCAAATAAACAACTACACACTGGTAAAGGCAGGGACGTGACCTGCTGCAGAGACGGGGTGGATTACCAAGCCCAGAGAGGAGGGGGACACCGCTCCATGGACGGTTACAGCAGCGCCGTTGGGAATGCGAAGGTGGAGTGTTCCCAAACACGCGCTGCCTCGCTCTTTATTTATTGCGGGCGGCAATCGATTCCCTGGGCGGCAGGAAGGGCTGTGTTTACAGCAGGAGGGGGCCGAGCGGCAGAGCTCTGCGCAGGCACTGGGCTCCGCTCCCTGCTCTTGCCAGAGGGATGTTCACCAACTGCCCGCCGGCTTCTCCTGTGCAGGAGCTTTGCCAGCCCAGACGAAGAGGAAAACACTGGGAGAATGGACTTGCTTTGGCCCCAACGTGCTGCAGTTTCTCCCCGAGAGGCTGCATCCGTCGGGGGGAGGATGGAGGCACCCAGGAAGCCCCGCCTGAGGCGATGCCTGAGCGACCACCCGGGGGGCTCCAGCGGCAAGGGCTGGGACGGCCTCTGGAAGAGCGCAAGGGAAAAACGCCTCGCAGGTCAGTCCAAAGGCATATGTAATCCCGAGCTGGTGGGAAATGAGCATCAGGGCTGTGGCCTTGATCAAGGAATGGGACCATGTCTACTTTTTTGGCAAGTGCGCTCCTTTTAATGCTGCCGTGTCATGTGTCGTCCCGGTGTGTCGTACCAGGGCGCTGCCTTTGCCCGTGATGGTTTTTTTCCTTTGTGGGACCGAGTGGATCGAGAGCTGTGAAACTTCAGATATAGCTAGAATTTTATTTCTAGCTTTCAATATTTATACTTGTTCTTTGGCCGGAGTTTTGTAGGCATTTTAAAAGATGAAGGTGTCCGTCAGCTGCCCGGTGCCCAGCAGCCTCTTCTCAAGGCACACGGGTAATTTTTAAACCTGTATGACTGCAAGGAGTTGCGAGGACAGGCCCAGAAATAAGCCTGAGGGAGTAAATGAAGGAATATTCCCTTAGATACCAGCTTTTGTGTGATGATATATAAAGAACTTGGGACAATATAGCAAAAGTCACTTTCTGAGAAACTAGCTGCTAGTGCGCAAACAGGCTGCTGGCCTGCTGCCTGGGGAGGGACATGCCAGCATTGCGCGGCAGGATGGCATCGGTGCTTATGAAATGCACGCTAAACAAAACCTCCTCTGGAAGAGCAAGTGTTGCTGGCAGGACCTTTGGGAACTTTAAGCCTGGTACTTTGTGGTAAAAATATATATGTTTTTAGGAGCAGTGCGGAACACTAGGTAGGTGAACACAAGGAGTTTCTTCCAGAGCTTTGAGTTCAGATCAGGCAGATTTTCAGAGTGAAGCTGATATACAGAAGTTCTGGATAAACCCAGGTGTGATGGAGCAAATCTTTCCAGACCCCCTCAGAGCGCACAAAGTACTTTCACCTCCTGTTAACAGCTATTGCGGGTGGCCCAGCACTGAGGTTATTTTTCAGTTGAACTCCAAAGATTTTAGTGGACAGGGGGTAAAAAAAAAAAAATCCATCACTGTTTTTGCCTGGACTGACTGCAGTAGGAGCCAATTTGATATAAGGCCAAATAGGGAACTTGTGCTCCAGTTCGTTCTTTCTTCCCGCTGCCGTTTGTCGCCGTTATGCTCTTGGGTGTTGCTGATCTTCACAAGGACTGCAACGAACAACTCGGGCAAAACGTAAGAGAGTAGGTAGTGGGGAGTAGCTTGACTAAAATAAGTGAAACGTAAAATCTCCAATTCGATCCTTTCAATCTGTAAACCTGCGCCCCTCAGAGCGATACCGGGGTGAAGGATGGACACCTGCAGGAGGGGGGCTGTAAAGCAGCAGGCGATCCTGAGGGCTGGTGTGAAGCAAAGGCCTGACCAGACTCCTTCTGCTGGTACTCCATAACAAATATTAGTGGATCTGTCACTCCAAGATCCCTGGATTTTGCACCATTTCTTTTCTGCCAGGGCAGGCCGGGTGCCCCAAAAGGCAGCGTGGACTGGTGCACGGCCAGCGGGACCCGCGCTGCCTGGGGTGGCCGTGCCCTGCTTGGTCCGCGCTGCCGGGAAACGGGCAAGCCCGAGGAGGAACAGGGTGGGTTTGGTGCCAAGCGCCACCTGGGAACACGCGTGGTTACACCCCCCGAGCGGCTTGTCTGGTGCCTGTGCTTTGCAGGAAGGTTTCTGCTATACTGCATAGTGAAAGCGTATGGAAACAGCGCTGTGCAATTGTTGGGTAAAAAATATATATAATGTTTTCTTTAGCTGGATCCAAGAACTTCTTGTCCCTGACAGATGCAAATGCATGGCAGAAACCCTTAAAGTTTGCTCCCTTGGCTAAATCCAAATTTTTACCTTCATGTTGTCTTGTCTTTAAAAATAAATAAAAAAATAACAATGGCAGATTGTTCTTATTGACCTTAACATTGACTTGTCTTTAAGAAGTTGAAAAATAAAAAATTAAAATAACCATAGATTGGTCCAAGAGGGCTGACGCTGCCTTCAGGGTGCTGACCCTCCAACTTTTCCATTTCGCTTTTTAACATCAGCATCTCTGATATCTCCCTGGTGTGTCTTGAAATGTAACTGGTATCTACAAGCCAAAGCATAACTGGAAAGCTCTTAAGAATGACTGTCACAGAGCCCATTTCCTAAAGGTTTCTTTTCTTCTACCTGATGTTGTCAGCAAATCTGGGGCTGGCGTGGTTGGTGCAAGGATGTAGGATTTTGGAGTGGCTGTTGCTCAGAGAATCAACGTGAGCCAACCAGGCTAAGGGTCAGTTCTGTGCTTCTCTTCATTCATGGTGCTTACAGAAATATGTGAACTTGAACCTGCATGGTTTTTCAGGAAGCCTTTCTAGGATGTCAAAAATAATACCTCTGTCCGTGCAGCTCCCTGTCCACAAGTCCTCACGCCGAGCTCTCAGGCCGTGTGCTAGCACGCCTTCACGGAGCAGAGCCTGGGGCAGCCGTCCCACGTGCGGGGCCCCATGACAGCCGGGGGTGGCGGGGTCCGGGGCTGCCCTGGGACCCTGCGCCGCCAGGCACAGAGGAGAACGCTGGGCTCGCTAAGCAAAGCTCCTCCTTTTTGGCGCCCTGGCCCCAGCAGGGAGCTGGCAGCATCGCAGACAGGGCAAGAGTAATAGATGTTCTAGTTACGGAATTTCTAGATTAATTGTTTTAAGAAACTTGGTGGGTTGGGCATAGGCCTTTCCACCTGTGGCTTGCATTCATCTTTGCAGAGACAGATTTTGGTGGCAGTATTTCCATCTGGCAATCCGCCGTTCTCTCTCTTGCCGTCCCCCTCTCCAGACCCAAGACTGCGTTCAAAATAAGTCGAAGCTCCAACAGCCAAACTGAGATTTATTTTCCCCCGCCCCGAGCCTCAAGGCACTTCACTCTTTATAAGAAGACCTTTCAGAGGTGCCAAGGGGCTTAACTGTTATTGAAAAAACATCCCTATTCCTCTTTCAAAACAAGAAGCTAGTTATTCTTTGGGCTGAAGATAAGTTTCAGTTTGGAGGTTTATTGATGCCGCTGGTTGAGGCGTGATATGCTCCTCCCCAAGGATGGAGCAGAGGCTGTCGGATTAGTTTGGGACTTTCCGTGGAGGAATAGGACATTGGGAACTGTATTTGTGCGTAAGATCTATAATTTGGGGGTCTCCAAGGTCCTCAAACCGCTTTGAAAATCCTAGCTTTAATTTGCATGGGCTGGTCACGACTCTGGCATTGGAGCACGAAGGCGTTTGAGCTGGACTGAAAGGCAGCACCAAACCGTAGTCGGTGCTTGCAGTCCTGGAGCCCATCCCGCCAGACCAGCACTACAGCCCGTTGGGAGCGGTGAGGGGTTTATCAGGTACACACACGGGATGTGCTGGTCAGTAGAGTATCGAGCATTTGCTGGGGAGTGAAAGTAACACAAATTCTGCTGGACGGATGGTCTCTTTCTTCTGTAAAACAATAGCCCTTACTTAAATTACAACTTTTCCAGATGGTATGAATAAGGCTGAGCACGATCAGGAAGCCTTTTGAGGAGCTCAGAGTTCAGGCATTTGCCATTTCTCAGGAAGGTTTGCATCATCCCTCTGTGCTCAGCTGGTGTAAAGGCACGAACTGCCACTTCTGGTCCCGGAGCATATCACAAAGATCAGCCTTCAGGACCACGGTTTATTGCAATTCTGGGTTTCTGAGAAAGAGGTTGTAAAATAGTAATCCTGATGTTAATTGGAAAATATATACATACACACGCATTGAGAGAAACAGTATATCAAAATAGGTTTTGCGTTAGACAACAAGACTTCAAAAAATAGAAAGTCTTTAAAGTCTTTCAACAGTTTCCTATTCCATGCCCCTGGCTGAACTCAGCCTATCCGCTCCCAGGGTGACACAATTTAGGTAATTCTCAAAAACCCAAGCTGTAGCTATCTTAAAAACCCATAGAGGCCGTCTCTTATTCCAAATACAAGCTAAAGAGCTTTTATCAATGTGGACCTCTGCTCTTTAAGGTACTTCAATTCTATGGAGCCTTTCACGACAGCTGTTCTGGCACTTCATTTGGCCGAAGCTGTTCCCTGCTGCCGTAGCGCCTGCACCAGACGCACGGGCCTTTGTCCCCAGGGCTGTGCTGGTACACGTGCCGTTGTTGGTGATACGGGTTAGAGCTGCAGTTTTTCAAGTTTCTGCAGATATCGGACATGATCTGTTATTTGTCAGAGGAGAAAAATTATTTCTCATATAGTGTGTTTGATAGACTTCCTTTAGAGAAGTACGGGAGAAAATTAGGTGTGACGAACTCCTTGCTTTGTCGAAGTAATTCTTCATACTCTAATTGTATTGTTTTCTGTACAACAACAGGGGAGTTATAAGTTATTGTGACTGAGTTCAATCATGCCTGAGTTGTTATTAGTTCTTCTACTTAATGATGTTGAAACCAAAGCTAATACCAAGAAAGCAGCTGTATTCAGTAGAGCAAAAGATACATTTTCTTCCACCTAATATTATTACTTCTGTTCTCTTCTAAAAAGAAGGTTGTCATAAGGCTTTCCAGTGAAGGAATTAGGGAACTCTTCAGTGCACTTGTATTTCTGGGTCAACGCAGAGGAGAAGACAATAAAGCCCCAAGAATGGTATCAGACCTGCTCTGGGCCGGGTCCCCAGAAGGGCAGCTGAGTGAGCCCTTCCCAGCGGCTGCATCCCCCTATTTTGGGACATAAAAAAAACCATACCGAGAGCTTTCGGTGAGGGGAGACAAGCCAGAGCCTTTTGGAACAAATCCCTTTGTGCCAGTCCAGCTGCTGTGTAGTACGAGGGGCTGGGAAGCAGAGATTTAGCAGCGTGTTTGGTGCTGTCTCCTCTCCTTCTCCGTGGACGGCTGGCTGTGCTCCGTGCCGGGGGTCTCCCTGGCGGCTCCCCTGGGCTCGCAGGAGCACAGGGAGACTGAGACGCCCATCCCCTGCCTGGGATGGGGCGGGGGGCCAGCTGCACCCCCTGGCTCTGCTCCCATGGTCTGTCGGGGGCTTTTCCCAGGACACTGTTTGCCTTGACAAATATTTTGCAGTGTTGCCACAAGGACCCAGGGAGACTGCCCAAAGCCGTATGGAAACCTAAAAAAATGAAGGGTGCTGTAGCCCGTGCTGCGCCCCTGCCCACCGCTGTGACGCGGGGCTGAGGGGGGGGCTCCCACCGGTTGGTGCCATGCTGACTCCCTTTCCCCCAGCAGTGCCTGGCCCAGCCCCGTCCCCGGGCTAATGCAGCCCACCACGGCCAGGCGGAGATGGTCGTCCCCCTGCCAATGCTGCCACCGCACAGCGTGTCTGCAGCCGAACGCACAAGATCCTCACACAGGGTCTGGCAGACCCTGGGAGGAGGGAGCTCCACCACGGGCATCGCCAGAGGTTGCTTTGTCTGCAGGGCAGGTCACCGCAGGCTTTATATTTCCATTACGACCTGGTGCTCTCTTCTCCTGCCTTGCCTGTACAAAAGAGAGAGGGCAGGAGCAGTGATTTTCACTGTGCCGGCAGCTCTGCTGGCAGCCGGGCACGTTGCAGAGCCCTGACGCGGAGCCTGGTGGGAGCAGCGGGGAGGTGAGACACGGCCTGGGCTGGAGGGGCTCAGGGTGCTGCAGGAGGCGGCCAGCCATACCCAGGAGCGGGACAAGGCTGTCCCCCACTCAGCCAGGTCACTGCCTCCTTTCCAGCAGCAATCGTGTTGCTGAACTGCTCCCGGGGCTCTCGCTGAGCGGGGCAGGGCTCTGCCGTGGCTGGATGAGCAAGTGTGGAGAGATGCTCCCCCCGGGCTGAGCCCGCGCTGCTCCTGCTCATCTGGGCACAGCACCCAGTACTGCTGACCTGCCCAGCTCTCCCTGCAAGAGCATGGGGGTCCAGACCTTTGAACATATTTTTTAGGGACTGTAGTGATTTGGCTCCTTATGCCTTGAGATTTCCCCACCTTTTTAGTCTTGCAGTCACCACCAGAGACTTGTGTTGGCTCAAGCCTCCTTCCAAGACATCCATTCCCCGCCTGTACGTATCAGCCGCCCATAACCCGGCCTCTGCTGGGCTTGTGTCTGAGCACACAGCTCTGCTGAGCCCTGCTTGGAGATGAAACATCTTGTGTTGACTCGTTTCTGACCCGGGCGACCTTCCAGAACAGACAGTTGCATGCGAGTTACACTGGACTGTGAGAAAGCAGCACAGACATGTTTTTTCCTAAATATAAGGGACAGAGCCATGGGTAGTATTTACTACCCTGCACCGTATGCAAGAGCTCAAATACGGCTGCTTCTCGGCTTGGCCTGGACTCTGTGAAGAGCAAGTGATGGCTGCCTGGGCTGAGTGTCCTCCTGGCTGCAGAACGAAGCAGGGTTTGGTGTGTACCTAGCTGGAAGCCTGGAGATGCCCTTCATTTGCTTTAAGGAGAGGTTCAGGGGCAGCAGGGCAGCGTGATGAACGTCAGCCAGTGCTCTGCCATGCGCAGCCCCATCCCTTGTAACGTGGGCAGGTGGTAGCGGACTGTAGTGGCATTTGGAGAAGGAACTAGAATGTTGTCTGCACCAAAACATGCTAACTAGAACAAAACCTCACCACTTCTAAGTGCTGGGAGAAGGACAAATGGCATTCACTGGTGGCACGGCAGAGCTATAGTGCATTCATACTGAACCGGACCAGGTGGCACCTGCCTGTTGTCCTCTCCCCAGCACTGACCAGATGCAGAGGCGTGGGGACTCGGAGCTTACAGAAGCACACCTGTATGCAAACAACATATATGACAATACTACTCCAATTAAAAAGTATTTAAGATGTGAGGATACGGGCATCAGTGACCCTGAAAAGGTCTGCAAAGGGGAAGATGATACATTGCTCCATGTATGACAGGATGGCCAAAACACTAACGTGGCGTGTGTGCACAAACTCCAGGTGACTTTAAGGAGCTGCAGAAGGTTGATTACTTTTCTGACAACAGCTGTTGCCATTGCTCCTGTGCTGCTGTTCTTAGCCCAAGCATCGCAATTCAAAAAAGAAATTGGTAAAGTGGATAATGCTCTTACTGGAGACCACGTAGGAGATCCAGCTACTGGATTCCTGCTGTTCCTTCTGACTCGTGGTCTCCAGCAGTGACAGAGGGGAGCAGCTGCTGCTCCTGCAGAGCCGGGCCGCTGACAGAGGGAGGCTGAAACTCCCAGAGCCTCAAAGAAAATTTTATTAAAGAAAGGAAAAGCAAAATGGTCACGTTCTCCTGGTGCTCTTTCAGGTTCTCTTTCCTCCTCTCATGCCAGCATCTACCCAGGCAAACCACCGCTGCGCTGCTGCCCAGATGGCTGCCAGCTGACCCACCGACTACGCGACTCGTGCTCGCTCACTGCAAGCCACACAGAAATGTACCGCTCTGTCTTTGTAAACAGGCTAAAAATACCGCGGTGCTGTTCCTCCGAGGCCCCGGGAGTTCAGAGAGGCTGGGAAGGAAGCCGGGGTCAGGCCGCCGCCGGGGAGCAGGCGCAAGCATCCCATGTGGGCACGGAGCCACGGGACGGGCCCCTCCGGCTCTGTAGAAACTGGGGCTGGCTAGAAGACACGGTGCTGGTGTCAGGCGAGTCAGTGGTGCCAGGACTCCATGGGTTAGTGGTAATTGTGCGCGAGTACGGGAGATGGGACCTGGAAAGCCCCAGAGCCCAGTGCGGCAGTGGGGAGCAGACTGGGGTGGTGGGACTGCTCACAAAGCTTAGCTTTGGCTCTGCTCCTCTTCTGAAGGGTAATTATTCTCTTTTCTGTATCACTGCATGCACTGGGTTCAGTGGTGCGGGTACCAGCATCCTGCAGAACACTGCCTTCTCCAGGCGGTGCCGCCCCCAGTCAACCAGGGGTGACACTTCTCTGAAGGGTGCCCTGAGCGAGGCTTGTGTCTCCATCTCCTCTGGCTTCTGGAGTCAGAAAAGACTGTTCTTCCAGACATCCTCTTGCATTTCTATTTTCTGTCCTTGTCACAACAGCGTACCTTGTTAAAAAGCATGTGGCTATCCTGACCACATCCCAGTCAGGGTAACCAGGACCCGAGGCTGGATGTCTCCCTCCACAAATGATCTGGAAGCGTGTTCCAACTAGAAACTTCATCAGAGTTATTTCAGTTTGCTGTATATGTCTGGCAGCCACAAGGACCTGAAACATTTTTGGATTTTCCTTCATTAGTGCATAACGTCGTTAACCTGGTATGATACTGTGTGGCACAGAGTTAATCAGTAATGAGCGCTGGTGCCCCGACAGGCATCTGTTGTGTGCTGTGAGCAGCTGAACACGGAGACCAGGGATCAGCTCTGGTCTCCCAGCAATAACGGCAGTGATCTCTGCTGTGTGCGCTGCCTGGTTTCTCCATCTCTCCACTGTACTTGTAAAATTAAATTTCCTCAGTGGCGATGGGAGCTCTCCCTGGGTCTGGGGGAACCACCTGGTGCCGGGCAGTTCAGTCTCAAACAGAGAGGGAAGAGGTCCAAAACTGAATGGTGGGCAATAAACACGTTAATGCCCAAATATGCTACTGGCATCCTCTAGTCTCTACCTGCCTCAAAACTCCAGGGAACCCCAAACAGCCCAGCGCTCAGGTGGGTTGGTGGGGAGGTGCGTGCACCCCACCTCGCCGGGAGCACCTGGGCCTGGCCACCTTCCCCACTGCCAAATAAATTCAAACCCTGATCAGCGGCCTCTTCCCAGCCAGAATGAATTCGATACAGAGATTGTTTTAAAGAAAATAACCTTTGCTGTGTAAGCGTTTCTGTGTAAAAGCACCAGATTTAGCATGCTTTTCCCATTGCCTCTGGCAAATTGAGAGCGGAGTGTGAGGGGCGGTGTCCGCATTATAGCACTGGGCAGCGTGCTCCGCACTGAGCTCACTCAGCTGGGCCACGCTCCAGTTTATCGAGGATTTCTCACTGTCGTAACTCTAGTGCTTCGCGTACCTCCGCGCGTTTCATTTGTCTCCGTCCTGCAGCTGATTTAAACTATATGTATCCTGCATTTATGTCCTGACAGTATTTCTTGCCGGGGCCCGTGCCACCCACACCTTTGGCACTGTCAAACTCAATCCCCGTTGCAAACTCTGATGTGAGACGGCAGCCGAAGGGGCTGCTGCTGAATACCGAGGGAAAGAGAGAGGAAACGGCATGTCAGAGCCCCGCCAAGATGCGAAGAGCGGCTGGAGGGAGCTGTGACCGAGCTGCTCTTTCCCAGGGAGGATTCTCCACCCCGTCCTGGGTGGGATCTCGGCGGTCCTGCTTAAAGCTGAGCAGACGGGGTTGGAGTTCAGTTGCCCCGGGCAGGACTTGCTCGCTTGCAGGGACACAGGAATAACTTCTGCACAGGACAGTGCTACGTTGGAGTTCACTCTCCCCATGGAAGGTAGGAGGAGGTTTATTTTCTTTCCTTGATTATTCTATGTCTTTAACGTTATTACCAGAAAACAGGGCGTGGGCTGTTTTGGAGGACGGAATGTCAAAGGTGTGGGTTTGGCTGTTCCCTCCTGGGATGTGCTGCTTCTGTTTGGGTTCGTTTCGACAGAAAACAGCAAGTTTTACAACGACAGGTTTTGTTTTGGATTTAGAAAAAAAAAAAAAAAAAAAGGAAAAGTTGCAGTTATTAGAAGTCATGAAATCTAATGCTTAAGCATCTGAAAGCCTCAGGCAGGGCATTCAATGGCAGAGCAAAGCCTGCTCTCGGAGCCGGCGGGTTTCGGCTGGGCAGAGGTTTCTCCTCTAGAGGGTAGCAGCAACCTGCGCCGGTGCGGCCGCTCCACCGCACGCACCGAGCGAGCCTCCCGCGGCAGCGGGGGGGGGGGTGTGGGGCGGGGGGGGGATGCACGTGGCCGTGAACATATGCACAGGAGCGGGGTTTGTTTCGTTAGACATCTCACGGGCCGTGAAATTCCACGGGCTGGCCCAGAAATGGAGGTTTTACTTCGTTAGATAAAAAAATGCTGTGTCTCGCAGCGGGTGTCAGCCCGGGGCAGCGGGAGGGGGGATCCGCGGGGGATCACCGGGTGCCCTGGTGCTCGCCACTGGGGTCTCGTCCCCTGCGCACCGGCAGGGCAGGGGGAGCTTTCCCGGAGCGAGGGGGTGGGCAGCGTGGGAGCCGGGAAAGCGGCTGCAGTGCCTCACGGTGGGGAAAGCATGTCGGCCCTTGGGAAAACATCACCGCCGGAGGGGAGGTCACCCTGAGCACTGATGCCTCTTCCTGAAAAGCAGCAGCAAAAGCGATCTGTTTACCGGGAGGAAAGAATCCAAGAAGGGGACCTTGGGGTGGGTGCCCTGAGCCCGCAGCCGTCGGGGGGCTGCTCCAGGCTTCAGCACGCAGCCATGCTCCCGGGTCCTCCCTGTCCTACCCAGAGCGGGAGGAGGTTTTTGGGTACGGGTTGAGCGCGTTTGCTGTCTCAGCTGGCTGGGCCCCTTGGTTGCTCTCCCGCCTCGCCCCTGCTGCAGCCAGGTACCTTCGGCAGGGCTGGAGCCCCTCGGCAGCACCCCCAGCCTGTGGGAGCTGGTGCCCCTGTGCTGGGGCAATCATTGCTCTGGCCACCAGCTGGGCCAGCTTCAGCTCCCGCCTTTGCCAAAGGCTTGCTTTGTAGTGCTGCAAAAATCCTACAGTAACTCTGACAGATCTCTAGGAGGGTATTAAGTGTCTACGTGTCAGATGGTGGCTTTTATTTTATTGCTCCGTGTAAAACATTTTGTATTCTCCGGGCAGGAGGTGGAAGTGTTGCAGTGAATGTTTTCAGAAAATGAATTAGTGTCGTGTCGTCCCTTCCCAGTGATGCTCCCCTGACAGACGGCTGCCAGGGCCCTGGCTGCCCAGCCTCGCTGGCAGCTCTGCTCTCGCGTGGGCTTTGGGGACCATTTGCCAGGGCCACAACTGGGAATGACGCTGCATTTCTTGTCCTTTGCCTCTCTAGAAAATAAATCAAGCTGAGTTTTCAGCCCTCTGTTTGCTGATGCTCTCCGGCCAAGTTTTGAGTCAATTTATTTCTCATTGCTTTGCGTCACCCTGGCGATGTGCCGAGCACGAGAGCTGAGAAGAAACACAATGAGTTTGCTGCATTTGAGGCCAGGGCTGACCATCCATCCATTGGTACACGCGGGTCTTCTAGGCGGTGGAAAAGGTGTCTTTTTCAAGGTAGAAAATGACTTTTCTTTTGGAAATGAACAAATTGTTGACAAAAGCTTAAAGTCGTAAGAGGAGAATGGGTCACCATAAAAACATGATGCACTTGAGTGCCGATACAGCAAATGCGATGGGAAGCAACTCAGAGGGATGCTGGCGGGAGGGCAGGAGGGGCCGAGCCACTGGCCATGGGGAAGGACCCACCTTGCCCCATGGCTGCTGCCCCCCAGGGGCGCTGGGCAGGGAGAGGCCACTGTCTGTCTGCTGTCCTATGTGTTGCGTTCACTGGTGAGAGCTGCCAGTAGAGGTGTCCATCACGAAGCCCAAGCCTGAGGCGTCAGTAGGGCAGCCCAGATCCTGGCAGTACTCGTTTGGGGTGTGCGGCAGTGGGGAAACCTGCTGGGGTGCTGCAAAGGCCCCCCCAGGAATCGTGGGGCTGCTGGGGGCAGCGCTGCCGGTCGTGAGCACGGGTACCCCCGTCCCCAGTGCTCGTCCTGTGTCAGAGAGCTATTAAGAGACAGGGAGGTGGTTCTGGAAGCGTTTTCATGTGGATTGCTGTTCTTTTGGGTATAAATCTACCATTCCATCTTCTGAAGTCCACCGTTTAGGAACGCTTCCAGGGGTAGCACTGTCTGACACCTGCCAAAAACCTCGTGGTCTGGCAAGACCCGTGCAAGGGGGGGCTGAGCACGCACCCTGCCTGCAGGGTCCCTCCTCCGCCTCTTCCCCTTCCCCTGGCGCTCCTGGGAAAAGGCAGGACCTGAAGCTGCTGGAAGGCACGCTTGTGTGGGAAGGGAACTTGGCTTCCCTGGTGAATAGATAACATCAAATAAGTAGCTGTTTTATGCATTAAAACAAAGCTTTGTGAAAGGCAAAAGACAAAGGAAAGGCCCTGCTGACAGCTCGGTAGGTTTTTACTGTAGTAACTTCTGGCTCGTACTTTCAGCTGCTGGAGCCTGGGGACCACTTGTGGGTCTCGGCGGGGTTCAGCGACCATGAGCAGCTGAAGCAGGATTGTGCTGGCCACCCCGGTTTCAGCTTTCCGGGGCTGTGGTACTGCAGACCTTGCTGCTGCTTCCGTTGTCTTCCAGAAATGGGTCCGGAGTGTGGTGTTTTGGGGGGGATAGAGGTTTGTGGCGGGTGGCAGAGGGTGGCTGTGCGAAGAGGCTGGTGCTCGTGGGCTGCTCAGCAGCTTCCCGCTTTCCTTCCCAGCTCCCGACTCTCACACAAGAAGGAGGATCCTCTTGAAATTTGACCTTTTTTCTCAGTTTCACTCCTTGTATTTGGTAGTTGTTCCTCCTTCCTTTCACAAGGCAGCACAGCAATCAGATGGTGTCCCTGACTCGTGCTGCACAGCCTTGCATGATGGGGCCTTTCTATTTGTTAGGCAAAGCCTATTGATTTAATTTCTGTATCATTATTCAAGCTAATATTGAATATGTCACTGATGATGGTGCATGAAATCGAACAGAGTCTGAAAAAAAAGGGTGAAATATTAAATAAACCCTTGCCAAAGGAGGGGAAGGAGGTGGTGAATGTGCTGGGCTGCTGCTCCACCTCTCCGGCTGCGCGCAGGCTGTTAGTGCCTTCGGCTTCTGGGAGATGTTGGCACGGCCGCCTGAGCTGGTCAAACACCAGCACTGGTTGCTGCTGGGGGACACGGATGGGAAGCCGTGTCAAATAGCGAATGGCTGAACTCCTGCCCAACCTCAGTTTGCTCCTGTGGTGGGGTGCAGCTGCCGCCGTGCCTCTGGAGGTGGTGCCGGGTCACTTGGTGGCTACCTAGGACGGGAGGAGGATGGGACTAGGATGAGACTAGGATGGGACTTTCCCACCTCGTGCAAGGAAGATGAGAGCTGTCTGCCGAGGGGGACATACCGTCCCTTTCTCCAGCACACCTTGGCCTAAGCAGAAATAGCCATTACGCTTGACATTACACACAAATATATAATTACGCATAAAGATGGGTGTGAAGAGTGCGTAATAAATGCAGACACACCTGTGGCTGCTTGTCCGGAGACTGTGGGAAAGCCTGTCCAGGATCGCTTTCTCTAGGCTCTGGGGGTAACCTGCCACTAGATGTCACAGCGTGCCTGGGTTTGTGGCTGGGGACCGGGCGTGCCACCAGCCCGGGGACCCCCCCAGCCCACCCAGAGCCGGGGAGAAGCTGTTCCCTAAAGTCCCTCTGAAGCAAATAAACAGCATCCTTATGTCCGTTCTGTTCTCTGAGAGCATTTTGGAAACATTCCATTTCACCTGTCATTGAGCAAAGTCAGCGAGACCAGCAGGTGAATAAAGAGGTTCACCAGCTGCCAGCCCCCAGGGGAGACCCCCAGGGGACGCCTTGCCCCCCAGCAGGTGTCCCGTGTCCCTTCTCCCACTGCCGCAAATGTCAAACTCTCATTAGCTTCAGTTAATTTAGCAGGAGCGCGCCATATGCGTTTCAAAAGCTCTTCCTCTGAGGGGGCCAGGTTTTGCCAGGGGTCCCGTTCCCACCAGCGCGAGGGGCCGGGGCGGGCGCAGCTGTCTGGTGCCGACCTCTGCATAAACCATGTCCAACAGCTATTTATAGGCACACGGGAAACCGCGCTGGACCCTGCGCTTCCTCTCTCATCTGAGCTGAATCTTTAATCAGCTCGGCAGCGCCGGGAACGTTCCGGCGCTTTTTCATTCTGTGTGCTTTTTCATTGAACATTGCGCTGAGCAGCGGTAGGATATGTACGTGGTCGGGTTTGGGCAGGCTGGTCATGAGATAGGCAAGTCATCTTCTAAACTCGTTACAGTTTTATAAAAAAACGGGTATATTGTTAAAAGGCTAGGAGTAGCTTAGAGCATGGTGCGTTTGCTCAATAAATAAACGAAGGACAGCATTTAAAACCTGCCGGTGGAAGGTACCACCATTCGATGGTGGTTCCTCAGTGAAGTGTAGCTGTCGAAGTGATGATGGCATCACTCTGCTGCATTCATCCACCATCAAAAATGAGCATGTTTTTGACAATCTCAAACGGAGCAAATGACACATCCAGGTGTTACCTGGGGTGGACGGTGGGGTTCTTTCCTCGTGTTCAGCAGCATCGCTGATCTCGAGACCAGGGTCTGCCCAGCCCGAGTGGGGATCTCGCACTCTGAACGCTGGCCTTCAACCTGGAGAGCAGGTCCCTGGGCAGGATGCTGCTCCCCCCTTGCGTATGGGGACTTTGGGCAGACACGGGCACGCTGCGAGGGGAGGCAGGACTCGTGCACCGGGAGCATGGGGAAGGGAGCCGCTTCCCACCCCCCTGGATCGCAGCGTGCCTGTGCCCTCGGTCTCCTCCCATCAGGACAGATCTGGGGACCTTCACACACAGTGGAGCGCTTACTAGCCTAGGTGCCCCAGAGCCTGTGGGGAGCGACCTACGGCAGTGTGTGCCTATGAGCAGTAGACCTCTATTTCCAAGCAGCAGCTGCACAGCGCCCCCAGCTCACACACTTTCCTGCCACAGGAGGTGCCCGACAAGTCACCTTGAAAGACCGAGAGCCCACTCCCAGGCTGGCCGCGGGGAGCAGTTCCCCGTCAGACACCACTGCTGAAGAGGGAAAAGGCAAAGCAATATCTTTATAACTCACACCTTTTTTCAAGTGTGTGTATGTATGTATCTAATCCTTTTCTCCTCCCCATCTCCAGAAAACCCGACGGTTCCCTTGCTGGCTCTCCCTGCTACGTCAGCATGGGAAGATGTGTAAAGGTTTGGGCGTAAGGGCATAAGGGTTTTTCAAAAGGGTCCATAATTTAATAAAAACATTCCTAAAAAGCCTGTGGTTTTCAAAAGTTTTCTACAAAGAAAACTCATTTTGAACCTCAGTGCCCTTCAATCCGTAGCAGACTCTCTCTTGCTGTCACCACTGAGGCCGTGGGCCCAATGCGTCTCATCAGACCAGCGTAGCGGAGGGCTCTATATGTTCAATATTTTATCTATATGTTCAATGCTTTAGCTGATTAGGCTACTACGTACAGAAGGTAGAGAGTGGTTTAAAGCAGCTGGAAGGAGAAATCGCAGGGATTTTCCTTGAACTGCTTCCAAACTGATAAGACATTAAACAAAGAAGAACTTGGGGAAATTTAAACTACAGCTTGTGACCTGAATGTCAGACATGGCGCTGCACACACACCGAGGTGCGTGTTCTCTCTGCAACAGACAAGATGGATGGGGTATAGCTGCAAACCGCTGGCTACCATTAATTTTCACCACATGAATCTCTCTGACCAATAACACGTTCTCATTTTGCTTTGCTTTGTCTGGGATTGCCTTTCTCCCCACCCCCCTCTCCCCATGGCACCAGTCCAGAATACGTACAGATCTTCTTTGGTCACAGCGTGCTGCTTTCTCCTTAGAGAGTGAGACTTGAGCCACCACATCATTCCGGTCACCTGCAATAACTAGCGGAGCAGAAGGTGCTTTGAGCACAGCAGGTTGCCCTTCCAGAGAAGGGTTTATTGGGTAGGGGCCACCCTTTGGTGCTGGGGGCCTCTGACTCCAGTTTCAGCTCCCTGTTCTGGTGGGGAGGAAGGATGGATGCTCGGGATACATACAGAGAGGAGAAAAGGCGAGATGCATGTCAACACCAGGAAAACCATCAAAAGCCGCTCCAGGCTGTCCCACCTGAGTGTCTTAAGGCTGAGCGATGTCCTTGCAGAGGAGGTGGTGGTAGTGCTTCTTCTGTGGCAGTTCCCAGGAGGAAATACCCCGGTGTGGTGACGACAGCATCCCTGTGGCGGGCGGGAGCACGCAGCGCCGGCTCCACGTGCTCCCCGGGGTGCGGGGCAGAGGTGGGAGCTGGGGAAGGCGCATCAGCCCCCGGGGCGACAATCCTGCTCCGGGCAGCCAACGCCGGGTGAGACCTCCTGCCCCAGCATCAGTCACTGCCAGAGCACGAGGAAGGAAGCCTTCTCCCGCGTGGAGATGCAGGTGGCGTTGTCTAACAGGTTTCCCTCTGTAGGATGGTGCTGGGACTTAGGACAACAACCCTTTGGGGGAAAACCCCCCTTCTACACTTAAAATTAACATAAATCTAATTTTCTGTAGTTATCACTGATCTCAGAATAATTCTGCAGCCTGAAAAAACTGCTGCAAGGCCCTCACACAACTATGTTTAATGGATACCAGCGTATGTATTAAACTTGGTTTCCAGACACATTAGGGCTTCTCAAGGAGAAGTGCAGATAAGGCGCGGGCCGGGAGGCAGCTGGCCCAAGAGCTCCGCAGGAGGAATGTGTGGGCACAGAGACATGCAGGGCCCTGAGTTCCCTTTCACTTGGTTTTCGGGTATTTTTTTCACTCTTGTGCTGTTCTGTCGCCCTCAGAGGTATCAGCATTTGATTTGCAGCAGTGAAAGAGCTGAATCCTGAGCCTGGCAATTAAAGCTCGCCCAGGTATGTGGAACAGCAGCGTGTTAGCACGGCTCCGGGGCAACTCCTGGGAGGGGAAGAGCTGGCACGGGGGCTGCGAGGCGGGTTCCTCGCTGTGCCAGCGGCTCGCCCGGAGCAGTCATCCGCCCAGCCAGAAGGTTTGGCAGAGGCTTTAGCGTTGCTTTGCTCCTTTCCCAAGTGAATACGCCTTTCCTATGTGAATACTCCTGGAAGGGAAGTGTATTTGCTTCTCCCCCTCTTGAAGTCAGAACCTGACTTTTTCCCATGTATCCCACTCCCGTGTCGGCTGGATTCATACGAACTCGCGCTGGTTTCCCTGTGGCTGGGCGCAGTGCCCCTGGAGCTGTGATCTGCTGCTGCCAGGAGAGCCTGCACTCTCTAGCTGTAAGGAAGCCGCCTCTTCAGTTTGCCTCTAGGCTGCACCTTCAGAGCTGCCCGACTCCGTAACACATTAATGCAGCCTCTTAGGGAGTTTGCCCAATCTAAATCCCCTGGCACACGGTGTCTGTCGAGGGCAGCACTGCCCTTCCTGGGAAAGGTGCTGGAGCCCGGCGGTGGGCAGTGCCCCTGGTCCCCCCCCCGGTGCCCCACATGTCCCCGTGGGTCCTGCAGCCTGGCTGGGGCTGGGCTCAGCGCGTGCACAGCAAACAGGGCTTCAGTGCCTGCAGCACCCATCGTCTCAACGGCACAGGTCAGGCTCCTGGGGTGCAGAGCTTGTCCATCGCAGGGAAAGTGAAATCCCCCCCTGGGGCCTTTTCTGGCTGGTGGGGAATGTGACGGCTCTGCTTCAGGGGACGTATCTTTCCAGATGAGGAGGCAGTGACGATGCCCCAGAGCCAGCAGGTCTCCAGGCGGAAACCACCCCCAAAACCATTCTGTGCCCAGTGGAAGTGCGCAGGAGAGGAGCTGCCTGATATCTACCCGAATTAAGTATCTGGCTCAACATCAGACCAGCTGAGTCAATGGGCATTTTTCGTTTGCTTTCAGAGCTGTGGGGTGGTTCCTCCATGACCTGCTGGGATCTGTCTGCACAGTCAGGCACGGCAGTGAGCTGGAAGGAGTGGGGCGTGCTGGGCATCAATAGGAAGGGCTTTGAGTGACATCCCCAGACTGCTCAACATTTCAAGATGAGCCCAGCACATCCTTAGCGCGCACAAGTAGGGCCCACGTGCCATCCCAAGGTATGGGATCCACCCCTCAGCTTGTCCCTGAGTCGCCGCAGCAGCTGGCACAGGAGCGAGTGTCTGTTGCCAGGAGAAGAGAGCACACGATGTCCAGGGAGGAGAGGTCAGGTCTCTTCCTGTTTAGATGTTTTCAAAAAAATGCGTGAGCATTCTAGTGGAGAAACGACTGAGGGAACCATCCAGATTAGGAAACAGGAAAGGCAGCACTAGCATAAAGAGAGTTTTGACAGCTGAAATGAGAGGCGAGTGGTTGTCAGGTAGGGCTGGTAAGCACGCGGCTGGGCCAGCAGCCAAGGGGCATGTTCTCACTGCCACCACAGGGACATACCTGCTCAGCAGGCGTTACCGCTCTCCTGTCAGCTTGGATGTCACCGGGAGCCAAGTCACTGGGTGCCTTTCATCTTGGGTTCTCCCCCAACAATAGCCAGTAAGTGCCAATAGTCAGTAAGATGTGTCCTTCAGGTGGGGGACTCCTAGTATTTCCAGCAGTGGAATCTGAAAACTATGACACTAAAACCGGAAGTTTTATGGATAATAAGTTAGAAGGAGGCTTTCTAGTGCCAGGTTACCTGTGTGTTGAAATTAGCTGTAGGCTGTAATGTAGGCTACATTAGGCTACATAGGCTGTAATGTCAGCCCTGCTCTTGGCTCTTTCTCCCCTTCAGCAAATCAGTGAGCCCCCCCAAGCCCCTCTCTAGCCGTATGTTAAGTTGATGTAATGCTGCTTTTAAGTCTGTGCAATTACTCCTGCATCTGATTGCAAGTAATGTGCCCTTAGGGCTATGATTCAGTTTTGCCCATTGATTTGCTGTGTGACCTTGTGCACCACATTAAATATACTTTTAATATTCAAAGGAATTGTGCTCATTTATGCTTATGATCATGCTATCCAAACTCCTGCTCTATATCCGACTTTCCAAGCAGAGTCTGCTTGTTATTTATTGTGAAATTTAAAGACAGAAGCTCGCCTCTTCTAAAGCACAAAAGAGATTTGGGAGCCTAAGTTCCACTCAAATTCACCTCAAGCGAGTTTCAATGGAGCTTGAAGAGTCTAAGAAATTTAGACGCTTCTGAAAATGTCACCCTAGCTGTACCTCCAGGGTCTGACATTCTCAGACACCTGAATTACTACGGCAAGTTCCCTCTGCTGATCCAACCTGATTGCTGCGGAGCTTGCAAAGCATTAAGCATGCACATACTTAATGGCTGCTAATGCTGGAGGGGGAGGACGCCTCCAAGTGAAAACTATAGTGCATTTAAATGTATTTTTCAAGGCTCATCTCAACCCCAAGCCGAGTAATAACAGCTTCCTCCAGCTCCTGCCGAGCCATTTTTGGAAGGACTGTCTGGCGTTGCTTGCTTTCTTATTTTAGTCACCTATGCGTTCTGCGCGTCGGGGAGGTGAGCTATTCAACCAGGGGTGGTGTCTGTTTGAAGAGAGGGCTTCTGGACGAGTGAGTGGCTAAGGGAGAGTGTGGGCAGAGCTTGTCCCATCACTAGGATTGGCCCCTGCCTGGGATGATAGACGGTTTTTGAGAGTGTGTTCTCTTGTGCACGTTTGTATAAGGAGCAACTGTGGCTTTCTTCAGCTTTGTTGGAAGATCGCTGTGAAATGACATGGACAAGAAGCAAACCTGATTCCTGAATATTTTAAGTACTTGTACTTTAGTTTTTTGTGTGCAAGTAAACGAGGCTTGGAAAAGCAGCCAGTATGGGTTTGACCCTGGGACCATTCTGGGAATAAGCAAACACAAATAGCCCTTTCCTAAAAACGTTCTTCGCAACCCCACCCTTCAGGAGCGATGGGCTCCGCAACCATGTAAGTCTGGACAGCGTTGGCAGCAGAGGGCTGGACTTTATCTGTTGTTCATGCCCAGCAGTTACTCTTATGGTACAAATAGCTCCCTGGAGCCGGGAGGTGAATTGCTGAGAAACCACGTACGACGTGGAGTGAGTGAGGATGGTGGAGCCTGACTGATTGGCACCCCAACCCAGTGCAAAGCCAGGGGCTGCGGGACAAGAGGTTGGAGCGGGACCTCAGTGGTGGCAGCAGGATTTCATCCCCACTCAGCGTTCCTCTCCGTACCTGTACTGCAAAGGATTTAAACTGCAAAATCTCTGCACTGCTGTCGATGCGTTAGTGTTGTGAGCGGGTGGTGTCGGCACATCTGTAAATAGGAGCTCTGCTGTGCGAGTTAGTTCTTTAAATCTGCGAAATGCTTCGTGCCCCTTGCCTGTGAAACAACACAGAAATAAGTTTAATGTGTCATTTCTACAAATACTCCAGCGTCCCCATAGCAAACCCTCAGACCAGTGAAATAGTTATACATCAGTGAGGACAAGGGCAGTGATAGACTTGAATTGTTAAAAAAGGAAAGCTACCAGACCTCAGCTGTGTTCTGATTATTTTCTTTGCATTTGCTTCCTTTTCATTGCTTTTTTTATACTGAGACATAAATAATGTTAAATTCCAGATCACCCATGGGTCTGAAATTTAGCTGTAACAAGGACTTCTGCCAACTTCTACGAAAGGATTTTGCTAACATGAAAGAAAAATAGCTCATACATAATAAACACTCCTCCTGACCCATGTTATCCTTTTGCATTTAAGGTCAAACATCTCTGAAAGGAGAAAAAAAAAAAAAGATAAAGGGGATGCAGAGAGTCAGCTGCAACAACAACCCAAACCTCTGCCTGAAGGTCCTCCCATCAGGGTTTTGATTTTCGGACTGTTCACAGCTGCCACTACATTTTTTACTTGGCCGGAATAACATAAATACTGGGGCTGGTAGTGCTTTCCTTTACACTGGTGTAAATCCAGGTTGGAGCTCAAACCTTGACTTGACCATGCACACACTTTATCCCTGGGATCTCAGCAGGACAGCATGTAGTATAAAATGAATCACGGGTGTAAATCTACGCGGGACTTCTGCCCAGTTCTGCGCATTTGACTTCAGGCGACCTCCGAGCAGTTCCTCTGGACTTTAGCTGGTGCAACACGGGCCAAATTTGGCTTCGTACATTCTGCTGTACCCACCATGGAGGTTCTAGCCAAGAGCAGCTATTTGGCAATTTTGGAATTCTTCCAGTTTTCTTTTTCTTAGTAATACTTCTCTCTGTCCTGCCAGAGAAAATAACTACAGGTTTCATAATCAGCTTATTCTGCCGCTGAACTGATTATGTATTTTAAATGGCTAAAGTAGATGTTGTTTTTGCAGATAATGAGTAGAATATTTATCTCCTCCTTATGTTAACTCCTTTCTCCAAGCCCATGCCCTCACGATTCAAGGAAGACTGGTGAATATTTAAGATGTGGTGGGACACATGCTGCAGACGAGGTATGATCACACAGGAGCCAATTTCAAATTCTACGGATGGTTAAGTGAAGATGCTAAAAAGGCACTTGAAAGAGGACTGGCTGGTTTAGAAGACTGGCAGCAGGAAAGAGCCTCTGGGCAGCCGGGAGCTGCTCTGAGGTCCTCGTGCTGGGTCAAAGCCTGGCCAGGCTGGGGAGGCCGGGCTGCCTTCTCCAGGGCCAGCATGTGCTACGCAAACCACGGCATGAAGCTGGCCGTGGGGGGCTGCTGTTGTGGCAGCCCACCAGGCTTTCTCCTAGGTGCAGTCAGAGGAAACATCAGTTTTCAGAGATTTTTCTGATCCAACACACTCGCTTTTGACCATTTTCTAGAGTTTGGGCAAGCCTGACTCTGCTTTTAAAAAATCATATCTTCACGCTGTTTTGATGCAAAAAAAGAAGTAAACAAAATAATAAAAGCTCTACTCTACATAGAAAACCATGAAGCGACTGGGCGCTGCAGTACAGCCCACTCATTCATGTATGCTGGCTCCACCTCGTGCCTAGAAAAATCCGTGTTATAAAGAGTGACTGCTCAAGTTTGCAGTGAATTAGGGGGAGGCTGTCCTCACATGAATCTATGGCGATCTTCATGAGGTGTGGCATGCCCTGATGCTGGTTCTCACACGGAGACATCTTTCTTTACATTTCCTACAGTTGGTGCTTACTGTATTGACCCTTTTAGACTCTGCGGCTGCTTAGCTGAGCTTTGAGGTTTAACAAGGGCCCTCGAGGAGCATGCAATGCCTGTCCCAGGAACCACCAGCCATGGTCTGAAGACTGTCACGACAGCAGTGGCTCCTGCTCTCCGCTCCTGAGAGCCAGGGTGAAAACTAGTTACTCCGACATGCCAGGTTGGTTGACACAATCCCATGTTGTCCTGAGTAGACCAAGAGCACAGCCCTCCATCCGGGAAGCTGAGACCCTTGGGTCCCCCGCTGGTCACTGCCCCAGCCGAAGGGGTGTTGGTGCCCTCCATAGTCCTCCAGCCCAGTTTCTCTGGGGCTTCCTCCACCCGCCCTCTGGTAAGGGGATCTGCTTCCTCAGAGGAGTGTGCCACCCTTTGATGCTCACCGCTGTGCTGGTGAAAGGGCTGAATTCCTCTTGTTTCTTGAAATAAACTTGCAAAACCCTTGACCTTCCTGAGCTGGAGGAATATGTTTACAGATGGTTTAATTCCATTTGTCTTCCTGAGCGCGTGAGAGAGACGCCAGTGTCATGAAGGGAAGCCGGGGAGCTGTGTGACCAGCACATTCCGAGATCAGAGGTAAGACACCAGTGATTCCCAGCCACTTTGTAATTCTCATTAATTTGCGGGGAGGCAAGAAAAGGAACTATTTAATGGAATCCCCTGTAATTTTTCCTTTATGTAAGGTTCATGACACAGCAGTATGCCAGAAAAAAAATATTTTTTTTGTATTATGTGATCTATACTTGCAGTGTCTTCCTTTTCACCGGTGCTTGCTTGTAGCATTCTAGCAAAGTATCAGGAGACCATTCTGCAGCAGCTCTTTTCTGGTGTTACACCAGCTCAACTCATCTTCCCGCTTGTGTAGTTGAAGTCAGGGTAGCCAGAAGAAACAAAGCTTATCAGAGGACAAAAGAGGCAAAGCATGAGGAGGGGAGGTTACTGGTACTCCTAAATCGAAGCGTATGGCTTTATGTAAAGGCCTGAGCAGCTGGAAGAAGCTCTTTAAGGCAGAAACCGTCTTTGCTCTGAGGCTGTAGCGCTAGGAGGTCTCGTGGGTGTCATCACCAGGTACTTGTAATAATGTCACCATTTCCAGGCCTCTTAGCCGGAGCAGCATGGCAGGAGAGGAATTGCTAAGGGTAGCTGACTGAGGATAATGGATAGTAGGATGAAATTGAGAGGAAAAACTTAATTGGAATTAACTAGCTGAGAAAAGCCTCTTGATCTGTCAGACAGTGAAATTGCCTCCCAAGAGCAATGGTATGGTCCCAACCACGTGGGCATTTAAAGCCAGTCTAATGTCTATGATTCCCTGAGTTAACCGGAGTATCTCAATAATTGGAACCGACACAAAGATTTATCTTCTTTGATTGACGAGCTTTCATAGAGGCTCATCTCTTTGTGGTACTGCACAGAGCTTTCAGGGCAGCTGTTTGCATTTAAACTGCCAGAAGCTGACAATACGTATCCATTTCAGCTCTTCAAATGTGTTCTTTGAAAAAACACTTAAATCACTGGACTAGACAGTACTAATCAGTCTGCAGGAAAATGGAGCATCCTTACCTGGGGCTCACTGCTATAAATCTCCCTGTGCCGACACTCAGTTATCATACAGCAGTAGAGGGCCATTTGGGTGCATTACTGCCAAATGCCCAATCAACCTGAAAAATTGGGCTGATTTTGGCCAAGGCAATAAAAGGAAAAGGTGTTTTGCCAAACGCATAAAAACAAGCGTGCGGTATTTCAGCAGAAGCTCCCATTTAGAATAGAGCAGGATTACTCACGCTAAAGTGATGGAAATGATAATCCCATGCTGATTTCTGAAAAGACAGTGCGCGGCAGCAAGCTGGCCCTAAAGGCTGAGGTTTGTAAGGAGGTTTTGCCTTCAGCATGGCCCCTTCACCTGCGGTGGGACCTCGTGCAATGGCAGTGTATCTCCTCTCTCGCTCTGCCTTCTCCGATTTAGCTTAGCTCTTCAGAGCAACACCTTCCCCCATGTGCTGCTCCTTTCTAGAGTGTGCGGACAGGACCTGGGGGACTGAGATGCCTCTTTTGCTCTGGTGAAGCACAGCGCTTTGGAAATCAGAATTTACGGAAACATTGACTCTCAAGCTGATTAGCGTATGAGATTTACAAGATACGCCTAAATGCGTTAGGTCGGAAGCGAAGAGAGGAATAAGCTCCTGCTACCAAATAAGAAATCCGCTTGGCATGTTTGCTAATTGCAGCATCTGGGCAAGCTTCAGGTGGTAGCTCGTGGCTGTTATTTCATGCTTGCAAGGTTGTAGGAGGACGGACTCACAGCCGGACTTCTCAGCTTAGGGGCACAGCCCCTCACAGCCTGTGGGCACACGTTGCTGCGGGGAAAAGTTACGCACCCTCACTCCACAGGGAGAGGAGCCAGGGCAGTGCTGCTGACTCCCGTCCAGTCACTTCACCTCTGGCTGTTTCCTCAGGTTTGCCCGTTTGCCAGCCCAAAGGGCAGCTTCACTGCCCGCCCTTCCAGTGTCTGCCCCACCTGGGAAAAGGGAGCTTTATGCTCTGAGGATTTCTCTCATGCTTCAAGCTGGCTGAAGTCTTGCTCTCCCGTCATCCCATGGGTAGATGTGCGTGTTCTCGCTCCTCAGTGGGCCCCTCCACGAGCCGTTGCTTGCAAGCTGACACGGAAGGTGTGGAGGTGTGAGACATTTCTTCTACACCAGGATGTATATGTGTGTGCGAGAGAGATTGTTTTCTTGCTCGCTCTCACCATCGCTTCTTGGCCTTGCATGGTGAGAAAAAGGAAGCAAGAGAGCAAAGCAGATGGGAAAACAGGAGGACTTTTCCCCAGGGGACATGGCCACAGCCCCTGGTGGGAGCCCGCAGCCCAGAAGGAACATGGGCACTAAGGGGGGGTTGCAGATTCGGGAGGTGAGGCGGATTTGGGGGTTGGAGGTTCGGAGTTGGAACTAGATAATCTTTAAGGTCCCTTCCAACCCAAACCATTGTATGATTCTATGGATATGTCAGAGCCCGGCAGAGCAGCAGCTGGATATTCCTTATTACACTCCTCTCTTAATTTCTTTCTTTCTTTCTACTGTTTGTAAAATCTTCTCAGTAGACCGTACGTTCTGCTGAGCCTGACTGTCTCTGCATGTGGGCTCTTGGGTTATCAAGTAAATCCTTTTCTCAGAAGAAAACAAGCCTTCAGTCCAGAATACCCCCATTGAACCAGCTGGGCGCGCATTGGCCAGGGTCAGCCCTTTAGTGGAGAGACATGGACCAAATCCAACCACTGGTGGCCACCCAAGCATCCCAGGAGAACATCATGCTGGAAGAAGGCCCTGCTGCGGGTTCAAACACACCGCAGCAGGAGCAGCCCCTGTATTTGCTCTCCTCTTGGCTCAGCAGGGCTTTGCTTCTGCCCCGCCATTCCCAGGCTGGTTTTCCCACACCTGCTCTCCTTCAAAAAGTCCTTGAAGAGCGCTGGCCTGAAACTGCCAACTCGTGTTACAAATCCTGCTGCTTTCCATGTTGTGCAAGAGTGCAAATAAATAAATATTGGTTGTAAAATGATGCAGTCTTTATGAAATGCAGCTAGACTGCTTGGCATTTAATAGCTTCAGCCCTGAATTACACGTCTGGACTAGACACGGTGCAGAGATGAATTTCCTTTAATTTGTTCCAGAGTAACTCACCATTTAATTTCACTAAGCAGTTCCTTGTTCTCCTATTCTGGAATGATGGATTGTGAAATGCACTCCTTTAAATTAATCCAGACGCTTGATTTCTGTCAGCAGCGTAATCTTTCTCGGTGGTATGCTAAGTATGCTTTTAAAAGGTATGGTGAATATGAACGCTATGCACTTGGTTCATGATTTAAGTGTTTACACTTTCCAAACATCTCAGAAAAAAACAAATATGGCTTAGCGGCATTTTTTGTAACCTTTCAGAAGTGGTCATTCAAATAACATCAAAAGGACTTAAATGGATTTCCAAATGTGACAGTACAAGTGAGGGCACCTCCCCTCTCATCAGAGAACCATCAATTTGAAATGGGGCTGAGCAAAGCTTATAATATTTCTGATTGCAGAGCTTCCATAGATCATCCCGAAAACTTTCTATTGGAGCCATTAATGGTAAAATATTTCATGTGAGAGCTGTCACTGCTTATGCTGGCTTGATGTTGCAAGGGAGCGGTGCCCATTTTTTTTTTTTTTTACTTTTGCTGGTTTTGCTTCTTAAAGATGAAGTGGGGCATTTCTGGAGAGGAGAAAAGAGGGAGTGTATGAGCGCTTTATGTTTCTATCCTGTCTCCTTTACAAGAACTGCAAAAAGTTATAGTGGAGTTGAGTAAGTGATATTGATGTAAACCATCCCATCAGGTCCTATCAGCCCAGATACTTCCTCACTCTGTGTTATCAGAGGTAAGGGCTATCTGAATACCGCAGCTGGAAACTTCACAGCATTCCCTGGATCCAGCTGGAACCTGACAGCAATAGTTATTCTTAAACGTGGGAAGACAAGACAAATCCTCCTGTCACTGAAATATGTGGCAGTGCTTTTTAAGCAAAGGTAAATATCCCTAAACTTTTAGAAACACACGGAGTGCAGTACGCACTTGCCTGCCCGTTCATTCTTGTGAGGTTTATTTTACACCTACAAAAAGTGGCACGTCCCTGGCTGAAATCTGGGTTCCTACTTTGTCTATAGGGGGAAGGTGTTGGAAAGGGCATTTGGAATCATAAGGCTTGAATCCTTTTATTTCACTGCCAGTGGTAGACATAGAGATGATACCTTCTCTGCAAAACATCTTACTGAGAAATATGTAAAAGACTTGTATTATCCAAAATACTAGGCGAAGGTGTTTTGCAGAAAGCGAGAAACTTAGCTCTTCTGAAGGGCACAACTTATAAGGTTCTTGCCTGGGCTGACATCCTGGTATTGACAGGATAACGGACTTTTTTCTTGATCCTTCTAAAGCCTTTTATGTATGGAATGCATACTTGACTTGTTGCCTTGCCGAGGTAGCTAACGGGTACCTTATACCTTCCAAATGTAACTCTGCACCAGCCCATGACATTTAGCTCAAGTAATTTTGTGGATATTTGGCAAGCAGAGGAAATGGCATGTGTATTTTCTACTATTCTAACCCCGCCACCTTTATCTGCCTCATTGCTTAAAAAAGAAGGTGAAGAATTGAAGTCTGCTTCATACGTCTTGCCAGCCCTCTCTCAGGACAATGCATACTCTTGTGACCTGCCAACTCCACGTCCTATAATAGCCTACACAGCCCAGCCATCTAAGGAAAAACTGTTTGGCTCCATAAGCTGGGAGTTGTGCTGTGCCTGGACACAAACAAGTACGTACGCACCTCCCATCCTCCGTAGGCTGGCACCAAGCTTCACCTCAGCCCCAGGCAAGGACTGGGCACTGCTGAAATCTGAAGTCAGCTAAAGCAAAGCGAGGTCTTTTGCTCTGAAGTGCTTTTATCAATGGGTTTTAGTGGTTTGGGTGGTCTAGTGTCAGTATTTCTTATTTGAACAGCTTAGCAGCAAGCTGCTTCAAATTCGAAATGTGTGAAATACTCTTGAGTTTTGAAAGTCTGTTATAGCAAAGTAGTTCAATAACCAGCCCAAAGGCTTTAAGGTCTTAAAAACCAAGCTTTACTGGCCTTGCTGTGTTTCCAAAACAGAAACTGGTTTACAGTAGTGCCTGGATAGTGGGTGCTTTTTACATCCATCACCTGGTGTCAGAGACGTTGTTGTTATGGAGATGTTAGGGAAGATACAGCCATGTTTCTTAAATGAATTTTAAAATAGGATTAAAATCCAACTGGATTTGTCTTCACTTCATGCTGCGCAGTTAGTCCTCAGACCTCGGCTTACAGCCTCTCCTAGATTGGCAAAGGTTTGGATGGATGGCCAGGTTAGCCAGGATGGGTGTTTTCATCTCCTCTAGGAGAGGAGCTGGGAGGGGCGGCAGAACCTGACAGAGATCCCAGAACCAAGACCGGGTGTTGATATCTTCACTAGTGACTTGGGGTCCTTTGTTATCTCCTAGAAGGCAAATCCCGACTAAACCACAATTAAGGCTTGGTTGTGCTCAGACGGTTGTGCTGGGAGTACCTAGCTTGTCTCCCAAAGGGCTTTTTGCCGGGGTGCTGCGAGCCTCCGAGAAGCTGGCCAGGGGCTCTGCCCACGCCGGTGCGAGTCGCAGGCCACGCGGTGAGCGGCCGCGGTGCTCTGCTCGCGCTGGGCCAACCAGCTCGGGCACTCTCGACGTTTCTGGATGTCTTCTAAACATGTAACGCTGACAGAAATGTTGTTTAAATATTTGTGAGTTATTTAAAAATAGTGCGTCAAATAAGCAGCCTTGTGACGCCCGACAGATATCTGGCTCAGGCAAGTGCTTCGGAGAAGAAGGAAGAGGTCAGCACGAGTTATGTACACAACTTAAACTCTGACGAGAGACACGCTGGGTCCATAAAACACGGAGCAAAACGAGTCGTCCCCTTCCCTGTTGGAAAGCCCCCGCCGAGGGAGCTGGGTGGCGCTGAGCAAGCGCAGCTGGCCCACAGCCCGGCCGGCCGGAGGGATGCTCGGCCACCCCCTGGCCGGTGCACGGCGGGGGCGGGAGGCGGCTGCCCGGGGTCTCCTGGTGCCTGGTAGGTGGGGGAGCGTGGGGACAGCGGGGACGCGGGGGACAGGAAAACTCTGCCGGGGCTGCCAGGCGTCCCTGCCCCGGTTGTCAGCTATTTGCCCCTTCGCGGTGCCCATCTGCAGTGTTAGAAAACTGACTTTTAGGAAGCTCAAGGGGATGAATTTGCAATCCAAGGCCTTCCAGCAGTTTCTTCTCGGCATTGTTAGACAGAGCGATTTAGGTCAGGACAGGTGGGCGCTGGACTGAGGGGAAATGGGATTCCTGTCACAGGTGTGAGAGCTGGACATTCTCTATTAATTATATTAAATATTTATTTTATGAGCTTTGAAATATTCATAAAATGTTATAAAAGCTGCTGTCCTATGTGAAGTGTATTCTCTTCTTTCAGTAAACGATTGCCATGTAGAGATTAAAACGAGCTACGAGGCATTGCTCAGATACATTATAGTCCGTTAAAGAGGCTGAGCCTACTGTCACATTTGAATCCAGTTTTATATTGCTTTAAGTCGATTTGACACCCATTCCAGACCTAATGTAAAAATGAAATCTGTGATTAGAGCACCACTGTCGTCTTTCCAAGGTCGTCCCACTTTCTAAAGGAAATTATTTTTGAAACATTCAGAATATTGACCTGTTTCTTGGCCCTTGTCGCAATCCACATAATGGCTGCGACGGGAGAGCCTCTGTAGTTACCTGTCTAGACAGTACAGTTTGTCCATTTGGAAAACAGGTTTAAAAGTTAGTACTGCAATATTACACTTTGCCTTTCTGATTCGTGGTCTCTTCCCGCGCCCCCCCCCCCCCCCGCCCGGCATTGGTTGCTTTATTCCTTTTCCCTTCGACATCTCATTTAAAGTGCCAAAGTGAAAAACTAAAATGAGTCTCAGCTTCTCTGAGGTCCTGATACAAGCTGTTCTGCTTCTCAGATGAAAATGCTACGTCTACTGATGGGATTTTTCGAGGCTATTTATTGAAGTCTTTTGGCTATTATTTCTCCCAAATTGCATTTTCAGGAGTTTACTGTAGGCCTAACATTAGTAATTCAAATGAAAAGTTGAAGTATATGTCACAGAAAAGAGTGCACAGAAAAAAAAAAAAAAACCACAGAAAAAGAATTGTGGTGTTTTCTAGAAAGTTCTCAAAGATTTCAAAGAATTATCTGTTGATGATAAATTTGAGTTGGGAAAACAGCAAATGAAATAAATTATATCATAAAATCAGTCCATAAGCTAGAATGATAGATTTGGCTCAAATTAATGTCCGCACTTTTTTCCTTCTCTCTTGTTGACACATTCTTGGAAATAGATTTGTAAACACTCATCAAATATCTTTGGAAATAGTTTCAGCCTATGAGGGGAATGCAAACTGCTCAAAGTTACTGTGATACTAGTTGTTCATACCGAACAGCAGATTTTCTAGTCGTATGTAACATCTATTGGTTCCCAGTTATTCATCTGAGCAAAATTATGGTTTCACAAATGCTTGCCAATAATGAAACGAGGACGTGCATGTGGACAAACCAAACTATTGTGGAGAATTCAAGTAAGTATTTGCTAAATAGGTTTAATCAGTATTCTATCAAAACCTCATTACTTTTGAGATTTTACTATTCTAATCAGCAATTTCACCAATAGATTATAGAGATTTCCAAAGTTTACATATTCTAGTGCGTCTTATTCATTTCAGCTGTTGTACCTAGCTCTCTTGGCATAAAACACTACGTGTTCTTTTGCATCACAGTGCTCACCTTGATGGCAATGCCACATAGATGGTAAAAACGCTGGACCACCAGTTCCCAAATACTGAAATTCAGATGTCTTTAATTCTGTGACTTTTTTTTTTAGCTCAAAAGCAGGAAGTTCTTGGAAAAACTCACAAGCAAACCTTTTCTCAGGATATTTCCAACCAAGCAGATCTGACCGCAAGCACAGATAAGCTTGGGATAGTCTTTGATCTAGTATGGCACTTGCTTATCGCCGCTTCCTGAGCTGTTAAGACATACTGTCTTTTCCTGTGTAAAATCAATCTGCTAAAATTAGGAATACTGGCTTTGGCTGATTGGCAAAAAATTCACCTGTCCAGCTGCTTTGATTTGTGGCTGGAATGAGCATCCACTGGATCTTTGAGGAATCCTCTGTCCAGTGGCTTTGTTCAACAGCTTAGATACAATGAAGACAGGAAGAGAAACAAGCACAAGGGATATTCTGCTCTTCTGGTCAGGCTGGAAACCGCCGGGGTTTTTTATGCTGTTTTTCAAGAATGATGACTGAAAGGGGATCCAGAGTTTGGATACAGATCCTGTTCAACTTGGTTCACAGCAATATCACAGCAAGGTCTGAATGCCGGAGGGAAGGACCTGTCTCTCTGTCCATCTGTATGTTCCACCACCCACTTCACAAGGAATGGTGGCACACTGCAATGTCTTGAGGAGGTTTCATCTGTGACGCTGTTTCCCTGCGTACCAAGCCCAAAGCCTGGCGCAGTGGTGGTGCTGCATCCAAAGGGTTCGCATCCACGCAAAACCTCTGCGGCGTCGGTGTGGAGGCCCCTGGGAGGAGCCGGTGGGCGCATAGATTCCAGAATCACTTCAGAAAACATGGGACACGGCTGACTATGGACTGCATCTCAGATTTGAGACAAAGACGAGCTGTTTCTTTCCCTAACTCCTTCCTCCACGTAAAATTTAAATGTTGAGCAGTGGCAGCTGAGTCCTATATTGAACTCCATCTGGTTCACCAGGAGCTCTCTCAGTTAAGTACCATTTATACTGGAGTGTGTATATTAGGCGATCAAAGCGAATTTTATAATCTGTGCAGGAATGAGCACTTGCTGCTGGATTTTCTTCCCCTTCTTTTTTTCGGAAACTTGTGCCTGGTGGACTCAAATTCATAACCAGCACAACCAATTTTCAGAAGCAGTGGGTCACGCCAGGGAAATACAACAATCCCCACCTCCGTTCCGAACTGGCGTGCCCCAGTACCTGGCAAATCCCTCATCGCCACCTCCACGTCGGCGTCCCATCAGGCTCACCTGCCAGCAGCAGATGATGTATCCAAGGAGGCAGTCGGCAGTGGGCAGAGGGGCGGTGAAAGAAGGCTCTGTGAATCAAAGCTAATTACAGTCTGTTGACTTCTTATGTGGGAAGAGTTGAAAGAAGATAATTTTTCCATACAATTCCACACGTATTAAGTAGAGGAACTTCATATATTTCTTGACATTTTGTCTCCTCCCATGGGATCCTCTGGCTCTCCCCTTTTAAGTAACGTCTTTGGCAAGGACGGCCACTGTCCAAGGCAGGACACTGTGTTCAGTGCCTGAGCAGGACCTGGCACACATTGCCAAGGCTATGCCGTGGCTTGCTCTTTTGGGTTTGTTTCTCACATGAAATCCCTCTAGGGTTTCCTTCTAGGGAACATGTTATTGCTTCAAAGATTTACAAGGGAGAGCAGCAGATACCAGCCTGATTGCTTTGCTGGGGAAAGCATTTTGTGAAATAATACTGCTTTGAGCAAAAACCGGGCATTAATGACAGTAAATCTGTATGGGCCTATGTATAGTGCACGTGAAAAGAGTTGAGAGTCATCTATTCCCAAATATCTCAGGTCCAAATATAAAGAGATGTGATATAAAAGCTTTCTCAGAACCATTTCAGCAGTTTATTCATTTCCTTCTCTAGCTGGAGTGTAAATAAACCAAGCACAAGTATTCTTATGATTCTAGAAACGCACTTTAATAACAGAGATGGCAAAACCTTTCAGAGACGATACTTTACTGGGAGTAGAAAAAGTAAGAAATTACAAGCAACAACCATATTCTTTTCTGTAAGCTATGCAAAATAATTTTTTTTAAGCTTCAACAGCTAGAAGTTGGTGTTAATTTGAATTCAGTATGCTTTGAAATCAATTCCATTTATCCAAAACATTGACTAAATTTTGGTAGAAAGAACTGAAATTAAGGTTGCATCATCAGGTAGTTGAGGGCTTTCCATCCGCAGAGACTTCTGCCTGTGAGGACGGGTTTTGTGGAGCTGTGCTCCTCAAGTGTCCAGGTCAGTACTCTGCAGCGTTAATGCTTTTACGTGGAGACTTCAGAAGTGTTGGTGGCTCTGCCTTTAGTGTCACCTTTGCCTTTGTGATTGGCTCTTGAAATAGGAGAAAAAGATAAGGGATTGAGAAAATCAAAGCGTTTACTCTGCTCGTTTTTCTCGGTTGGCAGGGGGTCAGAGCTGCGATTTTGCTCTGGGTACCCTGTTCTCTGCACCACGCGGTTAAACTCCTCTGTGCACTGCTGCCAGGTGGGAGGGTTTGACACGGACATACATCCCTGGAGGGAAGACTCCTCAGGGAACTCCATGCGCCCACTACAAGCACATTTCTCCCAAGCTTTCTCAAGTTAAATGTTCTTGGTGTATCTACGAAACAAGATGTTACGTTCTTTGTTGCTACCTTCTCTCACCCACATTTTAGGAACTTCACTAGTTCTGGAAGAATTCTTCAATTTGTTTAGTCTAACCATAAAAGTTTCTTGAGAAAAGCCCTGGAATTCATTGTGATAGCATCGTGTTTTCCTCTTTAAAGAATGCTTGACTTTTAACAACAGAAGACAAAAGCTAAGTTCCAGCTTGAGATTTGACCTGCTGTAATGAGACGCAGATTGCACAATTTTAGTGGAAATGGGGGCATAGGGATTTAAGGGAGTGAAGATCAACCCAAGTCATGGTCACCTGCTGGACAAAGCAACACTCCATGCTGTTTTCCAGGATCAGCAGTTCCACAATATTTCCTTTCATAACAACGTGGAGTAGATGTGGTTATTGTAGCAGCAGGTAAACAGCCGTCTAAAAGGACCAACTTATTCTAAGGGCTACAGGAACAACAAAGATGATTTACCTTTCCCTTTAAAAAAAAAGAGTTTGTGTTTTATTCTGTCTTAGTTGAGGTATCTGATAATAGGAGGGGAATTCTCACGGGCTTTTATTTTGCACGGATTTCTAATAGAGGTAGGGGTACGTTTCCTACCGCTGTAGGTTGTTGTGACCTAATTGTTGAAGGCTGAGTTTAGAAAGGAAGAAATAAAAGTGACAAGTAATGGTTACCTGACCTTGTCCTGGACCAAAATCCATAGCAGGAGTATCCCTAGATTCCAGGTCTGTGTTTCCTAGGTGAGCTTGGAAATGCGAGAGCTTTATCTGCTGCAGGTTTCACTGGAAGGTCCCGGTGAAAGCAGCCAAGCAAAGTTCATTGGGAGATGGAGAAAATGCTATGAAAACTATTTAAAATATGTGAATCATGTTTTAAGATTCTGATGGTGAATACTGAAAAAAAAACCCCACTCAGGTCTGAGCGGTTTTGAATGACAACAGCCCGAACAAGCCATGGGGATGTGTTTGCTATAATCCAACAGCTTTTTGACTGACTTGGAGCCACACCATTTTATCTTGCTTTTCGGGGGGAAAAAAAAAATCTACTGTCAATTTCAGGGGGCCATTGCATGTGCTTGTTTTCTCATATTTCTGTTCTCACGCAGACAGCAAGGCCAGAATGATAACTAGATGCTACTTTTCTAATACGATGGGTTAATGTTTTGTCTTCGTCTCAACAACACTTTAGTGTAGCCAAAAAATCTGGCTTTAACAATATTGTTCCCCTCTTTTTAAGCAAGGTTAAAGACTTTATTCAGCTTACTCTTGTCACAGGAGAAGAAAAATAGTCACGCAGTCCAGGTTTTCGCTCGTACATCTTTGCTCCCTGAACTACACATCCCAGCAGTTTGTCTAATCTGCCTTGCGTCATAGATGATAAAGTTTCCGTCTTCGTCCTTGGGAAAATACTCTTCAATCAATGGATTTCCTTGTCAGGAAGTTTTTGGGTTTGTTAACCTTTTTTTTTCCTAATTTTATCTGATTATTTCCCATTTCAAATCCTTTTCTATCAAGCTGATTAATTTTCTTCTTTATAACGGGCAATTCTTCCCCACTACCTTTAATATTCATCTCTTTTAACTCTGTCTTGATGTATTGCCTGTGTTTTGCTCTGCATTTTTCCTCCCAGTTGGTCTAACTCCTTAATTAATCATGCAGCTTTTCTCTGAACAACTTGTTTCCATAGAAATACCTTTCTTGATGCCTGCTAGTAGAGTCACAGCTGAAGTTATACTTTTTGATCTCCTGTGTTAACTCAAGATCCTCAGCAAGGAAAATGGAAAATGATTACTTTGGGATCTTACTAAGAGAAAGTCAGAAATGAAATTCCTCTCAGCCTTGATTCCTGAAAAGTGTTTGTTGCGGGCGGCAGTGCAAGGGGGCGGTGGGAAGAAAGGAGTGAGGTGATCTCTGGTGAATGGATTTGCATGGGAAATATTCCAGTGACACCAGAATGAAGATATGCAAGAAGCCTGGCTGTAATGCGAGGTGACTCCATTGCTTGGCACGGTGCCTGTCTGAAAGAACTTCAGTGACTTGGGGGGTTTGTGCAGTTTTGGTTAAGTACGAGTGAGGGATTTAGAAGTGGCAGGCTCATTTTTGAAAACGATGAATTTTGTTCATGCAGTATTTTTTGAAGTTGTTTTAAAGGACCGTCTCTGGGATTATCTTTCACCATGTTTGAGCAAGCTTGGTGTCTAAGGAAGGTGGGATGTAACGGGTTTGGAGATGCTGGGTACAGAATCCCTGACCTACAGCGGGCTGATGGCTGGGCTTTGGTGAAGCTGCATCAGCTTGTCATGCGACACATCAGAAAGGTTCAGGAGAGGCTTCGGTAAGGGTAAGTGGTTTCAGAAAAGAGGAAATCATGCACTGATGACCACTGGGGGAAGAGATCCCATTTTCCAGGCTTCGGTCCCAACAACGGCGTGTGAGCTTTGGGGCTGTAGTAATGTTGCCGGGTGGCCCTTGGTGAGCTGCGCAGCGGGAACAGAAAAGCCCAGGTGAGCAGGGAATGGATTTTCTTCTCATCTTTCCCTCTGGTGTGGGAACCTCCATCGGTAGCCCCACAAGTCTATGGCCAGGTTTGGCACACTGTGGAAATACCCAGATGCCTCTTCTGAAACTGAGACATCGTTATTCCAGACACCCCTGTGAAAACAGATATATCGTACTTCAGATATAGGTGCTGAGGGTCAGCTTCTGCAGGGTGTAAACTTACTGTCTGTGGGCTGGACGTCCTCTAGTCTGAGGCTGATGGAAGGATCCCCCAGGTTCATTGCAGTATGGGATGGATAAAATGATCAAGAGAGGGGAATGTGATTCCTCACTGAAAAGCCTTCAGAAATTCTTCACTTAATGCTGTGTCATCCTGAAGTTGTCCCCCCATAAGATCTTCTGTAGGCTTTTTCTTGATCAGTTACCCACTCAACACTAGGAAGCTTGCCATAAGTTTATTGTTAAAGTAACTTAACTACCTAAAAGAGAGAGAAAATGAGCATTTTAGGGCTATGAGGTGTCATCTCATGGCAAATGCCCAAAGGAAAATGAGAGTGAGGAAGAGAAACGGCGTGGTTTAGCTCAAGCATTTCTGTCATATGGAAGCAGTCTACTGATGTTATCCCCAGATTTAAATTACACGTTCTGCCTTCCCAACCCAAGCACATAGCTGAGAATTTAATCAGTGCAGGGTGTGTACGTTTTAGATTGCTTTGGGTGGGTCTGGCAAAAAAGGCATTTTCTTAGTTAATCACAGCTAGACCCCATATATCACACTGCCTTCATTTCATTTATATTGTATAGCCCAGTGCCGATATCAAACATCCTTTTTGTTGGGCTGCACAAATTGCCAGTTTAGGAAACAATTGCATGAAAAATAAATCATAAGTCTGTGCAAATTTTGCATTTGATTGCTATATGGAAAATTAATCTGATGCTAATGAAACACCTATAAGTTTCAATTTCATTGGGGTATAATGAACCCACATGAGATTGGGGTAAATGAAATGAAGAGAACAACGCATGACTTCACTTCTTAAATCTTCATTTAAATAAAAGAAAAGTGACACAACCCAGAAGAATTCTTGTTTTAAATAGAAAATTTTTGCTTATCCACTGCATTCAATCTCCTTTTTTTTTTTCTGCTGTGTTTTAAGTTCCAAACTGTAAGAGCCTAAACATCACAAGAATTTTTTTACCGAAATGTAGAGCCTGACCTGTTTATCTGGAGTAGTTCATAGAGTTTGAATTATCTTTTGGCCTCTGTAAATTAACACAGCATCCCATCCTTATGCCTGCCCTATAGAACTGTAATGACTAACAGGCCAGCGGCTATGAAGATATTAGTGATTTAAAGTTAAGTCCCAGGGAAATAATTTTAAGTGTTTTAGCACTTTCAATATGTTCTTCAAAGACCAGCCTCCATGACACTCTGTACCTTGTTGAGTGTCCCCGCAAGATGGTTGTTCAGGTTGTAAAGGCTGATCGTGTATTTTTATTAGAAATCTATAAGCTCATCTTGGCTTAAGAATCACATCAAAAGGTTTTCTTTTTTCCCTTTAAAGTTAATGTGACAAAATACACCATCTACAGCTTTTTGGAGGAGGGGGCTATTTTGGGTCAGAGCAGTTAATCAGCGTCATTAAAAGCAGAAAATAAAATCATAGCAGCGATGAACTACAGTACACGCAGAGAAATGTAGTTAGTTGCAAAGGTCACAACGCATGCTGATGTTTTTAGCACACAGATCCATTGCTCAACTGCAAAAATGAATTTTTCAGACCACAAACTGGTTTTTGTCTAGACTAGGTCTATATAAGCAAAATAAAAGTAAAGGTTCTGTCTGTTCCGTGAAAACTGTTGTGGCAAGGGACCTAATTGCAACACAATAACCGCACCGCGTGGCCGGGTCCCAGCTCCCCTTCTGTCCCCCCCGAAGTCAAGAAGACGAAGTCTCCTGCCAGGCACAGCACCTCCTCGGCAGGACGCTGCCTCAGTCCTAGGTTTTCCTGCGCAGGGTAACAGCGACGCCACTTGAGGTATTCGTTAGGAAGGAAAATATGAAACAGTAGCAAATTTTGTAAAAAAGGGTGTAATCCGTCAGAATGGATTTTGAGCCCGGTGGGTCGGGGGTGGTGGGGCTGGGCTGTGGGGCTTTTCTTTGGGGCAGGGGGTCGGGGTGTTGCCGGCCGGGTCTGTGGGCAGGAGGAGAGGCTGGGAGCGTTGGGCTCAGCCGGCTGCCCCGTGGCACGTACGTCCTCGGGCAAGGATTCAGGTGGGTGCTGCAGAGACCTCCCGTTCCCCTCCGACAGTGCTACTTTAGTAAGTGTTCAAGGCCGGGTTGGACGGGCCTTTGAGCAGCCTGGGCTGGTGGGAGGTGTCCCTGCCCAGGGCAGGGGGTGGCACTGGCTGGGCTTTAAGGTCCCTTCCACCTCTAACTGTTCTACGATTAGTGTATGACCATAGTTCCTCGGCTGCCTACACTTTGGGTTGTGCTCTTCTAGTAGCTGCTGCTTTTGCTCCATAGTTGGATGCATTTAGGAAACGCTCAGCAGATTTTCTGACTTCTCAGCCTATCTTGGAATATCAGCACATTTTATTACATTGACCAAGTAAGCTTTATTATATTGACCTGGACTCAACAGCTGTAAGCAGGGTCAGCACAGCATACCCTTGAAATAAAATTGCTTACTGGCCAATCTCTGTTGGATTAAGTAGTTCCTAACATGTAGGTTGAAGTTATATCATGTGGAGTGGTATTATCGGCATTTTGGAAAACTTAGTGCTGCATGATGAAAGCACACAGACAATACGCTTGTTTTGGGTTTTGTTACTTCTGTGCTACAGGTTTATTGATATTGGCTCTAATCGACGCAAGCAATTACCCTTCCTGTTACAGTTCCTCTCAGGAATTTTACATCAAATATTTCTCAATCGTGTACAAGGGTCCTGTAGAAAAACAGCCAGAAGGAGCTTCTGCGTCAGAGAAATGTTGTATCTGCTCCTGCTTTACAGCCAGCAGGACCGAAGCGCGGAGCAGCAACACGTCTGGGATTGGACTGCAGGGAGCTAAATCCCTTCTCTCTTGCCCCATTTAATTGAATAAGAATTTTCAAGTGTGGATTTGGAAATTAGAGAGTTACACTCTCATTTCTCCTAAAGTCGACAGGAGTTAGATACCTAATTCCTTTGAGCCCATTGAAATTCTTGTAAAGCAAACGCTACCTTCTCTAACTTACGTAGAAGCAATTAAAAGATTAGTCAACACTGACAAGCTAGTTAATGTGGTCTGCAAAGAAAATGCCTTTAAACTTGTCTAGGTCCCAGTAACTGACGTGGGAGGCTAATGACAAGGACGCCAGTGAAGATCCTAATGTCACTTTGAGCGTCCTAGTAATCAGCTTGGGAAGCTAATGCCAAGGGGCTGGATAAAGATGCAATTAAGGTTGCCACAAAGTACTGGGATGCATTGCAGTTCCCAGCTGTGATAACTGAAGAGTTGGCTGTGGTTCCGAAACACCAGCACAATAGTAAAGCAGGAAGGAGAGGACAAATATTTCAGCCTTTTCCTTTTCCAGACATTTATATTCACTATCTGCATGGACCCTAAATCATCCTGGAAAAATTCCAAGCAATTCCAAGCACGTTTCCACTTATTGATGATCCATCTCAGCTTTTGGAGAGTTTGAGAGTTTCACGTGTCCCTGGCTGCTTACCCTGGTCGGTGCAAACACCCTGCTTTGAAAGCATCGCACTTGAGCCTTCAACATGGGTCAGACAACATGTTCAGACACTCGCTTTATAGTAAGAGGAGATAACTTAAGAAAGAAAAAAGTTATTGGAAATCCTGTCGCAAATATAATGCGGTTCTGAACACCCTCAGGAGACCATAGTTCTAGAGCAGCAAATGCATTTTTCGTGGAGCGTGTATAAAATGAAATACCTCATTAGCAGCTTTAAGTCATGGGGAAGTAATGTATATTTTTATAACCCCGGGAAGATACACAGACCAGAAAGATGCAACGGGAAACTTGTAATTTTATCTCCAAATGGACCCTGAAAAAGCCATGCCGCTTCCACTACTGCCAGCACGACCAGCAGTGACAGCATCTGAGTCACTGCGTAAAGGACTTGCCAGCTCCCAGCTGACGGCTCGGGAGCTGTAGGAGAAATGCACTGCAGAGCTCCACCACTGCTGGATGGCTCCAGCGCCAGGGGAGGCTGGGGGGGATGGGAGTTGTTGGGGATGAGAGGTGACGAGAGCGACGTCGCGCTGCGCTGGAGCGGTCGGCTGTGCTGTGCCACATCAAGCAGGTTTCCAGGTGGGGGCTCTGGGCTTGTCTGTTGCTGTTGTAGGAGGATTAGCGCCATGTGGAGGGGAAAAAAAAATCTTCCTATGTAATGACAGAGACTGGGACAGAACAAAATTATTTGGATTTTTTTTTTTTTCCCGTTTCCTTCCGGATTGGTGTAATATGTAGTCAAGGTCAAGAGCTCTGTTCCCCTGTCCGCACTCACATGCCGTGGGGAGGGGAGGCTGTGTCGTGTCTCCTAGCCGGGCGTGCTGGGAAAATCCATTCCTTTTGTCAAGCGCTGCTCTTGCATCCTGCGGAGAGGTGGACAGGGAGGGTCCTGGCGTAACTAATGTAGAGGTGCTGCAAACAGGAAGAAAACCTCTCAAAAACCCCTGTTTGCTCGCTGGCATGGTTTTGCATGATTCAGACTTAAACACAAAACCCTTTAATAAATTACGACCCGATCGCCATGCGATTCTTAACCGTCAAAACTGGAAAACTATGTGGTATGAAGATAGAAGTAAAAGTAATGCATCTACCATGATTTTTAAAAATATTCTGAAGAGTTACTTAGAAATAGGAGAGCTAGAATGAGACACCTCTGTGGAAAACGATACGTTTAGGCTAAGGTTTCATACTATGCTGAGGTGCCCAAAGGGTGGCCAGCCACTGGTGGCCGGTTGCATGTTGCCATGCCTCTCCTTTCATGTCCCCACCGCTGCCCTGCTCTTGCAGCCGGTGCTCATTGGAATGCATGGTAGCC